>NC_048601.1:44063156-44422321 GCF_003668045.3 Cricetulus griseus
AACACTAGTGATGTGTTACATTTCTGTACCTCTCATAGAAGTGTAATATCCATTAAAAAGTAAAATTCGTTCCCCAAATAGATTTTTAAATTGTGCGTGTCTGTGTGTGTGTGTGTGTGTGTGTGTGTGTGTGTGTGTGTGTGAGATGCTGAGGGTTTCACTTGGTGCTTTTCAGTTACTCAGATTTTGAAAAGTTCAGAAATTCTTGTATCTAACAAAGTCTCTGGCTGCCACCATTTCAGTCATGGCATGAAGCTAAGGTTAAAGCCAGAAGACTGATAAAAGAACTGAGGTGAAGGTGTGTGAAGGTGTCCTGTAGGGCTCACTGTCAGTGACAAGTCAGAAGAGCTAGTCTTGTGACAGGAAACAGATGGCTCATTTAGCCAGGGCCCTGAGTAGACTGTGTAATGAAGGGACCATGTAAAACTGTAGGAAAGCTATGGGAAGTCCAGCAAGGAATGCGGAAATTCCTGTCAGGCAAAGCCAGAGGTGCTAGCTTCTGTAGATTCAAAAGAAAATAAAGGGAGAGGTTTGACAACTGAATGGCCTTCCCTGGAGGGACACAGCCAGCCTAATGTGTGCTCATGATGGAAGCTAAGAGAAACATCACCTGAATCAACTCTTACCATGTCCTCTCCTCCTGGTGCCTCCAACCCAACCCAAAGGTCAATGGAGCCTTGTTCCCAGGTGGGCAGTGCATGGGGACAGCCAACCTGGGCAGAGAGTGTGCTCAAGCATGGAGAATAGTTTGGAACAGGAAACAGAAAATAATTTAGAACATCAGTCTAACAAATGGGGATGAATGCAGTGCTGTCTGAAAACTCGCTGGTATCCTGAGAGCCTCGCTGCTGGGGGAAATACTTGGTGCCTGCTGTAAGTGTTTTGTTAAGTGAGGATGAGGAGAGTCTTGGCTTTTTTTTTTTTTTGGTTTTGGTTTTGGTTTTGGTTTTTCGAGACCGGGTTTCTCTTTGGAGGCTGTCCTGAGACTAGCTCTTGTAGACCAGGCTAGTCTCGAACTCACAGAGATCCACCTGCCTCTGCCTCCCAAGTGCTGGGATTAAAGGCGTGCGCCACCAATGCCCGGCTGAGTCTTGGCTTTCTTGTGCCCTTCATTTGCAGGTTTAGAGAGAAGAATTTGCTGGGAAGAAAGTTTATGGCAACAGAGCATTGTAGCTCAGCCCCATTACCAACAATCATCCTTGTGTTTGCCCCCATGAAGTGTGGCTTGAAATCTGCTTATAAAACCATTGAGGTCCTTGTAAGAAATCCTTTTCTGTTAGGAGAAAGGTCTATGGTTTTAGAACATTGCTGGAAGCTAGGTACACAAGGCACATTCAGGGACACAGTTTTAGGAAGCCTGTAACTGGACCTAAACATTTCTATTAATCTGGTTTTGTTAGATATAATTTACATATTGATCCCTACTAGCTGTACACCCTTGTTATTGTCTAGTTTCCAGCTTTAAGGGGGAAAGAAAAGGCTGTATATATTTAACATCAAAATTCGCTGCTGAGATCAAATCTAAGGCAAAGAGCTATTTGGTCCCAACCAGGAAGTGACCTAGTGTAGGAACCCATCCCCCATGCGGTCTCTAAGAGTTGTTTTCCAGCATAACCACAGGTACCTCATCCCACTAGGATCAATATCCTGTGTGAACCCTTTGACCTGAGGTTTTTGTAAGTTTTATATAAGGCTGCTCCACAGTAAAGGTGAGAGACATTGTCTCAGAAAAGGACCAGGCATCTTGTCGTTCATCCAAATCTCCAGGCTTTTGCCCAATACTTGGACTTAGTTGTGGTGCGGGAAGCCACAAGTGGAGGTCCCACCGAGATTGGGAAGGAAAGAGAGATCACCCTCAGTTGTGAGGGTGGATTGCAAAAGGTACTAGAAAATAGGTACCTCAACTCCTGAGAGAGTTGGATTGGCAAAAGGTACTAGAAAATATGTATCCCAACTCCTGAAAGAGTTGGATTGGAAAAAGGTACTGGAAAATAGATACCTCAACTCCAAAGAGAGTTGGATTGCAAAGGCACTGGAAAAGGGGTGCCTCAACTCTTAAGAGAGTTGGTTTGAAATAGAGATCACAGTCAAATACACAGAGAAAGTTTAAAGAGATAGATTTCATTTTAACTTTGGATTAAGTAATAATGCTAAGAAAATTATTAAAGAAATACGGGAAATCCTCCTCTGAGGAATCCCTCTGCCTTGAGCTGTGCACCAGCAGCCAGCTGACCCAGCAGCTTGTGCCCTTGTCCACTCGAGCCCACTGTGGGCTCCAGTCAGCCGGCAATGATGTGGTGTGCACCTCCTGAGAAAAAGTTGGGGCGATATGCTTGGAAGAAATGCTGGTTTATCCTGTGGAGCAGTCAAATGAGTGGTGACCCAGATGTTCTACAATACTCCAAGAAACCCTTGCAGATTATCAGCTTAAACTTCTGTAAACAGTTGGATGTAGGCCTGACCTTCAACAAAAAAGAGCTTCAAAAGAGTTTTATGTTTGATATCAAGACCAATGAGCACACCTTCTACCTGGTATCTGAGACAGATGCTGAAATGAATAGGTGGGTCCAGAGCATCTGCCAGATCTGCGGCTTCAGTCAGACTAAAGAGAGCACTGACACCCTGAGAAACCTTTCTTCAGTCAGTCATAGTCCCTGTTCTTCTCCAGCTGAATTCAGCAGCTCCAGTTAGCACCTGCTCTGAGCAAGGAAGCCTTCAGCCCTTTCACACTCTAGCCAACGCCCTGTGTCAAGCCACATCTGGTCTGCCTTGTCCACCAGTGTACCTCAGGAGTATCAACACTTGCACCAATGCATAAGCCAAAGGACAGAAAATGCAAGGAGTGCCAGTTTCTCTCAGAGCAACCAACAGGAGAGTGATACAGCTATACAAAAACTTGCCCAGAGCAATAGACACTGCATCAACAGAGTCAGCAGTCAGGTCCATGGCTTCTATAGTCTTCCCACGTCAAGCCAACACAATACAGAATTCAAAGACAGTGCTTTTGACCTCCCCCATAGCCTGGCTTCACACAGCCACACCAAGGGCAGCCCCACAGGGTCTGAGGCAGATAGTGAGGATGTGTACACCTTCAAGGCACCCAGCAACACCCTGTGTTGGAGACCTCCTAGTGGACTCAACCATAGCTCTCCACTATAGCTCCCCAAGACACATTGGTGGGGCAGCCCTCAACAAAGACCTCCAGTCAGTGACTACAAGTATCCAACACAAGGCAGAGAAACCACCTGTTGGTCTGCTAAATCTCCAGAAAAGACTATCATGGGTGGATCAGACAGTGCCAGCTCTCATGACAACTATATGCCCAGCTGAGGAAGGAAGATCCAGTCACCGCCAGTCAATTGCCACCTCAAGCCTGGCTGAAAAGCAAAGCCAGCACCCCTTGACCTGAGAAACAACACTGTCATCAATGAGCTCCCTTTCAAGTCACCTGTCACCAAGTCTTGGTCCTCCCTTCCATCTCCAACACAGACTCCAGAGACATTGAGGAGAACTATGTCCCTATGAGAACCCAATGTCTTCATCCCCTGTCTCCAGTGGCACCAACAGCCCAGCTCCAAAAAGGAGTACTGGCAACTTAAATTACATAGCCCTGGACTTCCAGCCAGTCTCCCAGAGCCCTCGCCACAAGCCATCCACATCATCTGTCACATCGGATGAGAAAGTAGAATATGTCCAAATAAATAAAGACCCAGGCCCTACAAAAGACCATACAGGAATGGACAAAGAGGCAGTAGTCCTCAAGACCCTCCAAAGATGCCAAGCTATGGTAAGAATGGACATCCCCCGACACTTCCTCTCCTTTGTGACTTTTGTTCAAAAGATGTATGTATGTTCTGTATGTATGGTATGGCCACACATGTGTGTATGAAATGTGATGTAAATGTGTGACTGTTAAGAAAAGAATGCTATTGTGTTGTCTTTTAAATTGTTTAATTGCTGGGGAAGGAGCAACAGTTGCTAAAGTACAGGTTACTTAGGAGGGGAATTTCTGCCTTTGTTTCAACAGAGGGTGAAGAGCTGTGGATTCTTTCCAGACTGGTATGGTTTCATGGGGCAAGATCCCCTGAAGCAGTGGCCCAGGTGATCAGAATATTTGTTTTCATTTAAATTTGGTTTGTTAGAAATGGTAGTGGTCACAGTCAATCACTTTTTAAAGGAAAAAGGAGGAATATAATATAGAAATGATACTTTGTATTGGAATGGATCCTCATTTGTTGATACTTTGTATTGGAACAGATACTCATTTGTTGATACTTTGTATTGGAACGGATACTCATTTGTTGGTATTAGTTAGGTTTTGGAAATATAGATATTCTTCAAACCTTTCAAAGGCCTACAAAATATGGCATTGAAGTGGTTTTAGGGCTTTTCTTGACAGTGAGACACAACTGCTCCTGGCACACCAATTACATCTGAGAAGAAGATGGGCATTGAAGAAACTCATTATAGAGTTTGCCTTTGACATGGCGAGACTAGCCATTTGGGCAAGAATGTGCTCTTGCCTGAACTGTTTGACTGTTTCTTTATAAACTGGACATGCAGGACCCACAGGAAAGTGACTGCTGAAACAAGATGGACATTGCTACGGGGTTCCTGCTTCATGAAACAGTCTTCCAGACATTCTACAGGACACAGATAAAAGATGACAGACAAACTGCCAATGCAGGTGGACAGTTTAGAATTTCATGCTTTGCTGAGAAGTCTGCCAGACACATTGTGGCCTGTAGGCTAAAGATGGATGCCCCAACATTACCAAGAAACTTATAGTGACTGTCTAGAAGCAAGATGTTTCTGTCAGTTCTAGAGTTTACCTATTATCCTTCTATGGTCTTTGATGGAGTTGAAGATAGATAGTTATAGTAACACACTAAGATAGAATGATTAAAATTTTATAATTCTTACATATATAAAGAAGGGGGAGATGTTGGAACCCAGCCCCCATGGGGTCTCTAAGAGTTGTTTTCCAGCATAACCACAGGTACCTCCTGTTTTCCTGACTTCATCCCACTAGGATCAATACCCTGTGTGAACCCTTTGACCTGAGGTTTTTGTAAGTTTGTATATAAGGCTGCTCCACAATAAAGGTGAGAGACATTGTCTCAGAAAAGGACCAGGCATCTTGTCGTTCATTCAAATCTCCAGGCTTTCCCCCAATACTTGGACTTGGTTGTGGTGCAGGAAGCCACACCCTAGGGGTCTTTAAGAAGTCATTTGGCCGCCCCAGCATCCTTCCCATCCACATTAGCCTTATAGCATAATGTGGAGGAAGGGAACACAGAGGTCTCTGGAGTCATCTAGGGGTCAGGATGGGACACATGGCTTCATCCCCACAGCCAAGCTGGGAGAACTTCAAAAGCTCTCTGTGGAATTGCTCAAGAGGAAAAAATTCAGAAAGAAAAAAGTGGTGCTGGGCCATCTTCATGTCAATGAGTGTCTCAAGTAGGGACACCTTGCCACTGATCACCCCTTCCTTGGGGGGAGAGCTCCAGAGCCAAGGATTTGAGGTTTGGGGAAGGAGTTGTCTCCTGCTGTGTCATGAGTTTCCCTCCCTACAAACAGTATTGTAAAGCAATGGCCATGTTATTGTTCATCATGATTTCATTTATGAGACAGGAGGGGCTCTGCTGAGAATTTATTGTCTTCATGTGGCTTTGGTGGAGGACCTCTGGTGGCATTCAGCTGGGCCTGTCGCCTTGGCAGGAAGGTACAGGGCAGGCTCAGATGGTAGCATTGATTGTAGCTTCTGCAGTCATCTTCCCAGGTTGGCTGTCTCAGGAGAGACACTTTATGTGGCAGCTCAGGGACCCTTGAGAGCCCAGTGACTCTGCAAGGGTTTTCAGGATCTCATCACAGAAGTCCCAGAATGTCCCTTCCATTGTGTATTTTCTCAGCTAAGCTTGAATGATAAGGGAAGTTACTCTCTCCCACTCCAGGGAAAGTGCAGCGGACTCTTCATCCATCTTGATGCATCCCGGAGGCATTGGATGGATATATGGGCAGAATGTTTGAGGTCAAGGAGGCCCTCTCTCGGGAACTCTGGCATAGCTTCCTTATCTGCCCCAGGAGAGGGAGGACAGGTTGGCTGGCAGCCCAGCTGAAGGCATTGCCAGAGAAGCCAGGAGACCCTCAGAAACAGCATTGCCAGTTGAGATGAACCCATCCCTTCTTCCCCAGCCTACCTCTCAGCATCCCTTGTTCCCCAGTCTGTCTCTCAACCCCAGAGCACTAAGGACCAAACCCAGAAGATGGAGAGAAACTGGATGCAAAACAGACTACAGCCCTTCCTAAGTGCATTCCCAGGGCTAGGAGATGAACATTAAATTGGGACATAGGTTTAAGTTTAAACTTGCCTGGACTGGGCTTTTGAAACTAGAAAGTGATGGGGGACTCTCATTAAGGGGATCAGACAAGGCTAGGGAGATGGCTTTGTGGGTGAAATGGTTTCTGTGAAAGTACAAGGACCTGAGTTCAATCCCCAGGAGCTATGGAGGAGGCACTCATCTATAACCCTGACCCTGGGAAAGCAGAGAGAGTAGGATCCCTGGGGCTGGCTGGCCAGCTAATCTAGGTGGAATAGAAAGTTCTAGGTTTAGTGAGAGCCCCTGTCTCAAAAAAGTAATGATAGGAAGCAGTTAAGAAACAACACTTGGCATTCACCTCCAACCTCCACACACACACATGCATGGAGGAGTGTACCCACTGACACACATGTTATATGCCTCCCAACACACCATGCACACATGCATATACTCCCTCAAAACACACACACACACACACACACACACACACACACACACACACACACACAGTGGGATTGGACACTAGGCAGCTGAATTAGAAAAAGTACAACAGTTTGTGTCTTTATTGACTTCAGAGTGTGTGGTGAGCAGGTAACAGTGGCATAGCACATTGTATTGATGGAGTTTGCCAAGAGTCAAGCTGGCAAGATTTGAAGGTTGAAGATAGTAATGTCTGAAGTACACTGCTTATACTTCTCCCAAATGATTCACCATGCCCCTCCTCCCCCGCCCCCCTCCCCTTTTCTCTGCAATGCAGGCAAGGGCAGAGGCTTGGGGAAGAGTAACTTTTCCCCTACTCTCTTAAGTTCACCAGCTAGGAGCCTAAGGATTGAACTAACAAAAGACAGGCTGGCAGGCGTACTGCCACAAAAGTTTATTATTTATGTGCTGTGAGCATTCATGGAAAAGCAGTGAAACTCCGAGGAGCATGTAGAGTTGGGGGCTTTCACTCTCTCTGTCAGGGAGAGAAGGTTTGGGGTTGAGGAGGGTAAACTGAGAGGAGAAGTATACAATAGAGAGGATGAAATAAAGAGTGCATTAGATCTATTTGTGGGGTTCATCTTGGCTTGAACCCCCTCATCTTTTTACCCTTCTCTTCCTGAATATGTGTACATTTGGGATCTGTCACGGAAAGAAATGTGGCCTGCAGGCTACACTCTGGTGTAGCCTCTCTATGCTTCAGGCATTGCTGAGTCACAGTAGGACCTGCTCACCCTGTGAAAGGCTCAAGAGGCATGTTCCTTCCTTAAGGACAGATATGGCCCAGGGGACTAGATGTTAGCAATGTCAGCCAAGGGTCGACTGTCATCCTGGGGGAAGAAACTATATTCTCAGTGTGGGTATCTGGAGGTGGTCTGTAGATGTATAAACACCAATGGTGGACATACAGAAGGCCAGGCTTATTGTGGGAATTACCAATATGGAGTCAGGTAAAAATACAAGGGAATTTATTAGGGAAAAGCCTTACTTACAGAGCGACCTAGTCAGCCAGCGGGGCAGCATTAAGTACAGCAAGCCGAAGAGGAAAGGAAGAAGGGCAAGCCCACGTACACGCCCCTCACTCTTAAACCTTCCCTATGTCACCCTGACCACACCCTCGCAGGCATGGTCAGGCACACCTGTAGCCAGCCCCTAGAAGGTGTGGTTACAGTGTCCTCTACACAGGCTGGCACTAGGAGCTATGTCTTCCCCCATGCATGAAGGAACACTGAGAAGACAGGGACACTTGTGGGAACTTGGAGTTGACTGTGACCTTGGAGAGGGGGACTACCATTTAGGGCCACCCCAGAACAGGAGGAGGATGAGCTGACAGGCCCCAACTAAGGATGAAGCCTCCTCAGCACTGAGCAGAAAGGAGGACATAGAGGTGAGGTCTGAGCTCCAGCAATATGGAGACAGTGATATTGTAGAGGGTCAGTTGCTGCCAAATAAGCTCGTGCTGAGTTCTGACATTGGGCTGAGCATCCCCAGATGTTTGTTTCCCCCATCCTCACAGGTGCATCTGTGATCTCTGCTAACATTGCCCCGCTCACAGATGCTAGCATTACCCAGCAACAACCTGCAACAGTGACCTGTCCAGGACACGTTTCTAGGAAGATGCACAACAGCATTCAAAGCAGGTGTGTAGGCTCTGAAGCCTGACCCTTGACCCTGGGAGATTGCTCTCCAGTACCCTGAGAAACAGAGTCCTAAGCCTTTGGCTTAGCACAGGCCCAGCACCCCTGGACTTCCCATTATTAGCTCTGAAGAGGAGAGATGCAATTGCTTCCTGTTCACTCCTTAGAATCCAAGGGGTGAGGGATTGAGGGATGGATCAGGGTATGAGGGACTGTGGTGGGTGAGCAGATGGACCACAGTGGAGAAAAGTACTATTGAAAAGGGGCGGGGGAGTGTCTCTAACTGAGGAAGGCTGCAGAGACAGCCATTGGCCAAAATGCTCACTGGTCCTTAAATCTTACGCCTATGTATGTGGATGTATGTTGGTGCCACTGTACGCGTGTGTGCCCCTGCATGTGGAGGCCAGAAGACAACCTTGACCAACCTTTCTGCATGGGTTGTGAGAATCGAACTCAGGTCCTCACACTTTCACAAGAAGCTCTTTACCAACCAATCCTTCTCTCCACTCCTCCTTTATTAATCTTCTTAAAAACCTTTGTCGCCTGGAGACTCAGGTCCTTTGCCCCATCATGTCACTCTCTACAAGTTCCCAAGCCTTCGATGAGGGTGCCTGCAATGCTGAGCCACCCCTTAGGATCCACTCATTTCCCTGCCTCCCCAGGTCCACAAGGGCTAAGCCAGGCTATGATTGCAGAATAAGCTGCTGTTGGTAAGCTGCTGCAGGTTTCTGCCCTTGGCCACAGTGTCTAGGTCAATAATAACTTGGACAAGGTAGTAAGAAAACTTTTCTTCCTCTACAGAGGCAACACCCTCTTCTACAGGTGCCTTCACTGGACACAACTCACTTGAAGTGTTACCACTGCCCCTCAACACAGTTTTGAGATAGTTCATAGAACAGTGACAAGGACAGCCCTCCATGGATCAGAGATCCCTTCCTGACAGAGTGTCTAATGTTCCACTAAAGGGTATCCCCCTGTATTAAAGGCTTCTGGTCATTCTCAGCAGTTATGCTGACAGTTATCTAGAGACTTGTCATCCTTCCACAAAAGGCAATTGGTGGCACCTGGTAGCTGAAGAAAGGAGCCAGAAGTAGAAGTCACTCTCTGTGGGTGCAGCCCAGCCTGACTTTTTCCTCTCCAACCTTCCCCTCCTGTAGGGAGGGCATAACATCTACATACATGCCAGTATGAGCACATGCACAGATGCATACACACACACACACACACACACACACACACACACACATGCACAGACACAGTTGGCACACACACAGTCACACATGTGCACATGAGCACACAGACACAGACCTCTTTCCCTTTGAGGTGTTCCTCTTGTCTTCTTGGATGATAAACCTTGATAACTAATCCATTACTTAAGAAAAAGACCCTGACTCCCTCTTTTCCTCCTGGACATCATGAGAAAAAAATGGACAAGAGGAAAGCAGAAAGTTCATTTTACTCTATTCTTTAAGGTGGCAAAAAAAAAATGAAAAGACACAAAAAATTGAATTTGTCTATTAATTTGAATCTTAAGTCCAACTAATTGAGTAAGATTAAAATTCTATACCCAAACCCTGACTCTATGCAAGTCTGGGTTCAATGTCACCTTCTTGAAGAGCCCTGCCCTGTCTGCTTTATTTCTGAGTCCACCCTACCATCCCTCACAAGCTCTCTTCTCAGCCTTTTCTTTCTCTTCTAGCACACTGAAGGCTTGCTGATCATTTCTTATCTGTTTGTAGCCTGCCAACTCTTTGGAGATGGAGACTTTAGTCTCTCTTGCTCAGCATCTTATCCTCAGCACCAACAACCATTCCTGTAAAGAGTTGTGGGTGAGTGGATGACTGAAAATCACACGAACCACTGACAGTCTTCCTTACTTGATTCCCCAGCTGGACTTGGGGGTGTCTCACTCCCATTATCTAGCCCATGAGGGGACCTTCCATTTTCTCCCTTCCTTTATCACATGAAAAGTTCCAGAGTTCTGAAGAATGAATCCAAATGCTGGGGTCCCTTACTCTGAGAGCTGAAGGGATTGATGCTCAATTGTTCCCAGATGAGAAGTTCAGGTTTCATAAGACCCGAGCCCTATACGTTGATAGGGAGAGAAACTGCCTTTATGGGGGAAACAGTCCCAGAAAAGCAGATATGAATGTTTTACCCAGAATGAAAAATCACATCAAGTCTCTCCCTAGAGCCTGGAGCCTCTGAGCTCCCTTCCTTTCAGCATCTCTCTAGGCAGTTTGCCAGAGGGCTCTCACAGATATGCCTGTTGGTTATAACCAGGCCTCTCCTGCTGGTCCTGAGAACCACAGCTCTGCATTCTCTAGGAGCTAGTTAGAAATGCAGACTCTGGAGCCCCCACACTGGACCTACTAAGCCAAAGTCTGTCTCTGTGGTAAGTCCTAGGCCTTGACTCATAAGTAGCACAGAATGACCCAGACCCAGAACCTCGTGAAACCTCAACACCACTTAGTAAGTGACCTTGGTCCCTCAAAGTCCAGATAACTTACTTCCCCTTGTGGGTGAATCTGTTCCCAGCTGCTATAGTCCTTCTTGCACGCCTCTAGTGCTACAGGGTGTCCGTGTGAGAGGCCAGACTGAAGCTGAGAACAGTCTGGGAGACGTGTGGTGCCCTCGTGCAGGTTTGAGAACAGGTCAGGACCAGTAAACAGAAGTGAGCAGTCTGTGTAGTGTGCCTGAAGCAACCAGGAGGTGGGAGAGGGCCAGAAACCACCTGCGCCCTTCCACATCTCCTCAGACTTACACTTTTGGCATGTTTTCCTGTGGACTTTGTGCAACGGCTGGCCCCTCTCTCCAGCAGGAAAGGCTGCCAGCACCACTCCCCTTGAAGCACTCAGCTGAAAACTAAGGACAGCTGTAGGAGTGGCCCTTGGTCTGCCCTGGCTTGGAAGCTTCCCAGCAGAATGCAGAATCAAGCTCCCACAGCGGTAACTTTCCTGAGAACATCTTGTCTCTTATCCTTCAATCCCCAACTGTAAGTAGTTTCTGGAGTCCTTTCCAAACAACCATTTGAGCACACTCTCCATCTGAGGCTGTGCCACTGGGGAACAATGACTTGGTCTGGATGGGAAAGGGTGGCAGCTGGTATCCCAAGCTGCCTTTCCTACTAGGAACCATGGTAACATCTGCCAAACCAGGCCAGTGATCAATTTGCCTCAGCATAGACCAGAAGCTGAGGACGGTGTTGGAACTTGGACCTCCTGCTGTCAGAGCTTTGGCTTAGCTCTTCCAGGGCTCACTAGGGGGTGTCTCAGCGCAGTGGTAGGAAGCAAATGACACTTTGCTGGAACTGTTTGGTGGGGAGGGGACTGTGCAACATTTAGCAGTGTCTCTGGTCTCTACATCCACTCTGTTTGCAGATGTTGTCACATGCCCTCAGGGTAGAAGAGGACACACAAATCTCCCCCCCACACACACACACACCCTCCCCGTTAAGAATCCTGGGCTAGAACTCGACTTGATACCTTCGGAGTAACAGCAAACAAAATTCAAGCTCCCCATGATCCACCTGCAAGAAGAATGAAGCCCCTGGTTCAGCTCCACCCATCTTGCCAGCTGCCCTGCCTGACTTCCCACCTTGTCTTTAGCCTTTAAACTCATCTGGCTGGGCGTTGGTGGAGCACACACACCTTTAATACCAGCACTCAGGAAGCAGAGGCAGGTAGTTCTCTGTGAGTTTGAGGCCAGCCTGGTCTCCAGAGTGAGTGACAGGACACTCCAAAACTACACAGAGAAACTCTGTCTCAAAAAACCAAAAACCAAACCAAAACAAACAACAACAAAAAACCCTCATCTGTCACCACTCTCTCTGCAAGCCGGGTTTCAGTTTGTTTGCTGATGGATAGCTGGGGATCATTTGAGTTTTGGGGTTCCTTGAGAGAGAGAGAGAGAGAGAGAGAGAGAGAGAGAGAGAGAGAGAGAGAGAGAGAGAGAGAACGAACCACAAATATCCTGCTGCTTCTCGGGATTACAGGGTGCCCTCTTGTGGCCAGAGATGGATCCTCTCTGGCTCACCTCCAAATTCCAAGCTGATCTGGAAAGATCTGTTGGGTAGTGGGGAATAAAGGATACAGGTACCTTCTAGAAAATCTGTCTTCTTTTGTTTTTTTTCCCCAAAGTGAGAAAAATTTAGCAGTGTCTTCCAAAGCTGCTTCTTGAGTAAGCTTTCTCCTGCATGTTGTGTGTACATGTCTATGTTTGTGTGTACATGTTTGTCTTCCAAAGTCAACCTAGCGAAGAAGAATGGTGATGAAGCAGTCTCTGGGAAGGGGCTGCCTGCTATACCAGCCCTCAGGAGGGCAGAGGGCAGCCAAGGGCCAGGGACCTGTTTAGACACAGTGAGCTGCACTGGGAAAGGGACAGTGACTGTTTTTGATAGTCTTCAGCCTTCCTCAAGCATCTCTGGTCATCTGAACTCCATCTTCTCTTGGTTCACCGATTGTGTTGCAGGATGGTCTCTAGAGAGAAGCAGCCATGGGGTGTAAATGTCCCAGGCTTCCTTCATCTCCCCAGGGAAGGGAAATGGAGGGAAGTACCAATTCTTCTCCTGTAGGTGGAGAAGCCTGCATGTGTGTGCACACAGAGGAGACTGGAAAGCTCGGAGCTGTTCAGGCCGGAAGAAGGAATGACTAGCTACGGGAACCTTCAGGCTATGCAGGAAGCTGTAAGATTGCTAGAGTGGATAATAAGAGAAATAGTGAATGCTGGCAGGTAGCAACCACGGAGACAGTACTGGTGAAAGACCTGTTGGGGGTTCTCTGTATGCATTAGTTTTAACATACATCTTCAGTGAGCAGAGTGGCCTCTCCCAAGTCCTAGAGAGAGTTACAGGCAACTGGCTCCGTTCTCTGTGCCCTAGCCCTGTGTGTAGCGAGGTGCCAGATAATAGACATGAATGCTCTGTGTTTGTTGAATGACTATGTTAGGCTGGGATGAAAGAAATTTCAAAAGACAAGGGAGAGAGAGAGGTCAGGGTAAGGAAAGACAATTTGCAGAGTGTTGGGGACAATGGAAGGCCCCTGAAACTCAAGAAAAAAAGCTCTTCAAGTCAGATAGCAGGTTACCCAGAGTTTCCAGAAGCCAAAGAACAAGTGATCTGAATTTCCCCAGTGAAATATTCTCTAGGACTTCCTAGAGTTCCTGGAGCCCCACCTTCTTTTCCTTAACTGATAATTTATAATGTCCTTTCACTAACATGAAATGAAATTTATTTTTAAAACATAAACTGCCTACTCATGATCTTAAAAAATAGATATAATGGTCCATTTCCAGGATAAATGAGAAATTAAAGAAGGGCCATTTATGGCACTGTGTGGTTTGGATTTGAAGGTGTGTGGGGGGGTATCAGGAAAGAGTCAGGTTCTTAGTAAAAAAAACACCTGGATATGAGACACACAGAGCACACAGTTCCCCTCCTTGGGGTGTAACTGGGACACAGTGGCTGTAAGTGTGACAGATGTCATGCCTGATTTTATTGATATTTTAATCACTTTCCCAAAAGACAACAGCTAAAATAAAACCTCAAACAGAATGGGGCATTGAAGCACACACTTCTAATCCCAGTGCTTACATAGAAGCAGGAGGATTGTGAGTTCAAGGCCAGCCTTGGCTACGTAGCAACATCCAGAACAGCCTAGGCTTCACAGTGGGACCCTGTCTCACATATACAAAAACATTCGAACAAAACAAAATGAAGCTGTCCCCTTGACTTACACAATAGGTGTACTTCTAGAGGTTTCCATACATACCAAAACTATGGAGGAGACATTTTTGTGCCTGTGTGTAGGAAAGGGATAGAGACAGGGCCCATGGGACAGCTGGTGTCTGATCCACGATGTCTGGGCCCCCTTCTGGAATCCCCCACAGGCTGAGGTATCCAGTCATCTGAAGGCTTGCCTGGGCTGGTTTTACGGTCTGTCTCCTTCCTAGGTGGCTCATACAACTGTGTGGGCTCTCTGCCACTGACACACAGGGGTACTTGACAGAATTCCACTTCAGAGAAGGAGGGGCTTGTTTGGGCACACAATGTCAGAAGTTGCATTCCTGGTCAGCTGGCCCATTACTCTGGAAGACAGCGAGACAGCAAATCAAGGCAGGGAGGATGTGGCAGAGTGAGCTTCTCCTCTCATGGCAGCTAGGAAGCCAAGGAGAGATAGGTAGGGGACAAGAACCCACTAACCCCTTCCTGGATGTGGCCCCACCCCTGCCAGCTAACTTCCTCCCACCAGGCTCCACCTCTTCGAGGTGCAGGCACCTGGCAGTGGTGTTACAGGCACAGGACCAGGTCTTCTGTACATGACCTTTGGAGATCAAAACTGTAGCAGCCCCACAGCCAGCAGGTCCATCCATGGGAGCTGTGGCGGAAGGCTTTAGTCCTTGCCTGTGTAGACTTCTGGCAATGCTGCTAGGGTGTCCCCACAGCACGGCCACTGGCTTCCCCAGAGGGAAATGAGGGGTGGAGAGAACTATTCTCTTCCTAAAGACTTATTTACTCATATATTTGTTGTGTGTATGTATGAGTATGTGCAGCCGTATGTGCCTGTCTGTGCCCACAGAGGCCAGAAGAAAGCCTCAGTTTCTCTTCCAGCATCTGCCTATTCTTTTAAGACAGGGTCTCTAGACTGGAAGTCAGCCAACCCAAGAAATCTATCTCACCACCTTCCTTGGAGCTGGGGGTTACAGGTGTGTGTGGGATATGTGGCTTGTTACATGGGTCCTAGGATTTGAACTCTGGTCCTCATGTTTGTCCAGGAAGTGCTTGCTCTTAACTACTGAACCAGCTGAGGGCACCGTTCTTGAAATTGTACAGGCTCCCTGGCCTTGTGCCCTGTCACATGCCAGGCTCCCTCCAGCTCAGCTCCTTCTCTCCAGCTGTGGGGGTGCAGAGGAGTCTTCTCTTATATCCCAGTTTCTTTATTCTGTTCTCACCATTGCCTCCTTCTACATTCCAGAGGCGTCAGGTCCCCTTGGAGAGCGGCTTAATTAATTGGGGCATTTGTTGCAGTTTACTTTCAGGTTTGTGTGATCATTTATTTGGTTTCAGCTTCCTCGGCACAAACACAAGCCCAATGCTGGCAGAGAAAGGGAAGAAGGGAGGAAGGGAAGGCGGAAAGGAAGAAAATTTTGCATCAGCCACACAGCTGGGCAGCCTTGGGCCCCACAGCCAAGTTTAGTTTTCCCGGTGTGAGCAGCCCCATGTCTCTTGTGGAGGTAAGAAGGAGTGGGAAGGGCCCGGTCCGTGTTGAAATATTGGGGACGATATACATCTGGCAGTGCCCACGCATACATAAAGAGGCATATTAGCTCCCTGGTTCTAAGCGGAGAGGCCCAGCTGCTAATGGTGGTGTTGCTAGGCTGTTGTCGGGCATGATTTTCTGTTTCAATTACCACAGTGCTGGTGATTTAGCAGCCAGGCCGGCGCAGAGTCGCTCCTGAGAGGTTGGTTCTAACTGCCAATAGGAAAAAGACGGCCTGGGTTTCCCACCTCAATCTCCTGCTCACTCTCCCTCCCTCCCTCCCTCCCTCCCCTCTCCTCCTCATTACCGCTCTACCTCCCGTCTTACTTTCTCTTCCCAATCCTGACTCCCACTCCGACTCCAGTTCTCCTCACCTCAGTCAGCTTTTCTTGCCCATTGGGTTACCCTGGTTTATGCCCTGGCCCAAGCCTCATTGTGGGTGAACTGGGCTTTGGGGGTTGTGACGTGGCTCCTTGATTGCCAACTTGAGTACATCTGGAATTAACTGAAAACTGCAAGTTGCTGGGCACAGCTGTGAGGGATTGTTTAGTCAATTGGATGAGTTGAGGCAGGAAGACACACCTTAAGTCCAGATCATCTGAGGTCAGAAGACCCACCCTGAATCTAGGCCACATCTTCCTGGGGCAGCCTATATAAGGGACAGGGAAGAAAGGCACTTAAGCTTTGTGTCTGCTTGTCCTGGCTCTCGCTTTCACTGGTGTTAGAGCCTAGTTCTTCAGGATTCACCCCATGGACTGAACAACTACTAGATTCATGAACTTTCCATTTGGGGACAGTCATTGTTGGACTAACTGGACCATGGCATGTAAGCCACTAAAATAAACCCCCTTGATATATAGATATAGATTCATCCTATCAGTTCAGTTCCTCTAGCCCCTAATACAGGGGTTCGTGGAAGAGCTTGATAAACACTGGACCAAAGTCTGGAATGGCTTTGGTCCATGGTCACTTGGCTCTGTTGCTTCTGGTCAGCATGGAGCGACAGGACATCATGGGGGCGGGGGGGGGGGCGGTGTGTGTGGTGGGGCCAAGTGGCTCACTTCATGGTATGCAGAAGGCAGAGAGAAAGGCAGAGAGAGGGAGACAGGAAGGGTGCAGGAACAGACAGAGGCTTCAGACACGTCCTGGTGACCTGCCTCCTCCAGGGAGGAGCTCCCTCTGCATGCTGTTTCATCTATAATGTTATCAGTGGGCCTATCCATTGATGGGGTTAATGTCCTCATGGTCCAATCAACACTGCCGCCATTTGGGATCAAAGCCTTTAAACCACGATCCTTTGTAGGGACACTTGCTAGCCAAGCTACACAGTGAGCTGGAACAGCCTACAGCATGTTATCACGGACGCCACTCTATAGAGAGCAACCATCGCACCAGGCAGTCCTTAGGCTACGTGCCAGGTGGTCCCAGTGCAGTTTCATTGTAGCCTCACAGGGGCCTGATGTCTGCTGTGGTTATAATCACCCCCATTTTACAGCTGAGAGCAGCTGAGTCTCAGAGACGCCTTTAGATAGGCTATCTAACTAAAGTGAAAGAATTGGCCCAGGTGAAGCACGGCCTTGGCGCAGATCCACCTGCTTACCCAACTGGCACTACTTAAGCAGTCTCTGCTAGCCATGGCAACCATGTCTGATGCTTCATCCCCTCTGTCCCTATCATCCCTCACTGGCTCTGCCTGTAGTATACCTGAAGGTTTTGGGGTGAATGACAAGGTGTGAAGGCCTGGATGAAAGGGGGCACGGTCATGGGCTTCCACCACCTGGAGAAACCCTCAGGTAAGCAGCAAGAGGTAGTTTCTACTTCACCACCTCACCTTGGGTATCTCACTGAGGCTATCTCCGGCCTCTCCTATTTGGTGGGCTGGAGAAGTCGTGGCCATCCTGCAGCACCAGGCTTTCACATGGATTTGTACAGTTAAGGAGACTTAGTGTACAAGCCCTTTCTTTAGAGGCCTCTAGTGCCAGCTTCATAGACACGAGTAGCAGCCCTGGTGACAGTAGGAGTGGTAGGTACATAAGTCCTCTGCCCTCTGAACCCCACAGTTGGTAATGCCCTTGAATTGATAGGCCAGCTATGTCCCCTAACTACTTCTCCAGCCCTTCTGCACATGGTATACATTTCTAGTTCCCATGTTCAGTTCTTTCATGGTTGACATGCACAGTGTGGTTTTGTTTCTAGAACCCCTCAGTAAGCACACCCCTATTCCAGTCCCTTGCTTTTGTGATTTTCTTTCTAAGCCTTCATTTGTGCCATTCCCAGCAACATATACCAGAAGTCCTCCATTCTCCCTTTCCCTCTGTTCCTCTACTCATTTTCTTTTGATTTGATGGCTTAATTTGGGTTTCTTTCTCTTGCAACTGAGGGTGCATGACCCATGCATTAGCTCATTGAACTCCTCCCCAATACCTTAGAGAGTGGCTATTATTCACCCCATTTATAGATAAGGAAACTGAGGCTCTGGGCAGTGTAGGGGTGCTGCTAGCTCTTGGGCTATGCTGTGAATTAGAAAGGGGCACCTTGTCTGCAGAATACATCTCAAAATGTCTCCCACCGTGAGTGGATGAGTTACTAAAGGCAGAATGACATATTCTTCCTGGCTCTGGGGAAGAAGCCCCTTCTGGCAGAGCATGTAGAGTTGCAGCCCTGTATCTTCTAAGCCAGGTACCAAAGAAGGAGGGAGAGGCAGCCTACCCAAGCCTACACAGTCTCGGTTATGTTCCCTCCTGGGGTCAAAGTTCTAAGTAGTGATAGGGTTGGGATCAGGACCCAGTCCTTTCCCTTTCCTTTTTCCTTTCCCTTCCCCTTTTCCTTCCTCTTCCTCTTCCCTTTCTCTCCTCTTCCTTCCCATTCCCCTCCCCCTCCTTCCTCTTCCCTTCCCTTCTTCAACACTGTACTATGTTACTAGATAATGAATGTGTCTGTACCATTGCTTATTTAAGTGTCTCTGCATGGATGTTTATGAGTGTGTATTCTTAGTACATCATGCTGTGCCTGTCCTTTCAGTAACTGGGAATGGGATGAATGGATGAATGACTAAGTGAATGAGCTGTTTCCTCAAAAGGATTATAATCACATGACCAGTAGGGGCTGTGGTTGACATTACATAGATACCTCTATGTTCCTATTTATTTTAGCCACTCAGTAAAGATAACTTGCCAGTGATGAGGGTGATTTGTGCTCTAATTGCTGCCAGGGTTTGCTATGTGCCATGGTGTTGTGTTGAGAAATTTCCATGGAGGATGTGGAGCCTGGCTGAGTCTTGAAGAGTAACATTCTACAGAGATAGGAAGGGCATCCATCCTCAGTTGAAGAATCTCTGGGTGAAAGAGGCATGGTGGGTTTTCAGACAGTCTGGAAATCAGTCCTGACGGTCAGAGGAGTGACTTCTAAGGAGACTGGCTGACAGCCATCCCAGCCTCGTGTCCAGCTCCATTATATGCAATGAACCCAGACCTCTGTTTACAGAGAGGAACTGGAAGCCAATTACACGGAACCAACTCACCACAGTTCCCTGGGAATACAATGACACCAGCGACCATCAGTGTCCTTCAATGCTAGGAACTTGCAGACCTGTCAGAGGTATCCTATCATTGAAACTGCCCCGTCATGCACGTAGGGTTTCAGGCTCAGTGAAAGTGTGGGGATGGAAGGGGTGAAAAGGGAACACAGGATGACTTGGTTCACAGACCAGCCTCCTTCAAGCCTGCATCAGACCTCTACATCACTATCTAGAGCTGCAGCTGCTGGGGGCAGACTGACCACTGCTCACAGAAGTAGTCCTTTGGCCCTCACAGCACAAGAATGTTTTACAACATTGTAAGCCCAGTGAGGAGGTAAAAAAGTTGTACCTTCCAAAAGGGCTCTTTCTCCTGGATGGTTCCGTGGAGTAAGACCTGCTGGTTCCAGGCACCAGCCGCACTAGCTCCTACCACTAAGAGGAGAAAGGATGAGGCTCCTCCTCCTCCTCCTCCTCCTCCCCTCCCCCACTGTGCCTGCCTGACAGTTGATTTTATTATCCTAGTTACTTTCTTTTTAACAAGGAATCATAACTTCTCAACCTGATTAGAAGATTAGCCTGTTGTTAAAATAAAAGCAAACCCAATCCAGTCTACACTAGTTTAAGCAGGAAATGGGACTGTACGAGGACATAAAGATGCCTGTGAGAACTCCGTGTGGAGCACATGTGTGGTCCTGAGGGGACCAGAGTGGCAATAAGAATATCTAGATTAGTTTTCCTCTCTGCTCCTCTCTCCTTCAATGCTGTTTCTCTCTCTCTCTCTCTCTCTCTCTCTCTCTCTCTCTCTCTCTCTCTCTCTCCCTCCCTCCCTCCCTCCCTCTCCCTTGCTCCCTCTCTCCCTTCCTCCCTCCTTTCCTCTCTCTCCCTCCTTACCCTCTTCCCTTTCTCTCCCATGATCTCTCTCCCTTTCCTCTCCCTCTTTCCCCTTCTTCTCCCTCCTTCCCCACCCTGTTTCATGAAAAATACCAAGAGCACAAATTAAAGATCCAGACATCCTAAGAGAAAAACTCTCCCTTAGTCCCAGCCTGTGCTTCCTGGGAAGGATCTCTGCCTCATAGCACTTTTTCTTGCAAGACTGTTTTATTCAGAGGCCTGTGAAAGGTACTCACCCATAGTCATGGGAGTGACCGCATGTTATCCTGTTGCTGGACTAAAGGGTGTTATAGTCAGAATTTGAACTGTGCCCTCATGGTGGGCTCATGTTTTGAAAACTATGGAACCTTCATGCCATGGGACCTTACTGGTAGAGGCAGGTCAGTGGCCTAGCCCTAGTTCTGGCCACTCTTCCACTATGTGAACAAGTCTCTATCACATATGAGTCCAGTGTGATGGACTGAGGCCCTTTGAAACCATGGGCTAAAATAAATCTTCCAGCAGCTGTTTCTGTTATGTGGTCCTAGAAACTTGGAAATGGCTATCATGGGTGTGTGGTTGTTCAAGGGAGATCACTGTAAATTAACAAGTACTCTAAAAGTGTCCAGGATGAGTGACACCGGAGCAAGGAAAGAAGCTGCTGCTGTACCCTCAATCCAAGCCAACCCCTTCACAGCACATGGACCAAGGGAGCGGGCCATGAAAAATTCATTAAATGCCTGCCTCTCCTCGAGGAAGCTGTGCCAAGCTTCATTCATGCTCATCATTAATTCAGTCCCCGGCTGGACTCTTTGGCTCAGTGCTTGCAGTCTTTGAGCCTGGATGAGCAGTCAGCCCAGGGTCCTCTGCAGGTGATCTATGCTGCCACTGCCTTTGCTCTGGCAAAGCCTCCTCCCAAAGTTATTGCCAGTTAACAGATTCTCCACAGCCCTAACTACCCCTCGGAGGACATTTGGGGCTCCAGATTCATAGTTAGCACCTTTCTCTGCTTAATTACAGCGATCTGTAGAGCTTTGTGCCCTCTGTTTGCTTTGCCTGTTGAGATACTTGCTCAAAGCCAAATGCCACCTACCTGGATCTGGGGAAGGTTGGAGAGGCACACCTTTCATCATGCGGAACAGACTGACTCAGGAAGAGATGATGCCCAGGAAGAGCAGGAGGGGGCACACCAGGTGGAGAGTTGACTCTCAGACTTCGGACTCTCCAGAGGCAAGGCTGTAGATGGACTCTCTTTTGTTCTTACAGTAAAATGTTTCCTATCTCCGAGTTATTTCTATGTACCCGTCATTCTTGTTCTTGGTGACAGGTGTCTAAGAGACCCAGTCCCCTCTGCTCCTGCTCTCTGTGCATTTGGATAGACCCTTCCTACAGTTGACCAGAGCCAACCTTTGCTTGTGACTAATAGAACTCTGCAGAAAGGAAAGACATTGTGGCTCTACCTGTGGCCTCTTGGTTGGCTTGCTCTGGGGGAAGCCAGCTACCCTGTTGGAAGGGCACTCAAGTGATCTCCTAGAAAAGTCCATGTAGAGAGAAACTGAGGCTAGCAGCCAGTACCACCCTGACAATCAGGGTTTGCAAGATGCCTTGGTGGTGGGTGTCCTAGTCTATCATTTCCCCCCAGCTCTAGCTTTTGTGCCTTCCAGCTGTAACTTCTGTCACGGAGCAGGGATGAGCAGTCTCGGCTGTGCTCCAGTGGCTTATCCACACACCACAGAGTGCAATGTCTTAGTAGTTATGGTTTCGATTGTTGCAGTAAAACACCATGACCAAAAAGCAAGTTGGGGTTGAAAGGGTTTATTGGGCTTACACTTACTTCCACATTGTGGTCTGTCACTGAATGAAGCCAGGACAGGAACCTGGAGAAAGGAGCTGATGCAGAGGCCACAGAGGAGTGCTGCTTACTGGCTTGCTCAACCTACTTTCTTACAGAACCCAGGACCACCAGCCCAGAGATGGAACAACCAACAATGGGCTAAGCCCTCCCCCATCAATCACTAATTAGGAAAATTCCTTACCCCCCAATTGATGTTCCCTCCTTGTGGATAACTCCAGTGTGTATGTCAAGTTGACAAAGACTAGCCAGAGCATTCAGTCAATGAGCACTGATGATTTAAGGCATGTTTGGGTAGACCTGTCATCCAATAGCAGCTCATTAGAGTCCCCTGTTGTACTTTACTATTTCACTTAATGATCACAACAGTCCATCAGATAGATGCTAACAGCCATCCCCATTTTATAGATGAGGAAACTGAGGCTTTCCCTTGCCTCTTCCACATAGCCAAATCTTAGATCAGTGGTGACTCACCTCTGCTTAGTCCCCATCCTTCCAATAACAAGGACCTATCGTTCCCATACAAGAGCTTCCTTCTCAACTCTGTGTGGGGTGGGTGCCTTCCTTGGGTTTTTATTGCTGTGATAATTACCATAACAAAAAGCAACTTGTGGAGGACAGGGTTTATTTCATCTTACAGCTTGTAGTCCACCACTGAGAGAAAACAGGACATCAACTGAATCAGACACCATGGAGGAACATTGCTTACTGGCTTGCTACCCATGGCTTGTTCAACCTGCTTTTTTTATTCCACCCAGGACTGTCTGCCAAGGGGCGGCACCACTCCCAGTGAACGGGCCTTTCCACAGTGATCGTCAACCAGGTAAATGATGGAGGAAGCATCTGCTCAACTAAGGTTTCTCTTCCTGAATGACCTTAGTCTGTGTCAAATTGACAACTAACTGGCATAATGGGCCAGAGCTGCTATGGACCTAATTCTAAAAGCAGCCTCCAGCAAATGCAGGGCCTGCATGTACTAGGCAATTAGCATCCCAGACTTTGGGGGAAATCACCTTGAACCTTGCTTTACACAGTCTTCCATGTTCTCTAGCAAGAAAGCATCTCAGCTGTCCATGTGGAAACCTACTAATAACATCCTTTACAGTCATCGTCCTTTCCTTGTTAGACTCCCCAGGCACCTGCTTCCATTCAGATCCTTGTCTTGGGGTCAATTTCTAGAATGGACATAGCCCAAAACATAGAAGAAATGATGGTGAGCAGGTAATGGCATCTGCTACCAAGCCTGATGTCTTAAATTCTGTTCCTGGGACCCACATGGCAGAAGGAAATATGACTCACAAAATCATCCCCTGACCACTACATGTACACTGTAGCATGTTCAAGCCCATGTGGGTGATATGTATAGACCCCTGCATACATAATACATACAATTAAAAAAAAAACTAAAAAGAAATGACGAGACTGGGATTTGAATTAAGAGCTAGTTCAAAAGTGAGCTGTTTGAGAACTTGAGACAACTGAGCAGCTTTCCAGGCATATCCTCCATTTTATACAAATGCAGAGTGTAGTGGTTTGAAAGAAAATGCTCACAAAGGAAGTGGCACTATTAGGAGGTGTAGCCTTGTTTCGGAAGTATGTCACTGTGAGGGTGGGCTTTGAGGTCTTTTTTGTTCAAGCTTCCCTCAGTGTGATTGTCAGTTGACTTCCTGCTGCCTTCTGGTCAAGATATAGCACTCTTAGATCCAGCACCACATCTGCCTGCATGCCACCATTCTCTCCATCATGATAATGGACTAGACCCCTGAAACTGTAAGCAAGCCACCCCAATGAAATGTTTTCCTTATAAGAGTTGCCGTGGTCATGGTTTATCTTCACTGAAATAGAAAAACCCTGAGACACAGACAGACCTAAACCCTGCTAAGACTTTGTGCGTACTGAGCATCAGTCATACAGGAACCTAATGTTCTAGTAAGCTTTGGCATGGTAGGGTGAGTAGAGGTAATAATGAATATATTTTACAAATACACTGGAGAACCATGCAATGTTGCCTGCATTTGGATGTAATCTTGGGCCGCAGGTCTGCACATTCCTTTGCAACTGGACCTGTGATAGCAGAATCTTTCATCTTGCCTTTATTGTTTACTATGCCCCCTGCATTGTCTTCAACATAAAGAAACACCCCATCTTTTCTTTGACATGACTTTTGTTGTCGAATTACCACTGCTGGATGGACCTTTTTCCTTACTTCTGGTTTGCCTTTCTTAACTGTGGCTATCACCATGTTGCCCATGTCAGCAGCAGGAAGTCTGTTCAGTTGCCCCTTGATGCCCTTCACAGAGATGATATACAGATTTTTGGTGCCTGTATTGTCAGCACAGTTGATAACAGCTCCTACTGGAAGACTCAGGGAAATCTGAAATTTTGCTCTGGAGGACCCACCACGTCCTCTTTTCCACATGTTGGACGCCAGGATCTCACTACAGGTAGATATTCAGTACTGCCTCAAAATTCAAGAGAAAAAGATTTTGAATATTGTCATATAAAAGGAATAATTGGGGAGATATCTGTGTTTAATCTGATGTCACAATGTATGCAGTATTAAAACACCATGAATTGGTGGGCAGTGGTGGTGCACACCTTTAATCCCAGCACTTGGGAGGCAGAGACAGGCAGATCTCTGTGAGGCTGAGTCCAGCCTGGTCTTCTGAGCGAGTTCCAGGACAGCCTCCAAAGCTACAGAGGAACCCCATCTCAAGAAACAGAAATCAAACCAAAACAAAACCACTATGAATGATTTCATTAACAATATATCCATAAGAAGCTTTAATTAATATGATTTAGGGATTATCTGTCTTTAAGAGTTAACCACATGCCTGAGCTCTCTGTTCTTGTAAATCTTTGAGGGTTCATTCATTAAATGAGGTACGAGAATACTACCTGATGTTGGCTGGGCTTTTGTGTTTAGCATCATATCACCAGGATTATTCTGAAACTAGCTTCATACATTCAGCCAAAATGATGAAGTGAGCTCAGAGCCTGGTCCTCATGTCAGCCAACAGTCCCTGCTCTTGGAGGCTGTGAGCTACAGCATCCAAAACCCGAGAGAACATCAAGAGCAGGTGTTACATCGTTCATGGAGTAGAAGTGCCCAGGTTCGTTTCTCTCCCTCTCATTTGCTCTCTTAAAAACATCAGTGCCTTCACAGGCCCCCATAGGCTGGACCAGGAAGCCAGAGACTGAAAAATCCACGTGGATGGGGAGAAAGCCACCCTGCTCCCCCAGAGCTTGGAGAGTCTGTGGTTCGTGGCTCCTGGGCTTCACCTTCCTAAACTAGGAGCAGTCTGGCTTCTATCAGGCACTACCCCTCCCAGACTGCATCTTTCTTTGCCAGTGGCTTCCTGCTCACACCTGCCTCTTCTTTCCCCTTCAGAGCTAATCTGGGATGCCTTTCCCTTCTCATCAAAGAGGAACAAATAAGCAGGGAGCAAAGTAACAGCTGAGAAATATCTGCCTAATGAAACCTTCTAGTAAGGTCCATTTACGGCCACTCATCCACAGGCTGCCTGGGCATGATGCAGGCTGAGGGTGTTCTGTAGCTGCATAGATCTAAAGAACTTTTGCACCCAGAATGTCTTCATAGACTAACAATACACATTAATGTATTAAAAGCCCAGCACATCTTAGAACCAAGAAACCAATTTTACCCTAGTATTTTCCAAAGATAACACTCCCACATTTTAAAACCATCCATAAACACCTGGTAGAGCACCCATGTTCTTTATACAAAACAGTTTGCAATCATGATCCTAAATATTCAAATCATTGCCTAACACAGGATCTTTTTTGGAGACCAATTCATGGTGGAGATCTTGTGTTTGTGAAATGAGCCAGATGAGGCCACTGTCCTCTGAGTGTCTGCCAACCTCTTCAGATGGCCGAGGACTTAAATGAGTGTAGGAGTATTGGGTGGAGCACACAGCAGTACAGATGTTGCTTATTACTGCTTGGAAACTCTCAGCTGTAGTCTTGTTTATGAGCATTGCTCAGAGGGGAACATCTAGCATCTGTGGCAGGTGGATGCCAGGAAGGCAACGTTAAGATTCCAGACCTGCCAGATGTGTCAGTGGCAACACCTGAGGAAAGGAAAGGGGGAGTCCAAAGCAGACTGGGCTGAGATGCATTCCAGTGATGTATTAAGGTCAATCTCTAAAGCACTTTGGAGCTGGGCTTCAGAGCTGTACCTGTGGGTGGCAAGGGAGTGGGTTGTTATAACTTCACATCAATGATTCATTGGCTACTACCAGACCAGAAGGAGAGATGGTGGGGGGGGGGTCTCATTGTCAGAGGTGATCCTACCTACATTAGGCCAACATAAGTTGGTAGAGTAGATTATTCATGAAGAGGAACCTGGGTACTACTGCATTAGGTTCAACGAGATTGTAGTTCTGAGTCTTGCTTTACTTCCTGGGAATACCGATTAACAATCCAATCACCGAGCTTTTTATTGATTGGGAGAAGATTAATGTCTTGCTTTTGGAACTGACCTTTAAGACTAAACAGGCAATATCCAGAAAGACCTTGATATGGATTAATGAGGTTTGACCCCATAGACTCATGTGTTCGTCACTTGGTCCTCAGCGTGGTAGTGTAAAGGAATCGTACCTTTAAGAAGTGGGGCTCAGTAGACAATCATGAGTGCTCCCTGCTTATGAAGGAACCAATGGATGTTAGTTACAGATGTAGGTCAGGTCTGGTAGGATCTAATTAGTGTTTGTGAGAGTAGTTGCTATAAACAGTGAATTTGGCTCCTCCCTGGACTCTGGCTTCCTTGCTTATCATGTGACTCTTCCATGCACATGCCAATTTTCTGACCTGCTTCTAAGCCATGTTGTAGTGAAGTGGGGTACCCTGACCAGGACACAGGTACCATGCTTTGTGGACCTCCCAGCAACCAGAATTGTGAGCCATATAAACTTCTGTGTTTCAAAGTTTTCTGAGCCTCAGCTAATTTGTTACAGAAACGCAAAACTGACAAAGATAGATACACGATGTAATGCTCCCCTTGGTGTATGGTGAATAGGGAAGGTCAAATAATTCCTAAAAACATGGCCATCCATCCCTCTCAACTATCCAAAGGACCTCTTGGGACCTTACTCTCCCGTGCACATAGATCTTTACTTTTAAAATGAACGCCTGGTTCTTCTTTGTTCTCTGACGTTCATGCAACGTATCCGTGGAGCACCTGTCCTTGTATTGTAGCTTCTGTAGCTGACTTCAGCCGTTGGGAGTACCACTAGGAGGACAAGAGAGAGGTTGAAGGAGTTTCCTTTTTCCAGCTATTTCAGCCCCTGGCCAACGGCAGTGGCCATGCTTATCCAAGGCCAAAATTACCAGCTTGACTCATGTTGGTCCCAGGAACTGCTCCTTTCCCACACCCTGTCCACGCACACATGTGTGTGTGAAGGGAGTCCCCTGGTAGGAGGTGGGTCTGGTTTCATTGTTCCTTCCGGGTTTTCTCTAAACCTCCATTTGTAAGTTGAACTTTCATGAGGTTCTCAATAATTGCCAGGTCCCCAGAGGTCTGTGTACTCTCCTTGGCTTTTCTCAGGCCCTCCCAATGTTCCTGAAATGCTGAAAACCACACTTTACACTCTGAATGTTGTGTATCCTGGGCTTGGGAGCTCTGCTTGGAGCAACCTAAAATGTGGCACTCTTCCTATTCTCTGCTTTCTCTATTTCACCTTTCTTTTTTCATTGAAAGAGCCTTCATTTTTATCATGTTTATTTACATGGATGTGTATGCATCTGTGTGAACGTATGCCACATGAACATAGGTACCCACAGAGGCCTGAAGAGGGTATTAGAAGCCCTCGTGCTCCAGTTACAAGCAGCCCAATGTGAATGCTGGGAGTTGAACTCTGGTCCTCTGGTAGAATGGCAAGTACTCTTAACTGCTGAGTCACTTCTCCAGCCCCTTGCCTTTGACCTTCAGTAGTGTTTCCTGGCCATTGTAGAAGGGATGATAACCGTTACTAATCACTCAAAGGCTGTACATAGAGTTTCTCTACCCCCTTCCAGTTACATCATTTTCCATAAAGAATAGAGAGTGAATACATTGCTCTGAGCCTCTGTTTCCCCCTTTGCAAGATGAGAAGAACCCCCTTAAAATACTTCTAAAGATGGTGTCCTTGATAGCACAAGCTCACAAAGGTGGAAGCTAAGGATCACAGAGGATAGGGAGCTTGCTCAACGTTTCTCAGCTATGGAAGAACAAAGTCCAAAACAAAGGGTTTCTGACCATAAATATGCAGCTCTTGATAGTGTACCCCAGCCTTCCAAACTTCTCGTGGGACAAAAATCCAGTGTACCCTTGAAGAGTCGGGGACTGAGATGGGGGGGTGGTTCTTGTTGCTGTAGCAGAATGCATGAGAGAAACTATGGAAAAGCAGGCAAGGTGTGTTTGGGCTTATGATATCTGGCTCCATTACTGCTGGACTCCTGCATGGTGAAGCAGACATCTCAGCATGTGAAAGAACAAAACTGCTCACCGTGGCAAACAGAAGGCAGAGAGAAGCAGAGGGAGAGGGCCAAGGATAAGATATCCCCAGTAACCCAGTTCTTCTAACCAAGCCCCACTCCCTAGTTTCTGCCACCCCCACCCCCACCCCCAGTGCCATCAAGTTACAAATACATCACTGTGTTTCTCTGATGAGTCAGTCAGAGCCTTTATGAGCCAATAACTAACAACACATGCCTTCTCAGTCTCTTTGGGGGGTATATTTTATTTGTGCATTTTGGATATGCTCTTCTTATAGAGACTGGAACTCCTGAAGCCCAGGCTGCACTTGAACTCACTGTGTAGCTGAGGATGACCGTGAATTTTTGCTCTTCCTGCCTCTACCTCCGTAGTATGGGGATTACAGGCTTGAGCCACAACATGCAGTTTATATTGGGTGAGCATCAAACCCAGGGCTTCATGCTGGCTAGGCAAGCACTCTGCCAGTGGAACCCCAGCCCCCCCTCATGCTTTTTTGATTTTGTTGCACACGAGCCTATAGGGGCAGGGGGACAACACATCATATCTAAAGTATAACAGAATTCTCACAATCCAAGAGCACACTGGAGAAGTCTCATTTAAGTTTCCTTCGGGATCTGAGCTGTACACTTCCCCTTTTCATTGGGATTATGGTTCCAGGAGCCTGTTATTGCACAGAGCTTCTCAGGGACCTCAAAATCATTCCAGGGTCTTTACCTGATTTCCATGGCACAGAATCTTACATGGATCTTAACTGGGATTGTGCCACTTACAAAAGAGCCTATGTCTAAATCTCCAGCTTTGTGTTTCTTGCCTGTAAGATTTGTGGGGAGCGGTAATTTATCAAGGTGACAGTGAGAGGCCAGAATAAACAATATTGACAATGTTTTGTGTAGACACTCTTCTCAGGAAGTCTCACACCCCATACCTCCCCATCAGGGTGTCCCACCTACTCCTCAGAAATGGGCTGAGCACCAAGGTCTTGGGGAGAGCGGTCCAGAGAAAGGAAGGAAACCTCCATTGGTCTCCAGCTTCGCTGTGTCTTTTTGAAGGCATGCTGCCTTACACATCAGCTGAGGTGTGGAAGGAAGTTATGTCAGGCCCTGTCATTGTGCTGGGCACTTTCTCTGAGGTCAAGACACTGTGAGCAAAGCCTCAGAAATCCCAGCGTGCGGCTCAGCGGAGCCTTGTCAGAATTGACAGCCACCATCTGATGTGAATTACCTCCAGCTAGGGAGAGCTAAGCCATTCGCAGGAGCTTATTTCCTAAGGAACTCAGAAGCGCAAATGAGGGTGAGGAGAAAAGCCAAGCATTTGGGGAGGATTAAGTACATTCGATAGTGAGCATTTCCTGGCCCACAGGCCCTGCCAGGCTGCTGGGGCAGAGGTGGAGGGATCTAGAAATGGTTTAGTTACAATGATAACCTATTCCTGTTGGCTGCTTGTGTGGAGTCTACGGAAAGGATAAACCAGATTATCCTTAGTTACAAGCCTGGCGCATTCTGATGCAAAAGCCTGGACTTTCCACAGGTCTCCCATTAAAGCAACTAAACTTTGCCTCTTCTTTGCTCCCTAATCCAGAGAGAAGGTGAAATAGACAGAGGCCAAGCAGAGCTTATCCCTGGGCTAATCAACCATAGCCAAAAGGGAGGAATACAGAGGCCAAAGGGTACTTCAGTGGCTCCATGGTGGTCCTTCCATGAGGATGGAAGCTAGGCCTCAGAGATGGAAGCCAAAGAGTTGGACTTGTTTGCAGCAACAGGTAAGTTCTATGTAGCAAGTCCTTGCTGCTTATGCCTGCCTACCTTCCCAAAGTCCCCAGTGTACCACATCCTTTGCGTGGTTTTCAGGAGCATCTTCGAGCTTTCTCACTGTGCCAAGCTCTGTCTTGACTCGGGGCTTTTGAATGCTCCATTCCTTCCATGTGGGAGCTGTTAAGGTCAAAGTCTGTGCCCTGGCTGCCCTAACTACACAGGCTCAGACACCTATCCTCAACAGGCCCATTAAAGAGACAATAGTGAAAAGCAAAGAGAGGAGATTTATTCAATGTGGCCACATTAGGAAGAGGAATAAATGAAAATGTCTCATGATATGGCAGGAGACATCCCTCAAGTCCATTTTAGGGGTCTTGACCTGATGTTTAAGTTTAAACATAGAGTAAGTTATGCATAGCTGACTGGTCATGGTCAAGGTGTGGTCCTGCCCATCACTGCGCCATCGTTGTGTGGGCTCCAGTCTTGTACAAGGTGGTCTGAAAATTTGTCAGAATTGTATGAAATTTCTTCCTGGGGGACACATTCCTCTTCTGATTGGTACTAGGCCTTAGCTGTTTTCTTCCCCCAAGCATTAGATTCCTCCATAGTCTGATAGCTAAAAGGAGGGATTTAAGTGACTCTCTGTAGAACTCCTTTCCCTCTTGCTGGAACGGTTATGGTAGCAGAATCTCTAAAAGCCTATTGTTCCCTCTTTTCACCTATGTTGTCGTGTAGAGACAACTGAGGCCTCAAACTCTAGTATCCCAGACCAGTGAGGATATAGACTCCCATGTAGCACTTTGCTTTTAGAATCCAAGGTCCTAGGAGCAGAAGACCTCAGAGCTTATCTACAGCTTTCTTTCGGACACCCAACCCCAATTAGCTAATGAAAAGAACTACTTCCGGTCCCCATGTGCAAGGCTTTGGCTCAGTAAGGCTGGGCAAGGCTTTAGTTCTTACAGTTTTTAACAAGCATTCCCCGGGGTGATTCTAACACATATCCATGTAGGAAACCGGAAGCCATAGGGTATCTGGTTCCTGTCTGATTTTTCTGTTTGGGCTGTGGTTACCTGGAGAGGGGTGGTAGGGAGAACACTATGGCTGACAGAGAAGAAAAGCTTTGTCAACCTTTTTATTCAAAAGGAATAAAAGGAAACAGTGCTCCAGGAAGGCGACAGGAAGGTGGGAATTGTCCTTTGAAATTGCCTGGCCAGGGAATGTATTCTCTCCTGCTTGCTTTGGCAGTCTCACCAGGGCCAGGCCTAGGAACAGGTGGACCTCACAGGGAGGCTTCTGGGCTCCAGAATTGGCTTGTAAATAAGTCATATGCACAGCTGGGCCTCTGGCTCGTAAATATTGACCAGCTGTGATTAAACAGCCCACTCCAGGCCACATTATCTAGCGGGAAGGCTCCTTTATTAGGCTATTAAATAAGCATGAGGCCGCACCTGCTCTGTCTGACCATCCTGAGAAGTAGGATGCTCTGGCCAGGCATTATGTAACAGGAGAGATGAGAAGAGCCATCGATTTCATTAAGCAAGCCTTTAAAACTGGATTCATTTCTTTCATTGGCCTGTGTGTGTGCACGTGTGTGCACACATGTGCGCTTGCCCATGTGCATGAATGCACCTGTGTGTGAACACATGGAGGCCAGGAGGTGTTGAACATTTTCTTCTGTTACTATTCTCCCATTCCTTTGAGCTGGGGCTTCCACTTGAAGCTGGGACTCTCAGTTCCTTAGTCTGGAATCCAGCAAGCAAGTGATCTTCTTACTCTGTTCCCCTGAGAGCTGGAGTTACAGCTCTGTGCAGGAGACCCAGCTTGTTATGTGGGCACTGAGATTTGAGGGAGCCCTCAGGGCACAGCAAGTGCTTGGAACTGCAGGGCCATCCCTCTAGCCCCAATCATTAAGTAATTTTTTAAATTGAAATATTTTTGATAATTTTATTTATAAGTCCTGTATTTGTACCATTCCCACCACTACCTCTCCAACCCCCACCAGTATTCCCCCTCTTTTTCTTTAATGGTTACTGTTACATACATGTGTGCACCACACACACACATCCTTCTGAGTCCATTTAGTGTTGCTCATTCATATATATGTAAATGTGTTGAGGATTGATTACTTGAGACTGGGTAACCTATCAAGGAGCTCATTCCTTGAGAAGATCCTCCCTCTCTTAGCAGCCATAAACTAATTGCCTGTAGCTCTTCATCTAAGGGGAGAGCTCTGGGAGATTTCCCATACCCACATTGGCTGGTGTCTTATTTAGGCAGCTCTATGGTTGGCATTTCAAAGACACAACTTCCATGTCATAAATAGGAGACACTCTCTCACAGCAGATATGCTGGTCCTCAGGCTCTTATAAAAATCCTTCTGCCCACTCTTCCTCAATATTCCGAGAGCCTTAAGTGTAAGGGTTACAATACAGATGTATCAATTGGGGTTGGGTATCCCTCAGTCTATTATTATATGAATTTTGACATTTGTGGATTTCAGTAATAATCTCCATCTCCTATAAAGAGAGGCTTTTTTGACTGAGCAAGTTTTAAATTGAGTACTTACTGTATATAAAGTGTTAGGCTAGGAGCTAGGGGCAGGAGAGATGGTCGGTGAAGATATTTCAATTCAACATAAGACACATTCAAACTAAGTTTCCTTCCCTAAAATTACAAAAGTGATATTTAAAAAAGACAGTGACAGAGAAGGAAGCAGAGGTCTTTCAGTGTGAGAGTTAACTTGAAAATTTGGGGGTATCAGTTTCCCAGATGTGGGAATAAATGAGGACAGGCAGACAGCTCAGTACACAGCAAGGGAATGGGTTACTGTCTCCTGTTTGTGACTGAGGCTCACCAAATGTGTGTGTGTGTGTGTGTGTGTGTGTGTGTGTGTGTGTGTGTGTGTGTAGGGGGGAGTGTAACCATCCTGTCAAGAATGAAGATATTCTAAAGAGAGATTCTTGTGCCCCTCCCTTTGATTGTCAGACTATTGAAACAATGGGACCCAAGAAACTGGAAAGTTCCCAGGAATCTCAAGTGGGAAGCCTGATGCCAGTGAGAGGAGGAGCTTGTCTCCTGCAAAGAGATTGCACACAGTTCTGACAACTTGTCAGTAAAGACTAAAGCTGAGACAAGATGATGGGTGTGACCACACCTTGACCAACACTGCTTTGATATACATTCCCCTTGCCTTCTCTTTAAATCTGAACCTTGCACCAGAGCCTGAAGATGGAATTGGGATGTGGGTTCCTCTCCCCAATGTGGCCACAGTGAATGACCTTTCTTTCTGTGCCTTTTACTATTGTTGAATTGGGATATTGGGGGTGGGCACTGAGCCCAGCTTATTAGGACTGCCCAGGACCCAGGCTCTGATCCTAATGACTTTGTAAGCCCATTGTAGGTACACCCTGGCAGGAAGCTCTTTGGGCATCCTGTGTGACCCATTTGGAGGGCACCTTTGTGAGCTGAACTAATCTAGAAATGGGTAGGAAAGACAGAGAAGAATGCTCAGTTCCAAAGCTGGTCCCCAGAGGCCTGGTGTGAGAGAGGATGCTGGGCTTTCCTGGGCTGCCTGCTGCAGACAGGAGCCTCACTTTCAGGATGAATTAACAGAGATGGCAGGATGGCTTCTTCTGCTGTGTGCTTCAGGGGGCTGAGTCAGGCTTCTGTTTGATGGATACTTTTACCATCATTCATCTACATCAGTCACGCACAAAGCTGTCCTAGTCAAGCTGCACAAACTGCAGGGCTCAACAGAACAAAGGTGTGTGCTCTCCCTGGTTTGGAAAGGAAGGTATTTGCTGACTCATGCTCCATCTGGTTTCTCCTAGCTGCCCTTCATGCTTCCTGCTTCTGCTGTGGTAGGGTTAGCTTCCTACATCTGGGTCACACAGAAGCCCTTCTCTCATCTGTGTCCATGCCTCTCTGCGTGTGTTCGTGTGCAAGTCAGTGTGGAGGTCAGAGGTCAACCTGGCTATTCCCCAGGAGCTGGCCACCTTGTTTCTTCAGAGTCTCTGGAAACTAGCACTCACTGATTTGGCTAAGTTAGCTGGTCAGTGAACCCCAGAGATCCTCCTGTCTCCACCCCCAAAGCACGAGCCTTCCAAGTTCATGCTTCCACACCCAGCTTTTACATCAGTGATGGAGAGCAAACTCAAGTCTTTAGGTTTATGTGCAAAGCACCCTACCAACTGAACCATCTCCCCAGACCCATCTAAAGACCATCTATTCTTAAAGGGACACTAGTCTTCCCAGACTGAAACCTGTTATGATGACCTCAATCGGATGTCACTTTGTGCTATGGTTTGTGCATGTCCCATATAGGCTACTGTGCTGGAACCTTCAATCTCCATGCATGTATGAGAGGTGAGGCCAGATGCAGCTGCCTGATCTCAAACTCCCATATCAACGTCCTTTTATAAATCACCCAGTGTTGGGTTTGAAAATGGCCAAGACAGGCTGCTAATTACCCCACCTCCAAATAAAGCCACATTCCCAGGTACCAGAGAGTGAGGACCTGATATGTCTCCACTCCTATGTACTACCACGGCAAAGGGTCTGTCTTAGTCACTATTCTATTGCTGTGAAGAGATACCATGACCAAGGCATCTCACAGAAGAAAGCATTTAATTGGGGCCTGCTTACAGTTTAAGAGAGTTAGTCCATGTCATCATGGTGGGAAACAGCGCAGCAGGCAGGCATGATGCTGAAAGTTTTATACCTTGATCTTCAGGCAGCAGAGAGAAAAAGAGACTGGGACTTTTTAAATCTCAAAGTCCACTCAGTGATACCCCTCCAACAAGGACATGCCTACTCAACAAGGCCACACCTCCTAATCTTTCCAAACAGTCCATAAACTGGGGACTAAGCATGAAAATATATGAGCAGCGGGGCAGGACATTTTCACTCAAATCATGACAGGCTCTTTTTTTTTTTTTAATTTTTGAGGCAGGTCTTTCTCTGTAGCCCTAGGTATTCTGGAACATGCTATGTAGACAAGGCTGACTTTGAATTCAGAGTTCTGTCTCCTGCCTCTTAACTGCTGGGATTAAAGGCATGCACCATCACACCTGGGTTTGCCAAAGGTCTTGAGTGGTACTAGAGTAGATAGGAAGCTGCAGGTTGACTGGCTGTGGGACTTTAACTATGCAGCTTGCAGGAGAGTGTCATCCTTGCTGAGTTGGGACTTTGTAGGGATGCAGTTCAACCTACAGTATTGGGCTTACCAAGGGGTATGTTTGGGGCACCTGTGGCCTTTGGCAGGAGCAATTGGACCAAGTTTAAGTTTCCAGGATAATGTTAAGGGTGGTTCTCAGGAGGAATAAGGGTTTTGCCTCCATTGTGTTGACAGTATGGATTTTGTTACTATCAAGGAGGGGAACAGTTGCGGGGGACGTACTGTGTGGGAGGGGGCAGAAGGAGCAGTGCAGGCTAAGGAGGCAGGAGGGCCCAGGTGGAAAGATGTTATTTCTTCAATGTCTCTCACAGAGGCGTTTATTAGAAATGGCAGTAATGTGTCCCACCTGATTATTGTCATGACAGAATGCTGAGAATCCTGAGGAGAAGGATGCAAGGGTTCCCACAGCAATAAACAGCACCGCTTCCATCCCTCTAGGAGTGTAGTCTTGTACAGCATATTTAATTGTTACTCTGTATGTAGAGGAAGTGGGCTATCGGGCCTTCTGTAGTTAGCAAAACCCACAGATGCTCAGGTTCCTTCCATCAAATCAAGCAGTGTTAGCACACAACAGTAACACAGCTCCTGTGCACTCTAAGTCACTAGGTTCCTCCTAAAACCTCATAAGAGGTAAATGCTATGTGAATTGTTGTTACATGCTGTTGTTTAGGAAATGGTGGCAAGATCAGTGCATGTTTAGCACAGATATAACCTTTTAATGAGATTTTCAGCCCACAGCTGGGAGAATGAGAACCCATGGGAATGGAAGGCTGTTCTTGTGGATACTGTCCTCCAGGACGTTGTGATTACCAAATCAGAACATCTCTGATGGCTTGAATAAGACCTTCACAAGATCGGGGCTATGAATGTTCCCTCATAAAAAGAGCTAAGTGTGGTCAGTAAGCATTCATTTGAGGTTTCAGCCATCCCCGGGTGCTAGTGGGCATGTCCAACCTTTCTATATGGCTCTAGGCCATGTAATCAAATTAACAACTTTTTTTCCTAATGTTCTAAGTAACTTTTAAATTTTGTGTTGGGCCCTGTTTATTGCTATCCTCAGCTCCATGTAGCCATTGGGCTGCAGGTTAGACACACCTGCCAAAGGGACTATAGCATAGAGAGGTGGAAAGTTAACTAAGGGGAATTCTATTTATGAGACTTTCAGCACGTCATCCCTCATGTTGGGTGAAATTTGTCAAACGGAGTTGTTTGGGAGGGTCACCATCCCCCAGCCATTATCTGTAAGTAAATTCATCAAACTCATTGATTCACCAAGTTGGCCTTGCTTTGGTCAGTCATTAATGCCCTAGCTGGGGTGGATAAACATTTGTTCCACGTGTCCCCAGGAAAAGCAACACTACAGGGGTCAATGGTATCAATCTTCTGGGGCTCCAACATAAAGCAGCTAAGTCCATGCTTCAATCCACAAAAATTCACTTTCTCATCACGACTGGCTATAAGCACAAAACCCATGTGATGGTGGTACAGGTCCTTAAAGGTTCTTAGGGGGATCTGTTGCCCGTTTTTTTCCTGGCTCACCCTGACTTACAGCCATGCTCCCCGTATTCTACCTCTTCTTCCACACAGTGTTCTACCTCTAAGGCGTCTGTCTCTAAATGTTCATTTTCTCACATGGTCACACTTAGGAAGATTAAAACCTCTACTAATTACTTAATCTTAACTCAGTTACATCTACAGAGACCCTATTTCCCAATAAGATTGACTTCAGGGTTAGTACTGCCATGTGTCACTGTGGAGGAAGCAATTCAATCGTAACACTGGGTACAGTGTGGCAAGTGCTAGAAAGAGGAGCACTTAGGGGATGGGTCTAACCTCCTGGAAGAGGGGACATTAAAGTTGATGGCTTGACTTAATTAGGGTTACTATTGCTGTGATAAAACACCATGACCAGAAGCAACTCGGGAGCAAAGGGTTTGTTTGGCTTGTATATCCTGAGTCAAAGTCCATTGAGGGAAGTTAAGGCAAGGACTCAAACCAGGTAGAAATCTGGAGGCAGGAGCTGATGCAAAGGCCATGGACATGGAAGTTGCTTCTGGCTTGCTCCCCATGGCTTGCTCAGCCAGCTTTCTTATAGCACCCAAGACCATCAGCCCAGGGATGGCACCAACCATCATAGACTAGCTTTCCCTCATCAATCACTGACTAAGAAATGCCCTAAAGGCTTGACTACAGCTTGACTACAGGCAATTTCTCATTTGAGGTTCTCTCCTCTAAGATGACTCCAGCTTGTGTCCATTGGACATAAAACTAACCAGCCCAAATCCTGTGGATGGGTGACAGTGATTATCTAGGTGTGATGGGAAGTGTGATTTGGCACCTTGACAAACTATAGAATCACCTAGGAGATGGAACTCTGGGCATGCTTCAATGTGTATTGGGTGGGGGGAGTGTTATCTTGTTGCATCAGTTGAGCTGGGAGGACCTTCACACAGTGAGCAACACCATTCCCCTAGCTGGGATCCTGGGCTATAGAAGTGAAGAAAGAAAGCTGAGCAGCAGAAGCAGCCTTCTTCTTATCTGTAGGTGTAGCATGACAGACTAGCTCTTGCTGCCCGCCTTCCCCACCACGAACAGAAACAGGCCCTTCTCCTTAGGTTGCTTTTGTCGTAGTGACAGGAAAAGGCATTAAGGCACTGGTCTAAATGAGTTCCAAGTGGGGAGCAGCATGTGCACGGGTTTGGAAAAAGGCAAGAGCAGGGCCTTTGTGGAATGACCAGTAGCTCAGTGTGGCTGGAGCTTTGAGAGCAAGAGCATGAAAGCAAAAGAGGAGCATGATGAGAAAGAAATGGCACTGGGCAAGTCGGAGCTTTCCAGAAGAGCATTTAATGGTAAGAAGAGGGATAGTCCCTCTTTATCTGTAGGCAGTTTTTCCTTTTCCTCCCCTCAAGCATCTAAGTGTAACCCTTTCTACACGTAGTATCCACCATGAAGCTTGAAGACAGAAAAAGAAGGGCCTAGTAGAAGCTTCCAAAATGTCTGTAAAATGAAAGGACATTGTTCCATCAGTTACTGATTGTATTCTCCACAGCTAGATTATTGTAATCTGTCTCCTGGGAGAGGGAAAGTAATCAAATAACCCATCAAATATCTAATTATAGACTTCAATAACAATATGTTAGCTTAACTTGTAGCGTATTTTTCGTTTAAAAAAAAATACCAGTGTTTAAATACATCAGCAGTTGTTTCCCCTCTAAATCTAGAAATAGTTCATATGGTTTCTTTACAGGAACCCATGTCCACCATTTTGGTTCACAGTCCATAGGCTATTTATTCCATAGTGCAAGATGGCTGCAGGCACTCCACCTGTCAGGATGATATACCAGGAGGTATGAAGAATAGAGGGCAGTGCCAACCAATCAACCAAATTCTCTGCAGATGCCCTCATCAGAAAACAATCGTATGGCCACCTAGATACATGAGGGCCGTGGGAAATGCAGACTCTGAACTGGGAATCATTGCCACTTCAAAATTAAATCACAGTGATAAAGCCAAGGACAAAGAGAGCAGGATGGAGATTAGGTGGCATTCAACGGCCTGTGTCACAGGAGATGTGAAGCAAAAGAGTATCATTCTGTGGAGGGGCCAGGCTGATGTTGAGAGATGTGTGGTGGGGGAGGGGCGGGCCCCCGCTGAGTGGAAGGCATGGGCACCCTAACAAAGAGTAGAAGAAATACTGGGAGACAGATCAAGGGAGCCTAGGGCCTAAAAGTGTGGGGCCTCTTTAAGATGTGAACTATGCCTGCGGAGATGGCTTATCAGGGATCTAAGTTCTGTCCCCAGAGCTCACTTAAAAGATCTGGGTGTGGCGATATGAACTGGTAACAATGCTACGGAGGTGGAGACAGGAAGATGGCTGAGCTTGGTGGCCAGTCAGCCTAGCCAAACTGGCAAGCTCATGAAAAAGTAAGGAACACTGTCTCCAAAGAGACAAGGTGAGGGTAACTGAGGAAGACACCAGAAGTTGATCTCTGGCTTCGGCATGCCTCAATACACACATGCACTCCCCCCCTCACACACATACAATACTCGCCTCCCCTGACACACACACACACACACACACACACACACACACACACACACACACAAACATAGAGCATTGTGCTGGCTTCAGAGGAAGTTGCTCTGCTCTGATGAGTCACAAGCAGGCACATGGAGTGTGGTTCTGTGTATGCTCTGGGTACCTGTAACACGCATGGCACCAGAGGACAGAGGGGTGGCATCCCTGCAGCTGGAGCCTGGTTCTATAGAAGGATGGTCATACTCTGGACTCACAGAGCTACGTGTGTGGAGGAAAAAAGCAGGTGTCCTAGAAGGGCTGGCAGCAAGGCCATGTCAGCTACTCTTCTCACTGCTGTGACAGAATTCTTGGCAGCAGCTGCTTTGGGGGAGAATGGTTTATTTTCGTTCACAGTTTCAAAGAGAGTGGTCCATCTGGCCTGGCAGTGGGAGTGGCTTGTTCTGTGATACCAGAAACCTGCAGCATAGCTTTTTTTGTATCTTGGTAGATGGAGAAGCAAGGACAGGGCTGAAAGCAAGGCCAGGCTATACCTCTCAAGGCCTGTTGCTAGTGCCCTCTATCCACCAGTGAGGCTCTCCTTCCCAAAGCTCCCACAGCCTCCTGAACGCAGACAGTGCCATCAACTGGAGACTAAGTGTTCAAACACACATAACATGAGCCTGTGAAGATACTTCAGGTTCAAACCGTAACAGGAGGTACTTCATAGTGATTGTGTGTGCTTTTGGCAGAATGAAAGGAAGGCCAAGGGAATGCCAAGTAGATTTGGCACAGATGCTAGAAGAACCTTTCCAAAGGTGAGTCATTGCTGACATGGTTAATAGAGGAGACAGGCTAGCAGGGATTAAATCACCCAAGGCATTGTCAGTCCAGCTAAGGAGCTGAACAGTGTTTAAAGTTGTGCCAGTTGCTTTCCTTACTGCTGTGACCAAATTCTGTCACGAAGCATGTTGAGGACTTATTTTGGCTCAGGGTTTGAGGTTACAGGCCATCATGTCCTGGGAGGCATGACAGCAGGAACGGCCATGGTGGCAGCAGCATGGAGTTACTTGCTTACCACTGGACACATTAGAGAGTAGGTAGGCGACAGGAAGTGGACCCAGTTTATAAGCCTGAAGGCCTGTCTCCCAGAGACCACTTCCTCCAGCAAGGCCCTACCTCCCAAAGGTTCTGCCAGCTTCCAGAACAGGGCTACCTACTAGGGACCATGCAGCCAAACACATAAGTCACCTTCACCTTTAAACCCCAAAAGGGGTCATGATCATGGCGGCTGTGAAGTCGGGCAGTGATGAGAGACAAGCTGTGCTTCCCATCAGTTCTGACTGCAGAACACAGGAGCTACAGTTACTAAAACAGGATCCAAAACCCCAGCTCTTTTAAAAGATCCTGTTTCCTAGACTATGTTTGACCCAGGAGTGTTAGGTAGAGTGTCCCTTGCATGTGGTAGAGGCATGTTCTCACTAGAGTTTGAATTTGAGGATTGCTTGACAGGTCCAAGGAAAAGCAAGTCTGTGCAACTGACTGTCAACTCGGGAGCCCATATTTCAGTGAGTCAAGGTAGCTATGAAACAGGCCAGATGCCAGAGAGTTTTCCTACCTTTACCATCAGTTGATATTGGGTAGAGAAGAAGACTTGGGGTTACTCAGGACATAACCAGTGTCTTAACACAATGTTAGTGTCATCTACAGCCACAGGGTGCTTTGTCTTACAGTTAATGATGTATGCATGCGTAATGATTTAGATCATAGCCAGAGTCTGTGCGTTTTGCAAGCACGCTCACCGGAACACTAATTTATTTTGGCTTCTTTTTGGGATCAAACTGAGGTCTTCGTGCTCGTGCAGCATGCACTTTACCAGCAGCTACATTCCTGGGCCCACGGCTTCTGCTTTTGCAGACGCTTTCTCATTTAGTTCTCGTGAGAAGAGGGCATCGGCATTCTCCTGCCCAGGGCTCACACCTGGAGACAGCAGACGACTAGTTCAAAGTCTTTCAGGCAAACCTTATCCACCCTGGCTAGGCTCTTCTGACTCTGTACTCTCTGATCAGCTCTTCCTCAAACAATAACCTTCTTGTCTGAAGGATGAGCAGGACTTTTAAATCAGTGGTTCTCAACCTGTGGGTCATGACCCCTTTGTGGGGTTGGATGGTCCTTTGACAGGAATTGCCTAAGACCATCAGAAAACACAGATATTTACATTACAATTCATAACAGCAGCCAAATTACAGTTATGGAGTAGCAACAAAAATAGTTTTATGGTTGGGAGGGTCACCACAATGTAAGGAACTGTGTTAAAGCATAAAGGAACTGTCTCAGCATTAGGAAGGTTGAGAACTACTGTTTTAAATGCATCTGTTGCAAAACAGCCGCCAGCATCATCTATTTCCTCTCACAAGGCCACTCCAGCTTGGGAGACGTGGCTGGATGACCTGCTCAGTGGAGGATTTTTGAGACTATTTCTAGGCTCTATAGGGACTTTAGTAAGTATTAGTCCTGAGTAGCAAATCATCAGATGACAGCATGGGGGATGAGAGGATGGCTAGGCCATCTATTTGTAAGGATAGATTTTTCTTGTCTCTTATTCACTCAATAAAACAAAATAAATTAATAAATAAAATAATTGCATACATGTTCATGTGTGTATCTGTATGTGTGTCTGTGTCTGTGTCTGTCCATCTATGTACTTATGTGCACACAGGTAGATGCATTCTGGGATGTGTGATATCAGGTCCTGCAAGATGCTGTAGCTAGCACTATGAAGGCATAGTCCTATTCTCAGGAAACTTCAAAGTTTCACCTCTGCCCTAGTAGCAGGTGGAAAGCATTTTTAGGATATGTCAATGTCACCTGCAGCCCACACGCAAGGTGGTAGGGGATGCTGGCAGAGAACCAGGCTTCCCTGCACAGCTTGGGCTTTAGAAGAGGGCATGGCCTGCTGAAAGGTGGGTGGTAGGAAATCACATGGCCTGGGCTCCACAAGCCTATGGCCACCCTCCTACTAGCTAGGGTGGGACTGGAGGAAGGGCTTAGCGTATGTAGCTTCGGGTTCTTCAGTTCAGAAAAGAAAAAGGAAATCATAGTAATCTTGGAGACATAAAGGCACTGATGAAAAGGATAGTTACCATTGGTTGGGTGTTTTGATTGACAGACGTTGCTTTCAACCTTCATATGTTCCAACTCACCCAGTCTTCAAAGGATCTACTGAGGCAGAATGGGAAAAAGTCCCACACCACACCCAGCAGACCCTGAGTGCTTGGAGGGACACAGCAGCAATGTCATAGTCCCAGGCTGTGGAGCTGTCCAGAGGTCATGAGTCCCTGCCTTGGGATAGACAGTGCCTGACCTTTTGATGCAGGTTTCACCTACCTCTCTGGGATTTCTCCACAAGTCACTGAACTTTTCTGGGGACCAGGTTTCCTCTGTAAGAAGACTTTCATGAACTTATGATTAAATGCCTGGGGAATCTTTAAAAACCAGTACCTGGGCCCCAATCCCAAAGGATTCTGAGCTGGTAAGTCTGACGCTGGACCTGGGAATCTGTTCTGCCTTAACTTGATCATGAAAATGTCCAAAAAAACAGATTCAAAAATAGAGAGGATGATGCCCATCACCAACTCCTGACCTGGTGTCAATAACTCTCCATTCCTCTACCCCAGGGTGCACACAGCTCGTGGCAGCAGCTTCTCTGGTTTTTTGTCAGTAAGTAGTTGGAAGGTTTTTTGTTTTTTGTTTTTGTTTTTTTGTTTTTTTTGAAATCAGCATCTCAGTATGTAACACAGGCTGGCCTTAAAGTCAAGATTCTCTTTCTGTCACCTTCCAAGTCCTGGGATGTCAGGTGTGAGCCTCCATGCCCAGCTTCCTATCAGTTCCTAACCATTCCCTCTCCCAGCCTTTCAGGGATGGCTGTTCCTTCATTTGGTTTTGGCACAGCCCTCTGTGCTTTCTCTATACCTTTCCCGAATCTTTATTAACAGCACCTGCTCCCATCTTTCTGAGTACTCCCATCGCCTGTGGGAACCTACTCGTCTTTTTATGTTTATCTGCATAATTCTAAAGCAAGCCACTCTTGTGTCACAAATGCCACTATCCCATTCAGCAAGACAAACAATGATTCCTTAATCTCAAACACAAGCAAGCAGCTGTGTGTTTGAGATGCCCCTTGGGCCTGTGATCACTCGAGTTTGACAATCACTGGAGTAGCCCACCTCCGAGGGGGCTTTCCAAGTCAAACAAGCTGCCTCTTGAATCTGCAAAGAATCTCCCAGCGAATAGACTTGAGCCAGTCTCCACCTGGTGGTAGAAAAACCCACCTGGACTGGGAACTGGTAAATTAGAACCTGGTCCTACAGTGAGGCAGTGTTGCCATGGAAACTTTCCTGGAACATCCAGTAAGTGGTTTGGATACTTAGGCCTGGTTCTACCAATGGGATAAACAGTTGGGTGGATACTGAAGCAAGCACTACCCCAGTGTTCATCTTCCAGCTACTGAGGAGGGGCGTGGCCACCCATGAGACCAAACCAGTGAATCAGGATGGAGGAGAAGGCAGTCAGCTCTTTTCTTCCCCAAGACCAGACTATCATCACAAACACTTTCATCTTTGAACATTTGGTTTTCTTCCCCAGACTTCAGATCAAATAACCCATGAGCAAACCCTTGAGACTTGTCCAGAAATAGGCCAGGTGCAGAGCCTGTGCAGCTGGAGAGGCCACAGGTGGGTAAGATGAGAACAGTTCTGCACACCTGGGCCTGGGGCCCTGAGCCAATCACTACCTGGGATGAAGGCTAGGGTCCTTCATTCATGCTGGGGTCTTTAGTATCTCTATGTGTGCTTCAAAACCCATTTCAAGCTGGGCTGGTAAACAAGGCTTGTAATCCTAGCTACTCAGGAGGTTGAGGTAGACAAATCCAAGTTTAAGGGCAGTCTGGGCTAGTGAATGAGTTCAAGTCCAAACTTGTGGTTTTTCTTTAGGATTAGTGGACTCTCCAATCTGGTCTCCAAGGTCTGGAATTCCAAACAGCACATTTTACACTTGCCAGTATCAAGCCCTTTTGAGAGGAAACATGATTCTAACTCTGCACTTTGTTTATTTCTGTGTGGGTGTGTGCCTGGTGTGTTTGTGAATATGCAAGCATACACATGAATGTAGAACTCCAATGTCAACCCACAGGACATGTTCTTTGGTCTCTTTTCAACTTTTGTTTTGGGCTAACATCTCTATAACTGGCCCGGGGCTCGCCGATTAGGCTAGCTTAAGCACTGGGCACTAGGATTAAAAGCGCTGGTCACCATATGCAGCCTTTTAACTGTTTTAGTATTGGTTCTGAGGGTTCAACTCAAGTCTTCATTAGTGCACAGCAGACGCTTTACTGAGCCAGCTATCCCCCAGCACTGTTACACTTTTAAAGACAAAATTGCACTTCTTAAAAGTACAGGTGAAGCCAGGGCTAGTAAAGAACTGTAGTCCCAGCTATTTGCAGGGCTTACGCAGGAGGGTGGTGAGTTCAAAGCCATCCTGGATAACTTGGTGGGCGCCTGTTTAAAAACTAAAGAGTAGAAAAGAAAGAAAGAGGTCTTAGGACATAGTTCAGTGGTAGATTACTTGTCCAGCATATGACAGATTCTAATTTCAACATCCAGTACATACATACACACACACACACACACACACACACACACACACAGAGAGAGAGAGAGAGAGAGAGAGAGAGAGAGAGAGAGAGAGAGAGAGAGAGAGAGAGAATGAATAAATGGTTTCATCCCTATGGTGCTAAATTATGCTCCTGAACCCTGGATAAAGAGTTCCCCCAGAAAGACTCCATCCATGCTTAGAGGAGAAGTTGGCAGGGGATCAAAGCATCTCATTGCTTTAAGATGAGCCACCAGGGGCATATGCATATGGCTGGGTATTTGGTGGGCTGGTTCCAGGCAACGTTTTCCTCATTAGCTTCTCCATGAAAGCATTTTCTGCTGAGGCCGACAATTTATATTACTCCAGTTTTCATAGCACATCACTCGGCAGCCAGGCTACTAACACCTAACCAGTCCTCAGAGGCTCTGAGGTCCCCAGCCACCCCAGTGCTGTTCCCACCATGGAATGAGTTTACATGCTAAAGAGGCAGCTGTTTACACTCCATCACCTGAGTGAGGAAACTGAGCTAGACTTAGCTGTGAAGGAGAAAGTGTCACTTCCTGGCTACAACAGAAACATGCTCTCCCCTTCCATCTGGATTGGGCCTTCTGAAGTCCCCTGTGGTTTCTACCTCTGTCACCACTTAAGCTGTTGAATAACAGTATCTCTGGGAGTCAGCCTGTATGGCCAGCTATGCAGGCAGCTAAGTGAGATCTTGACTTTGGGCACACAGGATCCAAGGCTAACTAGGAATGCAGTCCACATATTTGTAGATGCCGATGTCATGTCTCAGTGTCAAAAGGTTGGATACACTGGCTGGGAATAAGGTGACTCGGGAGACCTCCTCATGAAGAGGTGGGCACTTGAGCTGTTCCCTGGACTAGATCACCGGACAGGAAAATGCAGAGCTTGGCTTCCCAGAACTCATGTGCCAAGGTTCCAGTCCAGTAACTTTCAGGGGCCAGGGGAATCTGGGCATCTCCTTAATGATGCCCCTCTTCCCTGGGATTTGGGGCAGGAAATGGCTCAAGACCTTCTGAGTTGTCCTAATAACCTGCATGGAGCTGACTGACAAGTGATGATGATGCAATGTGACTAAACCTCTTGCACCTGAGGAGCGCATCAAAGGATGACAGGGGCAGGATGGTTCTCTCCACCTAGCTCATGCTGTGGGAACACCAGCTATGTGAATCAACCAGAAGGGTTTGCTTTCTTGAGATAGGAATGTAGCTCAGTTGGTAGCATGCTTGTTCTGCATGCATGAAGTCCTGTCTTCAATCCCCAGCACTGCCTATGCCAGAGATGGCAGCACACATATGTCATCCCAGCATTTAGGAGGTAGAGACAGGAAACTCCAAAGTTTAAGTTAGGCTATGTAGGGGAGTTCATGGCCAGCCTGAGCTACATGAGATCTTGTCTTAAAAAAAAAAAAAAGATATTTCCTTGAGGTAGGAGAAGGCTCCCATTGGACTACTACTAGAATGCAGAAGGCTCTGGGTGGTTAGTGACCCATGCTGGTTAGTATTTTTGTCAGTGTGACACAGCCAGGGTAACCTGTGAAGAGAGAACTTCAGTTGGGGAAAAGGCCTGCTTTAGACTGGCCCTTAGGTAAATCTATGGGGGGCATTTTCTTAATGTGGAAGTGCCCAGCCCATTGCATGTAGTGCCATCCTGAGAACATGATCCTGTTTAAGGAAACAGACAAAACAAACAAGGAGGGCTAAACAGTTGGCAGCACTTCTCTGTGGCTCCTGCTCCAGGTCCTGTCTTGAGGTCCTCAGTGATGGAGTGTAACCTGAGTGATATAAGCTAAAACAAACCCTTTCTTCCTCAAGTTGCTTTTGGTCATGGCGTTTTATCCCAGAAATAGTAACCCTAAATTATGACAGGGCTTTAGGAAATCATTATGGGGTCAAGAGCAGTAAGGAACACAGATCTAAGAGTTAAGAGCACTGGCCTTGCTCAATGGTGTCTAGACTCTGTTCCTTACCCAGCTGTGTGACTTCCACATAAATTATTTAACCTGAGTTACTCATTCATAAAACAGAGATAATAACAACAGCTTTGTAAGGGGGTTAGCAAGAGGCTAAATAAAAAGATTGTACTTACAAAGTACTTACCTCTGACTAAGTCCCAAGCTATACCCAGGGCAAGATAGTGTCTACTCTCATCGAGTTACTCATTGCCGCCTCCCCTTCTGCACATGCTCAGTCAACACATCTTTCACACAGATGCTTGCAGGGTTTCAAATTGGTATCTCATCCCACTCCACCATACTTTACAATTCCTCCATGGCTCCCTACTTGTCCCCTATCAAAATCCCATACAGTGTAGTTTGAGGGTTGTAGTGGCATCTTGCCTTGCCAGTGAACTTGTAGTGAATTTTGGTTGTGGTTTCAGGTGCAGACATGACCCCATTATATGGTAAAGGAGGGGCTGACTCTTGCTCTCTTGGGTTTCAGAGAGCTTTAGAAAGGCAGAGACGGCATCTTCTGGAGCAGGAAGAGCACGGTGGTTATTTACTCTTATCTGTGTAAGTGCTTCCCTAACAAATATTTATCATTTATCTTGGGTCTGGTGGACTCATTTAAACCCCACCTTCAGAGGCTCCAACCCCAAGGCTTTATGTGTAGAAACTTGCTCTTATTGTGAGGCACTAATGGGGCAAGAATTTTGTCCATCTCCCCCCCCTCTGTCTCTCTCTGTCTCTCTCTCTCTCTGTCTCTCTCTCTCTCTCTCTCTCTCTCTCTCTCACACACACACACACACACACACACACACACACACACACACACACACACACGTGCAGCTGTCTTGAGACTGCCAGCAAGTGGGCATGATCACACCAGCCCCTAGACCTTCCATCTCCAGAACTGGAGACTGGAATAGACCCCTATCCATTATAGAGTAGTCTGCCTCAGAACAACAACGAGTGGAACATGATAATCTATGCCTGCTCTGGAGCCTCCTCGCCTCTCCTACTTAAAACCACAGAAATAGTAATATTCTACTGTAGCACTGCTAGGTCCCCTGTCTCATAACTTCTTCCTCCCTCTGCCTTCTATTCTCCCCTCCCTCCCTCCTTCCCTCCCTCCCTTCCTCTCTCCCTCCCTCACCCCTCCCTCCCTCACCCCTCCCTCCCTCACCCCTCCCTCCCGGGTTACTTCATCCAACTCCTCTCTCGAGATAGTCAGTCGGACCCCTCCCTCATCCCCAGAAGCTCCCTGGACCTCTGTAGTCTCTTCTGGAGCACCCCCGGTCTGCTGCATTCTAACTGTATCAGCTTCACCCGCACATCCATGGGGCTCAGTTTTCCTGCTCATTAGAATCAGCTGGAAGTATCATCAAGCCCCGATGCCCTGGTCTCACCTCAGACCAATTAAACCATTCTCTGGGAATGAGGCTCAGACATCAGGATTTCTCAAGCCCCTGCAGGTGGCTCTGGTGTGCAGCAAGGGTTGAAGACCACTATTCCCAGATTAGAGTGTCTTAGGTGCACCACATGTGTGTGCAATAAAGTTTCCCGGCTAGCGCTTGGTCTCACACATAGAGGAAGTCAGGGCATTGACTCTGGGAACTTCTAGAACTGTGTCATCATCTAGAAGAACAGTGGTGTTGGGAAGGTCACGTGGGCATGCCAGCTCTAAGGAGCAGCTGGGAGTCAGAGTGGGAAGCTGGGGCAGGAAGGATGAGACCTACCTCTGGGGGTCCTCCTGCAGCTGATCTGGAAGGGTAGGCCACAGGTTGCTTGTGACCACGTGTAGCCCATCTAGGAACACTTCAGCTTCATCAATCAACCCGGAGGACTTGAAGACACCATGCTATACTCAAGCTGCAGACTGACTGGCTTGTGGGATGAGGAGAGCATTGAGGTTTCTCTACATCCTTGCAGATGTGGGTATGTCCCTGTGTGAGACCCCATCTTAAGGGTCACTGTCCTTCCATGTCTTGTGGACAGTGCAAGAGAGCTCTGATGCCTTGACCCCATCCAAGGCCTCCCAGGAGTCCTGGCCAATCTCAAGCCTGCCTTCCTCCAAAGTCTCTAAGTGGTGAATCTTTGTTCCCAGCAAGCCCATATGAAAATAAGCTGAGAAACCCAGCACCTTCCTTTCATGGGGGCCTCACTCTGAAAGTGGTTTCATCTCATCCAACCCTCTCTGAAGAGGACAACTGGGTCTTTGCATATTGGAACCTCAAGCCTTCTTTCTCTTAGACCTTTGTTAGTAAACTTCAAAGTCCCGCAGAGCTGGTAAGACAGGCTCTGGTTGGCAAAGACCTGGGGCATTTCAACTGGAGAGAACCTAAGAGGTGGGGAAGTAGCTTGGAACCCAGGGACCAAGGCCAGGAAAAGTAAACATCTGTACCTGTCCGCCTAGAGCCTGGGAAGGACAAGACCTTGGTCCTATGGGGAAGAGACTCATTCTCTAGCATGTTCTTCACAAGAGGTGGAGTTGAACCTTTCTCATCCTGCTAGAAGTCATTTAGTGGCTGGTAAAAGACAATAGTGACCAGACCCTGCACAGTGAAGTGAAGCACGGGGTGAGGAAACCTAAAATTCTACTTGGGGTGTACTCAGTTGTGGTGGTATATTGCTTATGATCTGATAAAGATCAGAATGCAAAGCTAGCCATAGCCATAGAAGCTGGGCAATGGTGGCACACACCTTTAACCCCAGGACTCAGGAGGCAGGGGCAGATGGATCTCTATGAGTTCAAGGCCACCCAGGGCTACATGAGAGTGAATCAGTCGAAAAGAAAAATAGAGCTCATACCTTTAATCCCAGCACCAGAGAGTCTAGGATTCTGAGGCTTGGTGGAAAGCTGTGCATTCTGGACATGCAATCTGAGGTTCAGTAGATCCGCACCTTCTGTGGGGGCTGCTTTGCTTCTCTGACCTTCAGCTTGAGCACCGATATCTGTTACGATAAATCTTTCTGCCAAAAGTCGCTGAGCCCCATTGCCACGTGTGAGCTTTATGCCAGCCGCCCGCCCGAGTTAGGCCCAAATGAATACACAGAAACTTGTATTAGGTTCAATGCTGCTTGGCCAATGACTAGGATTCTCATCTGCTAGCTCAGTCTTAATTATCATAAATCTATATATTTTATAAGACTTATTTTATCAGACGCCTTATTGGCGTCCCTCCTTGTCGGTGGATCACATCGTGCCACTGGAGCAGGATCCGAGAGGAAAAGAGAAGCCCTTCCTGTTTCTCCTTCGCTTAAATATGAGTCTCCTTGCTATGTCACTTCCTGCCTGGATCAGCACTTCTCTACTACATTTCCCAGAATCCTCTTTGACTCCTAGTCCCGTCTACTTGCTGTCTCATTGGCCAACAGTATTTTATTTAACAATCAATAAGATAAATATACACAGTAATTCCCCATCATCTCCTCTTTTCTGTCTAAATAAAAAGAAAGATAACTTATCTTTTATAATAACTGAGGAAAACTATAACCATAACTATCTGTCTTCAACTCTATCAAAGACCATAGAAGGATAATATATAAACTCCAGAATTGACAGAGACTTCTCACTACTTGGACAGTCACCCAAAGTTCCTCTGTAATGTTGGGGCATCCATCTTTAACCCATAGGCCATAGTGTGTCTGGCACACTTCTCCATTTCATCAGGAACCCTTCAGTACTGTCTTGTTTTGTAAGTTCAGCAATCACTTTCTTGTGGGTCCTGTATGTCCAGTTTATACAGCAACAAACAGCCCAGGCAAGAGCAGTTTCTTGCCCAAATGGCTAATCTTGCCATGTTGAAAGCAAACTCCATAATGAGTCTCTTCGATGCCCATCCTCCTTTCTGACGTAATTGGTGTGCCAGGAGCAGTTGTGTCTTACTGCCAAGAAAAACCCTAAACCATTTAAATGCCATATTTCAGTAGGTCTTTGAAAGGTTTGAAGAATACCTAACCATCTCAAATATATCTCTGTATATCTAGAAAACCTAACTAACTTAATTATAAGTTCTGGCTATTATAGGTAAAAGATCTGTATAAACACAATACCTAAACAAGAGGAGACATATACATATCACAAAATTGACCTTAAAAGTTGTATCAATAAATGAAAATCTATACCTGACTCTGTATTGGTAATTTCCCACTATAAATATCTGTCTCTGGTTTTGTTTTTTTGTTTGTTTGTTTGTTTTTTGTTTTTTGTTTTTTTTTTAATTCCTGCTACACTCAGTAGATACTCTAGAAGAGACGGGGGTCACCAACTCTGGCTTTATGCTTCTTGGTTGATGCTTTACAGGTGGAAATCATTTCACCTCCCTCAACTCCATGAGACTGGTGCTTACCAACCATTGTAAGACTCCAAGGCATAGAAAGATAAGTAACCATTCAAGGGGACATAGCTAGTAAATGATAAGTCACCACCTGGTTTTCATATGGAGGGGTGCTTTATTCCTTTTTAGGAAACTAATGATTGTGATATGTGTTGTGGTGTGTGTGTGTCTATATTTGTGTGTTGTATGTATATGTGTGGATGTATTCTGTATGTATAGTGTAAGTGTGGTATTGTGTGGTTTATGTGTATGTATGTAGTATATTTATGATTGTGTATCTGTCTATGTATGTGCATATATGTATGTTTGTTATATTGTATGTTGAATGTGTATGTGGTATATGTGTATGGTCTGTGCGCTGTGTGCATATATATGTTGAGTGTGTATGTGAGTGTTGTAATGTGTCTTTATACATGTGTATTTGTGTGTGGTATGTGCATGTGTATTGTGTGCATGTGTTTTCTGTGTATGTGGGGATGTGTGTTTTTTGTGTACATATTGTGTGTATGTTGTGAATGCAATGTTTGTGTAAGTGTGGTGTGTGTGGGTGGTTTGTCTATGTGTGTCGTGTATGTATGTGTGTGTGTGTGCTGTGTTTATATGTGTATGTTGTGTGTGTATGTGCATGGTGTGTGTATATATGTATTGTGTGTGGTGTGTTTATATGCATGTGTTGTATATGTATGTGTATGGTGCTTGGTGTGTGTATTATGTGCATATGTGTGTGGTGTATGGTGTGTATATATTGTGGTGTATATATAGGTGTGTTGTGTGTGTATGTGTGTGGTGTGTGTGTATGTGTATAGTATGTATATATGTGTGTGATGTGTGGTGTGTGTGTGTGTGTGTGTGTGTGTGTGTCTGGGGTATGTGCATGTATATGTGTGTTTTGTTGTGTGTGTGGTGTATGTGGGTCAGAGGACAACTGTTGACAGGTTGCCAGTCAGCTGTCTTTCTCTTCATAGGTCCCAGGGATTAAACCCAGGTTTTCATGTTTGTGGGCAAGTGTTCAGCTGAGCCCTCTGCCAGGCTTTCTTCTTGTTTGTTTAGTTTTGGGTGGTGGGGTAGAAGACATAAAACTGAAAGGAAAAAAAACAGCTTGGGACTCTGCAACAGATAAAATGTCGCTTAACACCATTATTCCAAAATAGTGTCTCCCAGCAGAGGCACAGAACTGGAGACAAAGTGAGGGATTGGACCAAGCTCCTCAGTCTCCTGGGTTCAGAAGTGAGAATATGTGGCAGCAGTGCCCTTAAAGGGACCTGAGAAAGGTCTGTGGAGAAGCACAAGTTTGGGCTACATCCTATACACTGTTCCACGGGAGCTGGAAAGAACATGTGTCCCAAGCGGATACAACTGCTTGGAGCTGCTGGCTTGCCACACCAAGGAGATCTCATAAGTGTTTTGTTCTCCAGGGGGGTGCTGTGCCACTGACAACACCTCTGTTGGAAGAGTGACAGACCAGCTGGGCAGTCCTATGGGAAGGTGACTGGCTGTCAGTACAGGCCCAGTGGCTGAGCTGGGATGCCCTCATCACCTGGTATTCTCTCCAACCATGTCCATAGCAGCCTCCCTTTGTTTCCCTAGATGCTGAAGAGCATTTTCTTTGGTTCAAAAAGAAGGTCAAATCCCACTCAGTCAATAACTGTGACACAGCTGGAAGGAAGTACCAAGAGGTGAGAGCAGTCTAACATGAAAAATAAATAAAATTACAAAGAGAGGGGTCATCGAGCAGCCCAGATCAATGAAGCCCAAACTCTTGGAAAATGTATCTGTGGGTGAACCCCAGGCTTCAAGGAATCAATCAACAGCCCTTGAAAAATTGTGTCTTCCATAAAAATGTCACCCAAGCCTTCAGTGTCACAATGAAGGTGCCAATAGCCAGGCACAAAATAGATGGCCCATTAATACTCATTGATGGCTTTATCGATTGGTATGTCTGGTATAATTAGCCCCAATGATCTTCAATCAATACAGCAGGTGGGTTGGTGGGGGGGCTGGAGCTAAGGAATTCTGGATAGGAATGGAAAGCTGTGCTCTGTCCTAAGGGCCATGGGCCTACCATGTAGGATGGAAGCTTCCTGAACTCGTCTGGGCCTGGATTTCCTCACTTGTAAAGCGAGACACTGGCCAGCCAGTGTTTCCCACAGTGATATCTAGCAAACCTTAGTTCTGTGAAATGTTAGCATCAGACAGACAGACAGATACACACACACACACACACACACACAGGTATTAAGTGGTCAGATTTGAGAAACACAAGTTTTAAGCAAACTATGCAGAACTTGCCAGAGATTTGGGTGTGCTAGGGATTGTGACAATCTCTGACACTTGCTTATTCATTTCATCTGTACTAGAGCGCACCAGACAGTAAGAAGCAAAGCATTATGCAAGGGGTTGAGGGAATATAGTAATAAAAACCCAAGTCACCATGTTAGTATATTTGCGTTCTAATGCAGGATTACAAGCAAAGAGTCTGTTAGTCAACTACGATAATATGACAAATGGCAATTAGTCATGTGCAAAAAACAAACAAACAAAAAAACAAAAAATAAAACCCTTTCCTATAATGAGTCTTTTTCTGTCCTGCCAGTTCCCAAATAACAACAAATAACATGGAGGCTTGTTATTAATTATGAAAGCTCAGCCTATAGCTTAGGCTTGTCCCACTAGCTCTTATAACTTAACCCATTTCTATTCATCTACATGTTGCCTTGTGACTCACGGCTTTTACCTCTTCTCCTGCATGTCTTGCTTCCTCTGTATCCTCTGGAGATACCACCTTTCTTCTTCCCAGAGCTCTCTCTGTCCAGAAGTCCTTGCTATACCTCCTGCCTAGCTAATGGCCATTTAACTTTTTATTAAACCAATCACAGTGACGTAGCTTTGCACAGTATAATCAAATATCTCATAAGACTTTCCAAAACACAAAACACTACTAACATAGCCCAGGAAGTGGAAGGTGACACTGTTTTGTTTGTAGGAGAAATGAGACCTTCCACTCTGATTAGGGGATGTTGGTCCATCAAGGAGCCAGGTGTCTAGAGAGTCAATGGCAATGCAAGGGTCCTAAAGTCCGCACGTGTTTGGTCCTGATCCTGAGACATCAAGGAGAATATGGCTGACAGGGATATGGTGGTGACCAGTGACTTTTCTCATCACTGTGACAAAAATCCCTGACATGAACAATTTTAAAGAGGATGTATTTCAGCTCATGGCTTCAGAGGGCTTCAATCCATGGCCACTTAGCCCCACACATGTAGCCCCATCACAGTAGCAGTGTGGTGGAGGAGTGTCTTAACTCATGATAGGAAACAGAGGGGAGGGGGCTGGAGATCCCGTATAAACCTCAAAGGCACAGCTTGTCCCATTGACCTAGTTCCTTCAACCAGACTCTACCTTTCAAAGTTTCTACAACTTCTCAAACAGTACCCCGAGTGAGGGAACAAATATTCAACACATAAGTCTGGAGGAGGAACGGCTCATATTCAAGCCGTTCAAAGGGACAAGGTGGTATTTTTGCCTTGATAGAAGGGAACTTCTCTGAGCCTCAGAGATAGAGGAGCTGAATGACGAGTGCCAGCGAATAGGAGCACCATGTCCTGAACTTCTTTCAGCAACTGCCACAGTTCTTAGAACCCAACATCTCACTGGAATAGAGGTAATGATGCAACAGGAGGTGGCAGAGTTTTAATGTTCTAGGCTGGCCAGTGAGAGAAAATGGATGTTGGCATTATAATGTCTTTTTGGAGAAATGACATTCTTCTGCTTTTTCAAATATACAGAACAGGGCCTGGAGAGATGGCTCAGGGGTTAAGAGCACTGATTGTTCTTCCAGAGGACCAGGGTTCAAGTCTCAGCACCCACATGGCAGCTACAACTGTCTCTAACTCCAGTTCCAGGGAATTTGACACCCTTTTCTCACCTCTGCGGGGTATGCTGACATGCATGCACATAGAACATGTTTCGATTGATATTTAAATCCTCTAAATCAGAAAGAGTGCTGAGCTAGCATCAACCCCTCATTTGACTGTATAATGTTGGGCAATTATTTGGTCTTTCTATGCCTCAGTTTACACATCTGTAAAGTAGTGAAGGCCAGTGTGAGAATTTCCTGGGATAGTGCAAAAGACTTAGACCTGTCCCAGCTATACTATAAATGTCAGGGAATATTACCTGCTACGATAATTACTATTTAAAAGCCTCAGAGATGGGCCTGGATGATGCTAGTATCACAGAAGATCTGAGTTCAATTCCCAACACCCGCTTCAGGGGCTCCTTTGCCCTCTCCTGGTTTCTGTGAGCACCCATATACATGGTATATAAAAATATATAAATAAGGGCTGGAGAGATGGCTCAGAGGTTAAGAGCACTGACTATTCTTCCAGAGGTCCTGAGTTCAATTCCCAGCAACCACATGGTGACTCACAACCCATCCATTATGAGATCTGGTGCCCTCTTCTGGTGTGCAGATATACATGGAAGCAGAATGTTGTATACATAATAAATAAATAAATAAATATTAAAAAGATATACATATATATATGAACCAGAAGAAGGGGTCTTTTTTTTTTTTTCAAACCAAACCCCTCTCTAAACTCAGAAAAAGATGACATCAAATGCTGGGACAGAGCTCTGTGACTGCACTGTGTGTTATGATAAAGCACCAGGGGGGACCTTGGTGGATTCCATGGTGGACAAGGTTGACTTAGGCAGGGGACAAACATGCCAGCTCTGGTGAGAAGTTTTATTAGAAAGGGGAGGGAAGGGGGAAGGAAGAGAAAGAGGTAAAGAGACACAGAGACAGAGAGAACAGAAGAGAAGGGGGAGGTAGGAAAAGTCCTGTCTGCCCCAGGGGAACAGAGGAAAGAGAGGGAAAAGAGAGAGCAAAGAGAGTGCATAAGTGGGCAGGGTCTGACTTTTAAAGGGTCCTTTGTACCTGCAACCATGGAACCCCGGGCTAACCAGGGTGCTGTCAGCATTCTGCCAGGTGACAGGGGCAGGCCAGCATAATGCCTGAATCCTTACACTCTGAGCATCCCCCGTGGTGGCAGTCATCTTTCACAGCATCTATACTTCCACTATCACATGGAGCAGAGGCCCGTATTCCCTGGCAATTTCTGTGTCTTCTGTTGCTTACTGGGGTGGGGCTGTTAATCCAGTAGGGGGCAGCTGAGGTCTGGACTAGGTGTTTGGAGAAAGGAAGCTTCTGAAAGGGAGAACCACACAGTCTGGCGGTGTCCATCATCTCAGGGCCATGAAGATAGCCAGCCTGGTCACAGAAGACAGCAGAATCCAGAGAAGCCCTGAGAACTGAAGCCCTGGCTGACCATTCATTATTCCACCAATCCAGTCTTGAAATGAACAAGATCTAGAGTCAATAAAATGTTTTGTTGCTAAACCAGGGGAAGGGGATTTTCCGTTGCATTATAGCCTGAGGCATCTTAACAGATAATCATCAGCTCAGTTATCACATCAGCATCAAATCTCCATGACAACCCTCTTTTAAGATGCTTCTATTCTCAGTTACAAAGGGAAAAACAGGTCGGGAGGATTTACTGTTAGGCTATGTGAGAACCAAATTTTGGGAGAGTGGAATTTGTGTGTGAGTGTGTGTGTGTGTGTGTGTGTGTGTGTGTGTGTGTGTGTGTGTGTGTGAGTGTACGACCTCGATTCTGACTAAGGTTTGTTATGTACCAGATTCTCTTCCTAGAGTGGAAAATGAATACAATTCTTTAATTTTTATTTTATTTATTATTTTGGTTTTTCAAGACAGGGTTTCTCTGTGGCTTTGGAGGCTGTCCTGGAACTAGCTCTTGTAGTCCAGGCTAGTCTCCAACTCACGGAGATCCACCTGCTTCTGCCTCCCAAGCGCTGGGATTAAAGGCGTGCACCACCACTGCCTGGCTATTTATTTACTTTAATGTCAACATGGGAAACCAAATCACCTAGATTTCTTAGGTTCCTTATTCCCAAGACAGGCTCCTACTTCCAAATTCAATCTTCTTACATTTTGCACACTGCTGGCTTGACAGGCTCATGCTGTTCTTTGATATAGGTACATTTTTCTGTTTTCTTGTTATGCTGAGGATTTGTTTAGCAAACTGTTTTCAGTTAATAAGGATGTAAAACCATGCCTGGTCCCCTGTAGCTGAATTGCAAGTTGTAGGCTTAACTCATCTGGTCTTCTCCTGGCTCTGTATCCATGCTGCATGCTTCAAGTTCAACCAGCTTCTTGGATCCCCAAGGGCTATGCCATCCTCTCTCTCTCTCTCTCTCTCTCTCTCTCTCTCCTCTCTCTCTCTCTTCTCTCTCTCTCTCTCTCTCTCTGTGTGTGTGTGTGTGTGTGTGTGTGTGTGTGTGTGTGTGTATTTGCATGTATGTATACTCAGGATGTGAGTTGTTGGTTTTTTTAATTACCTGTGGGGTTGGGGAAATGGTTCCGCAGTTAAAGAGCACTGGCTGCTCTCACACAAGATCTGGATTCAGTCCCCAGCATCTACATGACAGCTCACAATCATCTATAACTCTAGATCTAGGGGATCTGACATCCTTTCCCACCATTGCAGGTACTGTATATACATGGTACACACACACACACACACACACACACACACACACACACACACACACACTCATGAATGCATGCAGGCAAAACACTCTTACATACAAAATAAATATAAATGATGTAACATTTATTTATAAATTCAAATTCATCAGTCTTGAAATTTGTGGTTTTTTAGACTTGACAGTCTTTTTAGACAGGCTGGACTTGAACTCCTGGTCCCCCTACTTCAGCTTCCCATGTCCTATGATTGCAAGTGTGTACTGCCATACCTGAAAGGTATGTTATGTGTGTTATGAAGAACTGGGGATCAAACTCAGGGCTTTGTGCATACTGGCAAATACCTAAAAACTGAATTCCATGCACAGCCCCCATCTTGGTTTTTAAGATGATCTCTCATTGGCCTGGAGCTTTTCAAGTTGGCTGACCAGGTCCTCATGCTTGCAAGTTACCAACTTAACTGTCTCCCTAGCCTAGCCAATGCCATTTTCTATGGTTGGTTAGTAAAATTTCTACATTCTCGTAGCATCTTAAATGTATATTTAGTATTTTTCTGTCTTTGGGGATTAGAAACACAAACGTGTCACTGTGAAATTTTCCCTTATTAAGAACAAGTTGGAGGTAGAAGTCCCTGTGGTTATTTAAGTAATGGAAGCAAAAGGCTGTTTGTCACTTAGATAAGAGTCAGGGAAATCTGCTCTCACCATGAATGTAGAAGAATGATTTGCCTAAATGATTCAGAGATGATTTGTCTAATATATTAATCATGAAGAAAAGAATTGTATTCATCTTATATTAGAACGCCACGCTTGTCAGACTGGCCTGGATTTTATAAGCACACTATACAAGGAGAAAACATGAAATAGATTTATTCTTGTGTTCGATTGAATGTGTGCTTTATTGTACACACTTTGCTTCTGGCTACAGACAAAGTCATTTATCTGCAAGTCTTCTATTCTTCTCATTTGCAATGACTGTAAGATTAACCGATGGTGTAGCATCCTTGTTCAGGCTGTATTTATGAAGGGTGGCTGTTCTCACGCAAATAACTTCCAATATTTTTTAAATTGTAACATCTTTCATGAAGACGTGATAGTAAGCCCTTCAGGCATAAAAGCTGAGATATCATCTCATGTTAACAACTTGGAAGGAATTTTTATTAATTTGCTTGAAAGGGGAAAGAAATAACAGCCAAGAGCTGGAAAAAATAAATAAATAAAATTATGTAATTACAATGACTCAACTTGAACCTTTCAGGTATGAGGGTGTGTGTGTGTGTGTGTGTGTGTGTGTGTGTGTGTGTGTGTGTGTGTGTGTGTGTTGGGTGTTAGAGAATGATGTCAGACTAAAGATCATCTTGGGGTTAGTGCAAGCAGTGGGTAGAGCATAGGGTTACCTGCTTGGCTTTTTCCCTCTGATCAAGGGCCCTGAAGACATTTAAAGGCTGGTAGTATGCCCTTGCTGCAGACTGCAGCCTATTTATATTGTCCTCGTCAGTGCCAGCTTTGGACTTTCAGGGAGGAAGAAATGCTGCTGAGGTTCAAGGTCCCCTGTTTGTACCATCTCTGGAATGTTCTTGCCTCTGCAAAGAGCCAGCACAGCCCCCTGTTCTGTTTGTGAAGCTCCAGCTTTCTCTGCTGAAACTCCAGCTTTCTCTGCTGAAAACAAAAACCAACAGAACATATCCCGCCCCCCAGCTGGTTTGACTTAGTGTAGATTTGACTGGTTTGGTTGTTTTGTGTTTGTTTTCTTTTTCAAATTAAATAATTAATCCAGGCTAACAACCCAAGTTTTCATTTAGTTTCAAATTGAAAAGGATGGACAATCATGCTGGCTATATTCCTAGCTTGGTGGACCTCGGAGCCCCAACAATTCATTTTAGACAGTATTTATGACTCCAAGAAGTCCTGGCTGGGAGGAAGACACAAGTCCTTGAAAACATTCTGCTGCCATTGCACTGACTGGCTTTTATAAATGCTTCCCGGAGTGCATGGCAAGTGAGACTGTATTTCCAGAAACCACAGATGGGAATGCCTTGCCCTGGGCTGCGCTCCCCACATCAGGACCTCATATGTGTGCACAATGGACTTGACTGAGGCTTTCCTATTCAGAAGCAAAGCTGGACCCTTCATGGGCTCGTCAAGGCCAAAGCCAACTGGAAACTTGAGTCTAAAATGTGCCCCTCCAAGATGAAGCTGGAGAGGGGGTGCCAGGGGGTGGGGGGGCACTCAGGTAGAAGACCCCAGTGTTTCCCATGTGCACACAACTGCTCTTCATAGAGGAAGCCACAATTGCATGCTTCAGGCTACTGTGAAAGACACTTTGACCTGTGTATGAAGTCTGATTGGATGATGATGCAGGGAACATGATTGTCAAGGAGTAAGTGACACGATGGCAGCTGTTCCAAACGGTCACATCTCGCAGGGAAAAGAAGCAAACTTCATAGAGCCCGGGGAAGTCCAGAACTCTTGCCTCTCTTTAATGGGTCTAGTTGCTTAAAATGGTCCTGGAGTTTTGGACCTTTCCCTCCCTCCCCCCTTTTCCTTCCTCCCCTTTTCCCTCTCTCCCTCCCTCCCCTTTTCCTTCCCTCCCTTCTTCGTCCCTCCCATCTCTCCATTTCTTTCCCCTCTCTCTCCTTTCTTCTTTTACTCTTTTTTCCTTCCTTTTCCACGTGAAACAAACCTTCTCCTGTTCTGCCAGATGTTTGCTGTTTCGTCATCAAGACAGATCCAAGATGAGTCTGCTCTGATGAACAAACGTACTGTCAAACTTTATATGCCTAGGTAATGCCGGGCCTTGTCACACTGCGACCTTGCTGTTACATGAATTCCACAGCGCCCTTGCCCAGTCACACTAGCTTATACCCAGCGCCTAGCTCCAAATCAGATATTTTTCCCACAAGCATTCTACCTTCACCTTGACAGTCTTGAGTATCTAGACCACCAACAGACAATTGCTTAAGTGGCAGCTGCTGGGGATTTTTTTTCTTTCCAAAAACTATTTCATTGTCAGAATAGTATTTCATAACATACTTGTTGAATTATGGTAAAGTAATAAAATTGAGTTAAGGAGGGTTGTGAGCTGCCATGTGTGTGCTGGGAACTGAACCTGGGTCCTCTGTAAGAACAGCAAGTGCTCTTAATGCTGAGTCATCTCTCCAGCCCTCAAATGCTTCACTTATGTTGTCCCTTTCCTCATCATCCGACACACATCCTGACAAACCCCCTTTATTTTACATTTGCTTGTAGCCATCCTGGTGGGCATGAGTTACAATCACCCTGTTCTTTTTAGTAATCGTTTCTATAGTGGCTGGTGATACTGAGACTCTTCGTATCCGTATCCTTAATAGACATTTATGCATCTCATTTGAATCCTTTGCTTATTTAAGCTGGGTAATATGTGCTTTTATATTGACATAAAAGATTCCTTATTTGTTCGAGCAATTACTAGCATTACGAGGTCTATGACCTGCAAATATTTTCTTCAGATCTGTAGATTATCCTTGAATATTCTGTCTGTTTGAGTTTGCTTTCTAATGCTGTGATAAATCACCACGATGAAAAGCAACTTGTGGAGGACAGAGTTTATTGGCTTGCATGTCCCCATCACAATGCATCATTGAGGGTAGTTGAGGCAAGAACTCAAGGCAGGAACCTGGAGGCAGGAACTGAAGCAGAGATCATGGAGGAACACTACTTACTCCCAATGGCTTGCTCTGTACACCTCAGGTCCACCTTTCCAAAGGCAAGTGGCACTGCCCAGTGTGGGCTGGGCCCTGCTACATCAATCATTAACCAAGAAACTGCCCTTTAGCCTTAACTCACGGGCCAATCTGATAGAGGCATTTTCTCCATACTCACTATTTCCAGATGACTCTAACTTATGTGTCAAGTTGACAAAACAACTAGCCAGGGCAGTGCCCATTGACACCTGTGCTGGTTCCAGGATGACCTATTTGCCTAAGTTCATGAAGATGTCCCCCGTGTTGACTTCTGCGAGTTTTAGAATTCTGGTTATTGCCTTTAAGTCTGTGATCCATTTGCAGTTAACGCCTGTGTATGATGCAATGAAAATGTCAAACTCTATTCACCTCACCATTTGTTGAAAACATTATTCTCTCCCCATTTAATTATCTTGGCACCCTTGCCAGAAAAAAAAATCAAGTTGACCATGAATGTAAGAGTTTACTTCTGAGCTCTTGTTTGTATTGCACTGGCCTGTATGTCCCTCCATAGGCCTGTAGTGAATGGTCTTGATTACTGCAGCTTCTAAGTGAGCTTTGCAATAAGAAGTGTGAGAACTTTCCCCTCATCTGTTGGATCTCAGTTGTCCTGAGCTCCAGATATTCCTTGTGCCCAAGAGGCATATTTTGAGTGGATCTGGTCAGCAGAAAAAGACAATGTCTCACTGTCAAGTGAGCAGATGAAGACAGTTCCGGGTAGGCTTGATTGGAATGTTGACATTTGAACGAAATGCATCAGTGGCAGTGAGTGGCCTGCATTGCTTTCCCCTGCTGGCAACAGGGACCTTTCTCAGAGCTGGATCTCTCTGCTCCAGTGAGGCCCCTATGGGCCTCAGATGTCACAAGAGGGAGACGGCTGCCAACACCAGCCCGGTACTCACAACCTCTGGGCATGGAGGCCACTTGTTTATGGGTTTCATTAGCCAAAGTAAGGTGGACAAAAGGTTGTGCCTACCTGGCTGGCTGTCTCTGAGCAACTGAGAGAAAAGAGTTTTAGTTCGAGGTTCATTTGGAAACTCTGAGGCCCTCTGATTTCCTACACTGTCCCTGTCATTCCTCCATTCTCCAGCTCCTCCGGTAGCCTGTACAGAGTTTTGGTTTTAACTTGCTTTCTATTATTTATCTTAAAAAAAAAAAAAAAAAAAAAAAAAAAGATGCCGTCTGGGGCTGGGAAGGTGGCTCAGTGGGTAAGCACGCTTGCTATGCAAGTGTGAAGAACTGAGTTTGGTCCCCAGTACCCATGTAAAAGCCAGTGTTGGCAACACATACCTGTGATTCTGGTGGAACGTGGTGGAGATAGACAGGAGGATCCCTGGGACCTGCTAGCCTGCCAGCCTAACCAAATCAATGAGCTCCAGGCTCAGTGAGGGATCCTGTCTAAAAAATAGGGAGGGAAATTGAACGACAAAATAATATTGATCTTTGCCTCTATATATACACATGTGTGCACATCACACACACACACACACACACACACACACACACACAGAGCAGTTCAGGGACACTGTGTTAACACTCTATAATCCAGTTAAAGCTCTGGACTAAATGTGAAACCAAGAAGAGCAATTAGAGACTTGATGAATCAAGGTCCGATTGACACTTTGCTTGTAAAGGAAGTCGTTTGTTAGTGTGAGACCTTATGAGTTAATTACTGCCTCCAGGTCTCCAAACAATAGCCCAGGCCTGGCTGTTTGTACTCCAAACAGTTAGAGCATGAAATCAGCACACTTAACTTCCATGTGGCTTTAATTTACCAAATACCTCAGCTGAAATGAATGACTGGCCCTGCAACTGAAATGGAAACAGTATGCTCATCTGCTTGCTAATTGTTTTCTCCTTTCCTCTCTCTTGCTCTTGTCTCCAAACCAAGAGAAGGTCATGCCCCCACAGAGGGATGGAAGGCATCCACTCCTCCAGTTCCACACTGTCCCAGACCCATGCTCAAGCGAGAGGTTGACACCAGCCACAGCATTGAGACTGTTGCTCTGCCATTCTGGCAGGACAGTGCACTTGGCTTTGTGAGAGCTGCTGTGGGCTTCCCAGAGCAGCTTAGGTGGGACTCTGGGGACTGTTGACAGCAGGAGACCACTCCCAGGGGTGCTAGTGAAGGTCGTTCACTCTTAGGAATCCGGTGAGAAATTTCCAAAAATTCAAAAGTCAAAGTCTAGCCAAAACCAGTACTGCACAACTGGGTCTGAACTGTGCAAGTATGCTCCCTCCCTCTCTTTCCCTTCCTCCCTCCCTCCCTCTGTCTGTAATATGTCTGTTATCTCTCTCACCCTTTCTCGCTCTGTCTCTGTGCACAGCGTGTACCTCCTTCGATCACAAATATTCTCTTCCTCGTCTGCCACGAGCACATGTACCTCCGTCTCTGTCACTCTTCCTCTGTCACTGTCTCTTGTTTGTGTCTGTCACACACACATAGATGATCTTTGTCTCTGTAGGGTGTGTATAGTCTCCTCATCTCTCATGGTCTTTGTGCCCCTCTGTTACTTAGTTTTTCTCTCTCCCTCTCTTTGCCCCCTTTCTCTCCTCATTTGCCATGTTCTGAGCTCCCCACCCCACCCCCCACTCCCTTGTACCTGCTTCCCATCCCAGTGCAGGTTTCCCGGCCACCTTGGCACTTAGGATATGTGTGGATGACAAGGCTCATCAATCCTTCATCAACACCGCCTTTCCCACCCACCCTCTGCGCAGGGAGAATGACCACATCCTGTCCAGGGCCCTCTGAAGCCATGCCTCCACCTGCCTGCCTGTATAGTGGGTGATAGCTGCTCTGGTGGGTTGCAACTGCATCATGGATAGAAGTTCGCTGTCTTGTCTGGCTGCTTCAACCTAGTCCCCAGCACATGGAGAAGGCTCACAAAATGTTGCAGGGATAAATGAACATGTACAGCCCCTCGGCTGAGAAATAGTTTGAATCTCTGTGCCAGAGACCACAGTGTCTGCAATTTTAAAAATGTGGCTGGAATCCCTGCAATAAAATACTATCTGCCAGGATTTAGCTGTGTCCCACCAGAGGCTGGATAGCAGCTCAGTGCTGTCATCCAGGTCTCCATTCTGGGATAGTCTCGGCTCCTCTTTGGCCTCATGCACAGGAAAGACACTTGGCCCAGAAGGCAGAATGCCAGGGTCCCAGGCTCAATGGTGCCCTGGCTGTGCCCTGAGTGCTTAGCACCCTAGTTCTCCAAGGAGGCCATTCACTGGAAGCCCTGCTGTCCAGCTTGTCTGCCTGCTCTGAGCACAGAAACTCATCACGCCTGGCCTCTGGCCCCTCCATCGGTTTGCTGTCAGCCTCCCCATTGATTTTAAATTTTATTATTGGCCTGTGGAGTGCTCAAGGGCCTGCTGCTTTCCTTCACAATCGATTCTCCTGTTCCCGACCAAGGGAGGCAGAGCTTTGCCATCTTCATCCCTTGGCTATTGACCAGCCCCTCTGTCTTGTGCTTGGAGCCCCTCAGCCTGTTCTAGGCTGAGTCTGGAAGGCAGAGCTCATTTCCTCGGACATCTGTGATGCTGAGACACCATCCAAGCCATGCTGAAAGGTTTGTGTATTTGCCAGGGCCAAGGGACAGGGAGTAACCTTTCCTAAGTACACACTTTGTGCCAGCTACCAGGTAATCGCTTGATATGTTTGCCCTTATTAAACCATCTGAGAGTCTGAGGAAGTGGGTTATTAATTGATCATCAGTCTACAGAGAAACTGAGACTCAGACACAGCAGTCCAGTGACCTTAGGGGCATAGGTATCACCTCTGTAGCAGTCCCACTCATTGTCCTGGTCTGTATTGGCATGTATTGATACAGTAACACACAAAGGCAACCGCATAGGCTCCAGGTCAGTGGCTCTCAGGCTGATCTGTGCCATGATCCATGAGACAAGTCCCAGGGTCACACCTCTGTCATCTCAGCAGCATCAGATCAGGTTAGAGAGGTCTGACCTGGGGTGGGAATGGAGCTCAGTGGGGGGCATGCTTGCCTTGCGGGTTTGAGGTCCTGAATTTCATATCCAGAATGATGGGAGGAAAAGGTTCAGTATCTCCCTAGACACTGACTGAATCTGCGTCTCATGCTGCTCCAGCCCGTGTGACATAACCTATCCTGGTAAATTGTCCATGTGCTGTTTAAGCTTACTAAGAAGCTGGCTCCTCCCCTTTGTCTCCAAGTGTACTTCAAGGCCTTTGGCTGGGAGTGGGGGGGATTGGCTGTAGCACAAATTCTAATTGGCATTAATAATAAAAACCCAGAGACAGATATTGGGGTTAAAGCTGAAGATCAAAGAAACAAAGCGGCCAGCCACTAGAGAGTTCTCACCTCCTTCAGACTTAAAGGGGTGATCCTGTCCTCAGACTGCATTTCTGGACTACAGCTGTCTCCTCCAAACCTCAGACCGCTTCCCATTATACTGCTCCTCACACTCACCCAACTCCTGTCTCCTCCCACCTTCTATTCCTCTCTCTACCCAGCCATTTCACTTCTGTCTCCACCTCCCTAGTGCTGGGATCACCTTTCTGTGAGCTCTGTTTCTCTTTAGGACTGGATCAATTTCATGTAGCTCAGGGTGGCCTTGAACTAGCAGAGATCTGTCTGCCTCTGTATCCTTAGTGCTGGGATTAAAGGTGTGTGCCACCACTGCCTGACCTCTATGGTTAACTAGTGTGGCTAGCTTTGCACTCTGATCTTCAGGCAAGCTTCATTTGTTAGAGCATATACAAAATAACACCACAGATGGCTTGGGCCCTAACCCTATGACAAGGAGAGAGGAGAAAGAGGAGAAACAGCAATATAGCCAGACATGGTACCTTTACAACAGACATTACTATTGTTTGACTCATGGTATAAAATTCCCCATGGGAATAAGAAGCTGAAGGAAGCTCATCCATGGAGAGAGAGAACATCCATCAGAAATCCTGGCTGGTTGCCTCAGGGAGGCTTCCCCAGGCAGTGTCTCCTGGATGTTGTAAGTCCCAGTTTGATGAAGTCACCTTCCTTCTCTCTGTCCACGGGGCTGCTCCAATTGTCTCTGCTGGATATAGTAAACACCTCATCTGATGCTGTCTCTCCACTGCTGCTTCCTTGTAGCCACTACCTGCTATTTTTTTTTCTTTTACTTTTGCTTGCTATATGCTTCATGAACCCACCCATTAGAAACCAGAAGTACATCCATCACAGATCAGTCCCCCATGTGGAATACCTTGTGTGGTCTTGTTCAGTGACAGTTGTAGCACCTGTGTACTACTTAGGGATTGTCTCTGCGACCAGAGGTGATGTGGGTGGGGAGGTTAACCCTGCTGTGTAGAATTCTGGCTTTTTTCTACCATTTTGTCTTGACTTACTTTTGTGCCTGCCATAACCCCTGGCAGAGTAAGTGGCTGCCAGCTCCCAGCCTCCCAGCCTTGAACCGCAAAGGAGACTCTTGTCCAAACCCTTGACTTTCCAGGATGGATCAACTCATCTGCTTCTGATTTCCAAGTCGCGTCAATGCACCAGACCTCTTTTCAGTTTTCTGCTTTCTGATCTGCTTCTGCCTCCTTCCCCTCCTCCTTCTCCTCTTCATTCCCTCCTCCTTCCCCTTCCTCCTCCCCTTCTTCCCTTCCCTTTCTTTCTTTCCCTTTTCTCATCCCTTCTCCCTCCTACCTGTCTTCTCTCCCTCCAATCTCTCTCTCCTCCCTGCTGTGTAGCAGACCATGTCTTCTCGTGTATACATCAAAGTTGGCATCTCAGTGCAGCTAGGAAGCAGACACACCCAGGCACAATTAGTCCTGTGTCTGTGAATCTGCGTAGATTGTGCATGCCAGCAGCCCAGAGCTAGACCTGGGACTAGTGCTGTGGAGGAGTGGGCTTTTCTCAGGGCAGGCTGGGATACTGCTAATAGCTCTCTGTGAGGCTCAGGAGGAGGGTCTTCAGGAGGCCCATTTACAAGGAGCAGTAATCAAAGGGAGACTGTTATTCCCCTAGGCAGGAAGCACGCATGAGCTCATTCAGTGTATAGAGCTATCCATTAGGTTTTGTGATAAGGTTGGATTTTTCTAGTCTTTGTCAGCTCTCTGTGTGCCTCCTGGAGCTCAGGGGCAAGGCCTAGGTATATGCTGCCCAGGTGAGATAGGCCAGGTCTACGCATATGGAATCTGTAATGGCCTCCTCACCATTGCCCCCTTTACTATCACATAATTTAATGGACTAGGAGCTACTTAGACCAAGTTTACCTACATTAGCTTCCTCCTATGCACCCCTCTTAGTCCCCCTTCTATCTTCTGTAAAACAAACGACAGGCACCCTACTATGGCCATCTGTACCTGTAATTTTCACTTCCCCAAAGGAGGTTTATGCAGCACTCCGAGCTATCAGGGACTACATGCAGCATGTCCAATATGATGGACACACATTAACTAAAGGGCCAAGCCTTTCTCCACCCACGCCACCCCACCACCACCCAGGAATCAGACAGTCTGAACACAGGCACTTACTTTGTGCTTCTCATTAATTCCATGAGACTGCTCAAACCCAGGACAAGTCTCATTCAGTGCCCACAGCTCCTTCCAGCACTCCTTATCCGGCCCCCTCTGCCCTAAACATCTCCCTCCCAGGGGCTGGGTTTCCACTTCCTTTCCTCTGGTCTGATCCCTATGTAACTCAGCCATTTTGGCTATGTTGGTCTCTTGGCCTCTTGTCCCAAGGCCAGGCAGCTCTTCTCTTGCTCTCCTCCCCTTCTCTCCTCTCATGGTTCAGTTTAGTCTGCTGGCTATGCTCATCCTGGACTCCTCCCTCTCCTTTTCTCCCTTATATCTACAATAAAAACCTTCTCCATACCTTAGGAGGGGTCATGCCCTCCTTCTTTTATTTTCTTTCTTTTTTTTCATTTAGTGCAGCCCCCAGAAGACCTATAAAAGGGAACCTCCCCTATGCCTCATGGGTCTGAACTCTCTTCAGAACTCCTGTCATATTGTTGATTGATGGTGTTACTAACTCTCCTAATAGATCTCTTATCCAATAGAACAGCCTGCCTCAGTGTCCCTCATGTATAAGTATAAATAGCATTTGCTATTAATAATGGCAGCAAAATACAGGGAGACAATGAAAGTAATGAGGTGGGTGGCAGGGTCTTTGCATATGACAGAAGCCTTGTCGCTCCAGGTGAGAATGGTTTACAGGGCTAGGGTTCTGGACAAGCAATGGTCACCAAAGCCACCCTGGGCGGGAGGCTTCTAGGTCTTGTGTCTTGTGAATTTCAAGAAGGAATTTCGAAGAGGGTTGTTTTAGAGTGGACCTTATGTTAGGAGAGCACTTAAGAGAAGAAGGGCGAGCACAGCTCACATGGAGTAGAAGTGGTTCCCAAGAAGGTGTTGTTACTGAGCGCTGTTGATTCTGGGCAAATAAGGTTTACTAGGCTACTGTTAAGTCACAAAGTGAACTCCAAAATAGGAGTGCTGCTGACAATGTCCCCAAATGATAGCCCTGGGATAGACCCAGGTAACAGTAAACAGAAACCTAAGCTCGGCATTCCTCAGAGCCCTTGTGAGGCAGGTTTCTGTTATTCAGGAAAGCCACGCCTTCCGGGTCAGCTGCCTCAGGCAGGGGCATCTAGTTGCCCATTAGCCTGCAGTCTGCACCAGTTCAAAGCCCCTGATGACTGTCATAAAGTCTGCTTGCTTTCCAAATAGCTGTTGGTCTCTATTCCCAAGAGACAGCCCACATTTTGTTCCCCAATAAACTGTTGTAACACCTGCAGTGGTGTAGGTCAGTGGTTTCCCTGTACTTGCCTCCAGTTACTAGGTTGGGGTTAGTTACTCTTCTGCTGCCATAAGACACCATGGCCAAGGCAACTTTTAAAAGAAAGAATCTATTGGGGTTTGGCTTGCAACTTCAGAGGGCGAGGAGCATGGCTGCAGGCCTGGTGATGGAGCCGTAGAAGCTGAGCTTACATCTTACGACCCAGCCATGAGGCAGAGAGAAAATAGCATTTTGAATCCTCAAGGCCCACTCCCAGTGGCACACTTCCTCCAACAAGGCCATGTCTCCTAATCCTTCCCAAGTACTTCCACCAACTAGGCACCAAGTATTCAAACATATGAGCCACTAGGACCACTTTCATTCAAACCACCACAGGGAAAACTAGTCAGTCCAACTGTTCCAGCCACAAGGTGTTCATAGACTTCTCCATCCTGGTGGTGTGTGACTTAAAGTTCTAGGAAATACAGTCTGTATAAATCCGGTGGAGCCTTCAGGGACTGGTAGAAGAAAACATAGATGTTCTGGCTTCTAAGGCTCCCAGTTGTGATGTGAAGGAAGGGCTTGCAGTGGACATTGAGCTGTTGTACTTAGCCTCTGCCAAAACATTTGCTCTTGCAAAAGTCTCAGTTTGCCCTTGTTTCTTTCATGTCATGTACACCTTTGATTTTCATTGCCTCTCCTGAAGACCTCAGGGTCTGTACAGAACACAGGATATGCTGATTCACACCAGCCTCTGAACCAGCTATCATGCTGCAGTATCAGATGACATGTGTCTTCTAGAATGCCCTGTTCTGAGTCAGCCCTGCTCTTTTCAGCCAGAACAGCCCATAAAATTCACACCTACCAGCCTCTTCTTGAAGGAGATTTTATGGCCCACCCGAGTCTCTTGATTCTTGGTTCCCCTCCAAAAACATCAGCTCCCCAAGGAAGAGGATGGTAAGAGACCCTAGAACATAGTAGTTATGTTAGTTCCCAGGGCTACTATGATAGGGAGGAGTATGCAGGGTGACTTCAACGGCAGGAAGTTAGCTCTCACAGATCTGGAGTCCCAGAGTGAGATGACAGGATGCAAAGGCATTGGGGATCTCCTAATGTTTTCCAGAGTCTCAAAGATCCCTTGACTTGTACTCAAGTCACACCAGTCTAGGCTCCTGCCTCCTCATTGCCTTCCCTGCCTCTGTCTTCACATGGTTCTTCAGAAGAGTCCAGTTTTGGTGTGTAAAAATTGGTCACCAAAGGCAGAGGGTGCAGAAAGGATCAGGCAGATCCAGGAATGCAGGCGATTAGGGACTTACAGATGGGCAACAGAGACAGAAATATCCCTATACCCCAAGGAACAAGAAGCTTATATGTCAAACTAGACAGAGATAAATGCATCTTAGCTAGCCAGAAGCACCTGAGATATAGGAAAAGTGATTTCGGTGTCAAACATCAAGAGACAGTCAGCAAAACACAGCAACCTCTACTGTCAATCTTACTTTTTTTTGGTAAGATTTCTTAAATGTGTATGTGTGTGTGTCTGCTTGTCTTTATGTGCACCACATAAGCACAGGTACCTGTGGAGGCCAGAAGAGGGCATAACATCCCCTGGAGAAGGTGGATATGAGCTGCCTAATGTAGATGCTGAGAAACCAGCCTAGTGTCCACTTCATGAGCAGCAAGTGGTCTTAACCACGAGTTACCTCTGCAGCCCCACTCCACTGCTACACTTAATGGTTGTTTCTTATGGAGGGTTTGGATTATGCATCATGGTCATGTAACAGGCAAGATGATTGTACTCATGCTAAGCTGAATCCCTACATATGGCCATTTCCCTTCTGTATCCTTCCTCCTCTTATAATGAGTAGTTATATTGGACTACAAGCCAAGTATGACTTCATCTTAGCTAATTACATTTGTACCAACTCTATGTGTAGATAAAGCTACATCCTGAGGTTAGAACACACACACACACACACACACACACACACACACACACACACACACACACACCTTGGAATAGGCAGTTCTGTTCATCACAGTAATTGCCATAGTTAATTTTGTGAGTCAGTTTGACTGAGGCATGGTGCTTGAATACTTATTCAAATATTATTCTGGAGGTTTCTGTGTAGTTTGTTTTCTAGGGAGAATAAGATTAATACTGAAATCACTTGAGTTTGTGGGTATGCCTCATCAGTTGAAGGTCTAAACAGAACAAAGTTTGACTTTGCCCAACTGAAAAATTTATCTTGCTAGCTGAATGCCTTTGGACTTGGACTTCTGGCTTCCTTGAGTCTTGTTCTAGTATACTGTGATAAACATCAAAACCGAAAGCCACTTGGGGAGAAAAGGGTTTATTTCATCTGACACTTCCAGTTCACTATCCATCATCGAGGGAAGTCAGAGAGGGGACATGAAGCAGAAATCACAGAGGGACGCTGCTTACTGGCCTGCTCTGTGAAACGACTTGTTTTATTTTTTGGTTTTTTGAGATAGGATTTCTCTGAACAGCCCTGGGTGGCCTTGAACTCACAGAGATCCTCTGCCTCTGCCTCCTGAGTACTGTATTAAAAGTGTGTGCCACCATTTCCCAACTCTGGCTTGTTCTCTGATTTACTGCATATATATAATATATATATATATAATATATATATATATATATATATATATCCAGGGCTACATGGTAGAGATGGCACCACCCACAGTGGGCTGGGTCCTCTCAGACCAATCATCAGTCAAGAAAATCTCTCACAGGCATGGTCTCATCTGATTGGGCCACTTCTCCAGGTGCAGTTCCCTCTTCCTAGGCAATTCTAGGTACATGTCACACAGGTCTCCAGTCTTGTGATCTACTTCGTAGATTATGGACTTGAGATTTTGTATTCACATTATTCACATGCACACACACACACACACACACACACACGCACACACACACACACACACACACAAACAAACACACACACACACACACACACACACACACACACACACACACACACACACACACGCACACACACACACACACGCACTACTCCCCCTAAAGTGCTTGGCACTGGTGTATACTAAGTGCTTAGCTCTAAATGCCTTAGGAATCACTAGCGCCTCCCTCCTGCCACAGTGGACAAGCTAATCCGGGAGTGACGGCTCATCTTTGGCACACCTCATAGAGATTCTTGTACAGTATAAACCCTCTCAGAGATGCTGTTGCTCTCAAGCTTTCTCCCCTCCTCTCCCCTGTGTTCTTCACTCCTCTCTGTTACAAGTGTTAATAGAGTGTCCCAAGTTGTACCCTGGCATGGTACAGGAGGTGACAGAATACATTTTTGAAGACCTAGGGTCTGGAAAGACAGACTTCCTTTACCCACAGGAAAAGTTCCTGTGGTTCCCTAATTATTTTAGAAAACACCACATTGTCCAGGGGTTAAGGGTCTCCAAAGCTACCCTATTTATTAATATTCAACAGTGTCCAGTAAACCTGTGAGTGACCAGCCCTTCCTGATATCAAGCCAAAGGAAAAACAAAAACAAACAAAAAAACCCAGCAACACAAATGTAGCCCAACCCTCCCAGCTATGGTTCTGCAGTTCTTACCTCTTAGTGTTTCAGAGATAAGAGAGCTTCCAAAAAAAAAAAAAAATAGAATAAGCAGCCAGACAATAAGGTAGCTCAATTATATAAGTTATCTCCACTGGCGGCTTGCTTAGGAAACTGCATCTGAGTTTCCAATTAAAGGAATATTAGAAGAAGGCATTCATAAATTTCAGAGCCAGCTTAATTTTCTTGTTTGAAAACTGCCAAGGAAGAGAGTCGATGGCAAATATATGAAATATGAGAAAATGAGACCTAATGAATTCTAAGTTTATTCACCCGAGTATTTAACTATCCAAGCCATCAAGTGGGGATAATAAATTTGAGTGTGTCATAAGCCTGGGCCACTTTAATTCACATTTGTAAAATGAGCTATAAATAAAGGGCCTGATTTAGTGCTTAAGTTTTAGAGCTGCTTTAACTCATAATGCCCATGCCTACAGGATGCCAAACACTGATGGCATGAGAAAAGGCCTTCCCTAATTAGTGGGGCGGAGGCTACCCTGATGCTTGAACTAAATAGCCCTGCTGTGATGATTCAGCACCTGTTGCCAGTAGAGCTACTGCCTTCTTGTCTCAGAAAGCAAAACTTAAGTAGGAGGTGGAAAGACAGCCCTTCAAAGATGTAACTCAGGAGGGTAACTCATGAAGAAGACAAGCCTTAAGTTGTTTTATGGCACTATAACCTAAACACCCAAGGCTGGGGTGTTTACAAAGAGCCAAGGTTTGTTTGACCTGTGGGTTTGGACGGGAGAAAGTCCAAGAGCAAGCCACCATTATCTGGTGAGGGCTTTCCCTGCTATACCGCAGTGTGCCTGAGGGCATCACTTGAGGAGACATGGCAAGATACTAGTTCATGCTACTCTTCACCACCCAAATCATCACTGGGCCCCACCTGCATGATCTTATCTCCCGAAGACCCCCTCCTCCAAAAGCCACTAACAAGTGAATTTGGCGATCCTGTTTCTGGCACGTGAACTTTAAGAAGAGTCTCCCAGAGACTCTTCCTAAAGGGCAGGGCTGACAAGAACCAGGAAAAGGCCATAAGCCACAAGGGCCCTAACCACACCTAGGTCTAAAGAAAACCAATGTGCTCCTTCTATGCCCTTCTGTCTGTCCACAACCCTCTTTTATTTATTTTTTTTATTTTATTCTTTTATTAGTTCAAATTAGGAACAAGCTTGCTTCACATGTCAAACCCTTCTCCCTCTCCCTCCCCTCCCCCCACATCCCACCTGCCCCTAGCCATCCCCCCTCCACTCCCCAGGCAGGGTAAGGCACTCAAAAGGGGCTCCCCAAAGTCAACCACATCATCCTGGGCCAGGCCTATGCCCTTCCCCATGTGTCCAGGCTAAGAGAGCATCCCTTCACATGGGATAGGCTCTCAAAATCCCTTCTTTTTTTAAAAAAAAAAAAATGTATTTATTAGTTCTAGTTAGGGAACAAGCTTGTTTCACATGTAAGTCCCTTCTCCCTCTCCCTCTCCCTCCCTCCCCTCACCCCCATCCCTCCTCCCCCACCCCCACCTACCCCCACCCCATCCACCCACCACTCCCCAGGCAGGGTAGGGCCCTCAACGGGGCTCTGCAAAGTCCACCAAATCTTCCTGTGCTGGTCCTGGGCCCTTCCCCATGTGTCCAGGGCCAGAGTGTAACCCTTCACGTGGGATGGGCTCTCAAAGTCCCTTCTTGCACCAGGGAAAAATACTAATCCACCACCAGAGGCTCCCTGGAGTGCAGAGGCCTCCTTATTGACATCCATGTTCAGGGGTCTGGATCAGTCTTGTACTGGCCTCCCCGACAGCATCTGGGGTCAATGTGCTCTCCCTTGTTCAGGCCAACTGTTCCTGTGGGTTTCTCCAACCTGGTACAGACCCCTTCGCTCTTCATTCCTCCCTCTCTTCAACTAAATTCCCTATTCCAGCTCAGTGTATATCTGTGGATGTCTGTCTCTGCTTCCATCAGCCACTTGATGAGGGCTCTAGGATGTCATAAAGAGAAGTCATCAATCTCATTTTAGGGGAAGGGCTTTGAGGTTATCCTCTCCACCATTGCCTGGATTGTCAGATCATGTCATCCTTGTAGGTCTCTGGAGATCTCCCTGGTTCCAGATCTCTTCTCAGACCTATAGAGGCTCCCTCTGATATGGTATCTCTCATCCTGCTCTCTCTCCTCTATTCTTCCCCCAACTCAATATTTCTGCCCCTCCATTTCCTCTCCTCTACTCCTCTTCTCTTGTTCTTATTGTAGCAGGTTCCTCTTCCCTACTGTCATGCTCCCAATTAGCTCAGGAGTTCATGCCCCTTCTTTTTTTTTTAGGACCTTACATATTTAATACAGTGCGTTACCCCTGTACAAATGGAAAAAAATTAAGTTCAACATTTCTAGACCAATATGGCTGTTAATTTTTGTACAATGCCAACTCAACACAGTAAACTGGGATACTTTTTTCCAAAGTTGACGTCACAACTAAAGTTTCCAAAAAATTCAAATTATATATGTATGTATAAATATATATATACATATATATATATATATATATATATATATATATATATATATGGGCCATGGACCCAAAACTATGCGGCTTAAAGCCCACCTTTGTAAGCCTTTTAATGACCTTTAAGTTTGCAGCTTAAAGCCAGCTCTGTGAGCCTCCTGTAACCTATAATTAGATGGTTTGGCCACACGGAACTGCTAATTGCTTCTGTTCCGAGAAAGGGCCTGGGGCTTTCCTGTTCACTGTTCTGGGGAAGATCACAAGATATTCCGGCTGATAAGAAGAATGCTCCGGCCCCAGCATACACCAGATGTTCCTTCCTGTTATCTCCCCACTTACCCAATTTCCTTGGTGAAGGGCTATATAAGCCCAGTCTGAACCCCAATAAATCGAGACCTTGACATTGCATAGACGGACTCTGGTCCCCTCTTTTGCGCCGCTTGGTCTCCTTCCTTCTCTCGCCCATGACTCTTTCAGGCAGCCTCCCTCCAGAACCCTGAATGACTGACCTTCGGGACGGGACATATAAAAAGAGCAATAATGGCAGTATGTTATGCATCAACAGCAGCAACAGCTTTTCCAGGTTCTGCAGTCATTTGAACAAAATTTTAGAGACATCCAGCACACTCCATTAAAAAAAAAAAAAGTAAAAAACAAAATCCCAGAAAACAGCACAGTTCTGTTACTCTTGTGGTACTTGGCACCATTTTTTTTTTAAATTAGCTTCTCGATCATCATCTGGAAGGAAACCATTCTGAGCAACATCATTAAAAACAGCTCTGATAAAGCGTGGTCACTATTATATATCATAAAGCAGGTCCACATATGAGTGAGTACATATCATGTTTGTCTTATTGTGATTGGGTTACCTCGCTCAGAATGGTTTCTTCAAGTTCCATCCATTTTCCTGCAAATTTCAAGATTCCATTGTTTTTTTCTGCTGAGTAGTACTCCATTGTGTAAATGGAGTTTACATTTTCTCTATCCATTCTTCGGTTGAGGGACATCTAGGTTGCTTCCAGTTTCTGGCTATTACAAATAATGCTGCTATGAACATGGTTGAACAGATGCCCTTGTTATATGAATGTGCTTCTTTTGGGTATATGCCTAGGCGTGGAATTGCTGGATCTTGTGGTAGACTCATTCCCATTTTCTTGAGGAGTCGCCATACTGATTTCCAAAGTGGCTGTACAAGTTGGCACTCCCACCAGCAGTGGAGGAGTGTTCCTCTTTCTCTGCATCCTCTCCAGCATAAACTGTCATTGGTGTTTTTGATTTTAGCCATTCTGACAGGAGTAAGATGGTATCTCAGAGTTGTTTTGATTTGCATTTCCCTGATTGCTAAGGATGTTGAACACTTTCTTATGTGTCTTTCTGCCATTTTAGATTGCTCTATTGAGGATTGTCTATTTAGTTCTGTACCCTATTTTTTAACTGGATTGTTTGGTGTTTTGGAGAATAGCTTCTTGAGTTCTTTGTATATTTTGGAGATCAGCCCTCTGTCAGATGTGGGGTTGGTGAATATCTTTTCCCTGTCTGTGGGCTGTCCTTTTGTCTTGCTTACTATTGAAGGGACCAGCTTCCCTTTCGGCAGCCATAACAGCCGAACACGTGCTTGCCATAAACCTGCCTTGGTCACTTAGAGGTCAGATGCCTGTCTCATGACAAGGAACCAATCGAAAGTTAGCTGGTGGCGCTATGCTTTACGACCCTGGGTGTGCTTTAGGGACAAGCGCACAGCAATGACGTAGAGAGCATAGCAACCACCCTGGGAGGGCCTATGGGCCATAACAACCAGTTGACCAATCAACACAGGGCAAGCCCTCCAAGCCTGGAGGCACACCAATCCTGAGCCTGTGCGTACCCCTAGACACTACCCTTATGCTGCCCTATAAAGATCTGTGCGCAGAGGCTTCAAACTGTCTTTTCTAGCCATCCGCCATGGCGGGTGGGTGAAAGACCCGAGCTAACATGGGGTTAGCTCGTTAAATTACAATAAAGCCTCGTGCAGTTTGCAGCAAGCTCTCGAATCCGCCTGGTGATTGGGGTGACCGTGAACGTGGCCTGGAACCCCGGATATTTGAGTTTTCGGGGGTCTAACACTATGTCCTTTGCCTTACAGAAGCTTCTCAGTTTCAGGAAGTCCCATTTATTAATTGTTGATCTCAGTGTCTGTGCTACTGGTGTTATGTTCAGGAAGTGGTCTCCTGTACCTATTGATTCAAGGGTATTTCCCACTTTATCTTCTAGTAGGTTCAGTGTGTCTGGGTTATGTTGAGGTCTTTGATCCATTTTGACTTAAGTTTTGTGCAGGGCGAAAGGCTTGGGTCTTGTTCGTGTTTGCATCCAGTTGTGCCAGCACCATTTGTTGAAGATGTTCTCTTTGTTCCAGCGTATATATTTGGATTGCACAACCTTCTTTTAAACAAGGTGTTTTTGTGTTTACAACACCCTAAAGAAACGTAAAGTAGGGCCAGAGAGACAGCTTAATGGTAAAGAACAATTGATGGTCTTGCAAAGGACCCAAGTGCAGCTCCCAGCTCAAAACCACCTGTAACTCTGGCTCCAAGGGACCTTGAATGCTTTCTTATGAATACCAACCATACACACACATACACCAGAGGGAAACGGTCTGGGAGGGAGGGAGAAGGAGGGAGGAAGAGTATGAGCTCCCAGGCAGGCCTCTCTGCAGTGGTGATTCTGCACAGAGTGGGGGTGAGGAATCGGGGTGGAGAGGTGGTGGGTAGCCTGAAGTAGAATGAGGGTCCCAGGAAATCCCAAGGGCTCATTGGCAGTGAATGGAGGGAGGCAAAGGAGGTGAGAGCAGAACCAGGGAGGTGTGAAGTCAGTGACTGAAGCCATCTCATGAGAGACAAATGAATGGTGCTTGCATCAGGAATAAGGAGTGAAAAGAAGGCACTTCGTGGGGCTGTGATCTGTTCCACTTACCCAGAATGCTCTTCTTCCTATAACTGGTAAACAGGAGCCTTTAGGCTTTGATAAAGTCAACAACCTGACAATATAAGTGCTAAAAAATATTTTTGCATAGCAGCTTACATTTTCTACATGCTATATTTATTACTTTTGAGTCTCAAATAAGGAAGTAACTTTAAAAAAACAAGAAATAGAAAACCCTTTCGTCGGAATGAGGAGATGGCTTAGTGAGTAAAACTGTAAAAACAAGAAGTCCTAAGTTCAGATCCCCAGTACCCATATAAAAGCCTGTCACAAGAGAGGAACTGTGACTCTAGCAGTGGTGGAAAAGGAATATGGAAACAGGAGCATCCTAGCCAGCTTAGCTGAAATGGAAAGCCTTGAATTCAGTGAAACAGTAAGTGGAGAGCAACGGAGGAAGACAGATAACACACTCCACTGGCCTCCATGTGAGCTTGTACACAGGCACACATGCACACTGGCACATGCACACATGCTAGCACTTATGCATGTGTGCATGCTAGCACACACACATACACACACACACTGCCCATGTCTGTGTCCCATATACAAGAGCACACTGACTGATATGTAACAGGCTTCTGGAACAGGGAGAAGAAAAGCATTGTTCTCAGAACTCATTTTTAAAAGCATGTTCCAAATGGTGGCACTCTATGTCCACACTGGTGACACCAACTGGGAGTCTGTGACTGGGACAATTCAGTAATTTGGAAAATACTTAATAATAGCTACTCATAAGCATCACAGTGTTGTTGAGAATAGGATGAGATCCACAAATAATTTAAGGAAAGAAAGTCAGGCTTCCCCAGTGTTCATTGGAATTTTGACCAATTGGTGTGAATATGAGAGCTCTGTGCCTGGCTGGACAAGATCCTGGGGGAAATCTCCTTCAGACCACTCCATGTTCTTCAAAAGAGCATTCAGAGTCTTCACACAGCCTCTACCATGGGCAGAGATGACCTGGGAAAAGATGAAACGGGGGGGGGGGGTAGTGTGTGTGCCAGGATTCCAGCTACTGAGAAAATATGTTCTTTCACTCCATAAAATAATTTACATTTGCCTTTCAACCTCTTGAAATTATGGTGAGGAGGCTGGACCCTCTTAAAATGGTGGATTGAACAAATGTTCACTGGCCAAGTGATGTAAAATTGAAGCTTAGGGGTCCAACTCAGACCATTCGGCCAGCAGGTCTTGTCTGGGTATCTGCCTGGCTTTTCAGGCTGCATTGCAGTATCAGCTAAACTACTATAAAGCCTATACCTGCCATTTGACGGTAATGACAAACCTTATTGGTGTGTTGAGCATAGGGTTTTGTAGCTTTTTGCCCATGTTTAGCAAACTGTCATTCACCAAAACTGAAAATGTTATGGACTAATCGATCCCTATATCTCACTTTGTTCCTATTGCCTTAGCAAAATGATGGCTTTTGAAGGAATCACTAGTTAGCTAAATGACAATGGCTATGAAAGTAGCTCCCAGTTGGTTAGGCTGCATGATTTGAAAAGACAGAACTCTGATTAATGCCACTGTACACTCAATGGCTCAATGACATTCAAGGGACCGTTAGAGCTTCAGAGTTGGCTGGGCCCGGACTGGTGCCCTTTTGTCTTCAGCACGTTCTCTTCATAAAGCCAATGTACAGGGTTCACAGTGTCCAAATCATTAAGCAGGGACACATTTCCCAGAATTCACATATCAGTGTAGGTCCCAGATGATCTGGGCCACAAACACATTTTTGTATGATTATTTTTTTTTTCTTTTTTGAGACAGGGTTTCTTTGTTTAAGAGCCCTGGCTGTCCTGGAACTCAATCTGTAGACCAGGCTGGTCTCAAACTCGAAGAGATCCACCTGCCTTTGTGTCCTGTGCTGGGATTAAAGGCGTGCACGACCATCACCTGGCTTTGTATGGAAGCTGACAATGAGAGTGAAGTGTTTCTTCTCACGCTTGGGAGGCCTGGGCTGAGCATGCGGCATGGTGGTGGCTGATGCTCACCCTGGAGGATTTAACCCATGGCATCTGCACCTCCTGAACCCACTTGTACCCTCTATCTTCCTGGATCAGGTATGTGTTCAGCTCCATGATAAAGGATGCCATCCCCTCTTCCAGCTCATTTGAAATGCCAAATGTTCTCCCCAGTCTTTGAATTCTAGCTCAGACTTCCTGCCTAGCCAGCTTCAAGGTCCTAGAGCAAACACATAGATAGCAGCCTTGCATAGACTGATGAACCAGCTCTTAAGTTACAGAGGGGGTAGTCCATACATACAGTCAATCACTGATTTTACACACACACACACACACACACACACACACACACACACACACACCTCTACACCTACAGGCCCTTCTTCTCTGAGGGAGCCTTCCCAAATACCAGTGAACAGTGGCCACAATGACCATAAAATTTATGCCTTCTGGGAATAGCATTAGAAGAAGCTTTGGTGATAGCTACAGCCAGAAGAAAAGTCCCCGGGAGGACTCAGGGGAGACAGCTTGAATCACATATTCTTTCCTGTACCATCAGCATGGTTGAGATATAACGAAGGTAAAGATATACTCCCATGTTTGTAGCTGAAGAAATGAAGGGTGGGAGGCCCCAACCCAACTCATAGGAAGTTTTCCTGAAGAGGGCAGAAGTTCCCAGAAGGGAAAGAGTGGGAGCAGGTGTCTGTCACATCTTTCCCACTGTGTTGGTGGTACTGCTGCATTCCTTGAGAATAAAAGGAGAGCTTGTAAAAAGTGATCGGTCCGTCCACAGCTTTTCATATATTATGCTCACAATGCATGGCTGAGACCATGGATAGCGTCGAGTTGTCTGTAGCCTGTATTTCTCCCTGTACTCATAGACTTATGGTAAAGCTTCACAGATAAATAAGGCACAAGGGAGAGAAACAATAATTAATTTTAGAATAGAACAAGAATACTGGATACAATAAATGTTATTAGGAACTTAGGGATCTTTATTTCTGGAACTTTCTATCTGGTGTTTGGGGACCTTTGTTGATAATGAGTAACTAAATTTGAATTCTAGCTCAGACTTCCTGCCTAGCCAGCTTCAAGGTCCTATAGCAAACACACAGACAGCAGCCTTGCATAGACTGATGAACCAGCTCTTAAGTTAAGTGCAGAAAGCCAAACTGTCACCAGAAGAGGCTACTGTAACCTCATTAGTCCCCATAGTAACTTCAAGAGGAAGCTGGAGCTTAGCCAGTAAGTGCAGGAGCTAAATTAGGCCATCTGCTTGTGCATTTAACTGGGGTGTATAGCCCCTCCCCCATATACCCAGAATTGTATTGGGTTCAACAACAAATAAATCCACTATTGAATTGATCTGAGTCTTGGTAATTTTGTGTGAATTAGTCAATAGCTAAGGACACTCCTTCTTCCTGCCCTGTGTGGAGAAGGAAATATTGCTACTGGTGTTAAATGTGTGGATAGGTGTGATATAATTCTGCTCAACAGCACTTTGTAAGACAGCTCACTGATGAGGCAATAGTTGGGGGTTGGGCAGGGGAAACATCTTTATTTTAACAATCCAGAAAGGTTAGGATATTTTAGAGTCTGGCAAAGAGACTTGGCTTCCATCCAAGTGCATCTGTAAGTCACTGTATCATTGTTTGCAGTGTGCTGCTTTTGGTGACAATGGTGAAGTCTCTCCTGTGGTTGACTCCTTAACCATTCTTGAAATGAACTGGTACAGAAGAAACCCTTTAGCCCTAAACCTGTGTGTGTTTCATACACAGAAGCAACTGAGGGGGTTGGGTACTCCATGAGTTCCTGGAAGGGGATTCTTGCTTCTGTTCACTATGGAAGGTTCTAGGCGACCCCATCTTTTCTAGGAACCTTGAGATCCCTTTTCATAATGGAGGGGCAGAACTAAGTGTGATGGTGCACACCAAGTATGCACACACTTGGGAGGGGCAGGCTAGAGGACCAAGAGTTCAAGGTCAGCCTCTGATATAAAGTGATTTTGAGGCCAGGCTGGGCTGCATGTGATCCTGTCTTAAAAACACAAGGAGGGGATGAGATCCCCTCCCAGCTCTTTTGCACATCTTCAGGTATAGCCCATAAATCATGTATGAGCCAACATGTCAGGTTGAGGGTTGGTGTCAGTATACCTCAAGTGGAGTGTGTAGCTCTTCAGTCCCGAGGAAATGGCACTGGACAAATCAGACAAAAGTGATGGGGGAAGTCCTTCTGTGTATATGTTTGTCTTATTGGTTGATAAATAAAGCACTGTTGGCCAATCAGGAAGCAAGATAGGCAGGATTAGGAGAGAAGGAGGATTCTGGGAAATGTAGTAAAGGAGAGTCATCATGTGATCCTGGCAAGAGGACACATGCCGCTGATGTCCTCAATAAGATAAGTCTTTATAAAATATGTAGATTAATGGTTATGGTTGATTCTTAAGACAGAGCTAGCAAATAAGAAATCCTAGTCATTGGCCAGCAGCATTGTAACTAATATTAATCTCTGTGTGTTATTTTGGGGCCCTAATGTGGCGGCAAAACTTAGGCGGCTGGAGGAAAGAGTTATCGTTACACAGAAGGAAGTCAGGAGACCTTCCACCTGGGTCCATTTGTCCTTGGAACACTTACCTGAGAAGCCACAAAAACCCAGGACACCTACCCTCTCATCTCTGGGGCCAGCTGTTAGTTATATCTTTTTTATTCAAGCTTGGGCCTTGGATATGAAAATCGAAGTCCTAAACTCCTGGTCTCTAGCTTTCCTTCATGTCAGATAATTCCCCCTCACAGCTACTTATTGCTATCAGATAACAAAGACAGACGGGAGCTTGAGTCCTAGAGCTGCTGCTTTCTCTCCTCTGTGCCCAGATGCCCCAACCCCAACCTTCATGAACAAGAAGATACTGTGGTGAACCAAGTGGAAATCAGCTGCTTTTCCTGAGTTATCCCTTCTTAGGTGACATGGTCAGTCCAAGTATCCCTCTTGGTTCTGGAGGACAGACTACAGAGGGACTCCTCATGAAGGATTGAGATGAAAACTCAGGGAAAGGGAGCTACAGGAAGCGGCTCCATCTTGAAGTTTCTCCTTCAGTTGTGAGCCAGACAACTGGGGAGAGCTAGTTAGGACAGTGGCCGTCAATCATCTGTCACAGCTGTGTGGATTGTACCCCATCCACCTTTCTGCATGGCTGTGTCCATAACAAATGGAACCAAGTGACTGACGTGAAAGAAACAGGCTCCAATGTTTTCTCATCCCATCCTCAAAATGCATGAAGACCTTTAGCTAATACGCCGCTTCACCCCAGCAGCTCATTTTCAGACAGTTGAAGCTGACATTTCTTATAAGAGTTTGTTTTCATGAACAATATTGCTGGAGAGGCTAGCTCAAGGGAAATGGACATAAGCCACAAACCTCTCGTCCCCGACCGGTGATCTTGTATTTTGGCATTGTGTGTGTGTGTGTGTGTGTGTGTGTGTGTGTGTGTGTGTGTGTGTGTGTGTGCGCGTACGTGTGCACGCACGTATGCACAGGCATCTCTGCAGGCCAGAGATAGGCATCAGGATGTCTTCCTCATGGAACTCAGAACTTGAGCTAGAGTAGCTGGGATCAAGGTCCCCTCATCCACCTGCCTCCAGTACACAATTTATTGGCATTTTAAAAAGACTTTTCTAATAAGGGTCTGAAGAAAAAGACCATCTTCTAGTATTTCTTAGCAGCATTTCCTGGAATGAAGTGGTGACCTTGAGTAATAGTTTTGAGAACAAGGAACTCCTAAAAAGAAGCTGTGTCTGTGACCATTGGCTTGTTAGAACAGCAGGACTATTGGGGAAGTTGGAATGTTGCAGGTCCAGAGACTGATTACCTTATTTGGGGCTAACTTCTAGACCTCCAGAACAATTATTCCTTGCCCACCCACCTCTGTGTCTGACCTAACATCCCATGACTAATAAGTAGAAAAAAACTTTTGGAATCTACTGACTTAGCAGACCGCTAGCTTCCACCAACCCAGAAGTTAAGAACATCATCAGATAGCATTTAGGGCCTCTAGAAAAATTTCTCCCATCTTGATGTAATGACCTCTCTGATGTACCCACCAGTGTATTTTAAACTTACCTTGATTTATGACTTTCTTTCATCTGTACAACTATGAAACTGCTTCCACATTGGGGCATGGAATTTGGGAGGACCTAAATTTGTGTTGCTGGTCTAGCTCACTCAAAATGACACCAGAATAAATGATTTCCCATTCTCTTTAATTGCTGTGGGTTTTGCACAAGTTTGAATTTAAAATGTCCTCCACTTGATTTAATGCTTTCCTCTGGAGGTGGCTCTGTGTTTAAGAAGCTGTGGGTTGTTTAGGAGAAAGACCTATGTAAAAATAGGTGGCCAGTCACGGGCCTTTGAAGGTTATCTCCACCCCCCCCCCCCGAAATATCGTGATATGAGGAACCTCCGCCATGCCACACACTCCTAACACCACAGACTGGGACCATACCTTCTCCTCCATAATGAACTAAAGTCTCTGAAACCACAAGTCAAAAGAAACTCCACCTTCCGTAAGTTGTTTCTGCTGGGTATTGTGGCCACCAAGATGAAACAGCACTAATAAACCTTGTAAAACAAACAACTCAATAAAGAGGACCATTCCTTCAGGGAAAGAGTTACATAGACAGTGTAATGATGTCAAGAAATTAGATACCTCAGGGCTTCTTCAAATTGACTGTTTAACCTGCAAAGTTAATTTGGGAATTAGAAGATTGTCACCATGAAGTTGTAATCAGCACCCATCCCTGAAGACACCCAGCTCCTTCCGGGGTTTGGGCTTCAGCACTGTGGGGAACAAATCCATTTAAAACCTGTGGGCATGCATTATTACAGGCTCAGCACATACCACCGTTAGAACTTGGCATAATATGAGCTCTAAGATATTAGGTAAAAATGGAAAGCAGAGACTGTGACACTGGTCCTTTTGCAGGACAATTCCTTTATACAGAAGGGATGGCTGGCAAAAGTAGGAGGATCCCATAGCTGGCTCCTGCTAACCCCCCCCCACCCGCCCCCTCAATCTGGCAGACACACATAGGTCTTGCTTTCACAGTAGGCATCTTTCTTTAGTTGCCTCAGGAGCGTTTCTGAGCTGAGGCTTTGCATGCAAGGAATTTAGGTGGTGGGATGGGGGCAGGGAACTTCGGAAAGTGAGCCAGGGAAAGAAGTCACTAATGAGGGGGTTGGCAATGGGCCACCTTGGGTGAGTGAGTCTGAATCTCCCTGGAGCATTGGGGCACCAGTACAAGGCGCACTCCAACACTTGTGGGGTGAATGCAGCTCCTTGTGTTCTTTCTATGACTGACAGGGGTCCTCAGGCTGCTAGAAATGCAAATGATGGCACTGGGAAGCCTGCAGGGCAAGCATCAGGAGTTGAGAATATGTGTTGACTACTCTCAGGTAGAAGGGTTGAAGTGTGCGCTCACACTTGCCTTTCTGCGGCCACCTCCCAGGCCCCTTGTGTTCCTGCCACTTTGAACAGAGAGCAGCTTGCCTGAGCCCTGCGTGCACACTCTGAGAAGTTCTTCCTTCTAGCCTCATGATTAATTATTCAGCAACAGCTTATTCTGCTGGTAGCTGTCTCCTTGGTGACCTCAGGCTCAAGGCAACAGAGATGGTGTCTTTGTGTGTGTGTGTGTGGGGGGGCGTGCTTGCACACATGTGCGCTCACGCAAATGTAAACTTTTCTTAAACATGTCTTTAAAGGCAGTAGGGTTTGAAGTGGTTAAAGCTAGCTGATTTTGTAGCATCATATCAGAACCTTCACCCCCCCACACACACACACACACTGCGAGGGTGTTACTGAGGCGTTTCTAGGAGACAGCACTGGTACTTCCTCTCCACGGAGGCGCCTGCTTCTTTAAATAGCACATGACACATTGGCATATGATGACCCTCAAAGAGCACTGCATTGCCAGTTACCAGCCTTGACCGGTTTGGGCAGCAGTGCTCATCTGTTCACTTCTTAAGTGACTGCATCGGTAAAAGCAGCAGGCAGGATGTATGGTGGGAGCAGCCATCCCACTGTAGCCACCTCCTCAGGACAGCTTCTTCTCTGGCCTCTGGTTCCACTTTTGTATGAACTGAGCTCTGGGTTATATGCCAAGGGCCTGAGCTCATAGATACTCGTAACCGGGCCTCCAAGCTCCTCAAATCCTTTTGTGTTTCCTGGAGGGATGCTACCATTCTATATTCTCCAGGAGAAGCCTGCTGGAAGATCCACAGTGCGGGCCTCTCCCATTAAGGTCTCAAATGGGGAAGCAAAGAAACAGAAGGCCTCCTGGACTTCCTTCTGCTGTACTGTACCTGTAGAGCAGGTGCCAACCCTCATCTATCACCTTGCTGGCCTGTGACTTTATAATAGTTGGCCTCCATTAAGCTAATGGGATAGCACATGCCTATAACCGCAGGACTCAGAAGTCTGGGGTAGGAGGATCATGAGTTTGAGGCCAGCCTGGGTTACATAGTAAGCCCCATATAAACCCATCCAGAAAAAAATTTTTTTCAGAACAGAAACAGGTTTGGTTTTTGAGAGTTCAGTCTTCTTTTCTTTCCCATGTATCCCTCCCTTCTTACACCAACTATTAGGAGTTGCTTTCTCCACCGGTTGGATCTTGAATGTTGCCCCTAAGGATCATTCCTCAGAATGGGCATGATTGGGAGTTTGAACAACTGTTAAGAGTTGGGCCTACTAGGTGGTCAGGGATGTATCCTGGAAGGGGGACACAAGAGACTGGTGTCTTCTTTACTACCTTTTTCTATCTACCCAGGAGTTGAGTGAATCTGCTTTGCATGCCATACTCCCCACCAGTAACAAGTTGCACCACTCAGGCATCAACACCACTTAAACTTGACCCCAAATAAGTTTTCCTGATCATAAGGTGATTGGCTCAGGCAATTCCTTATGGCATTTAGAGGCCCACTAGCACCAACCCTGACAATTCTGGGGATACTGTTATTAATATCTCAAGTGATTTCTTAAATATTTGCAAGTTTATTTTATGGATGACATTATTAGCTATTTTTATTTATAAGTACCAGTGGGAGGCATGGTTACTGTATACAAAAAAAATGGATCAAAAATACATAAAGATATAAGAAAGGAAGAGGGAGAAAATCCTAGAACCCAAGCAGCTGTGTGTTTGTGGTGGCGGGGGTGGGGGTGGGCGGTAGGTATGTGTAACATATGTGAGGATGCCTGAGGAGACCGGAAAAAAATGTGTCAGAGTCCCCAGTGCTGAAGGTGTGGGTGATGTGAATCAATGGTTGGGTCTAGAATGTTTCTAAAAGGCTCATTCCTTGGGATGGTACAACTGGGAATTTCAGGAATCATTAAGAGCAGAGCCTACTGGGAGATCTCAGGTCCTGGAAGGGATTATGGGACACCTGTGAAGCTAGAATTGCAGGTATAGTAGAAACCAAACTCAGATCTTCTATGAAGGGTTAATGAGCTGAAACAAAGAGTTTCAGGCAAGCTGAGAAACTCTCTGCATACTGATAAGAACACTTGCCTGCCTGACAAGAGAGTCCAGTGTCCATAAGATCCTCCATCAGTGTTATTACCCTGAAAGTGCAGGAAACACATCTACAGATGGAGTTTTCCACCACAAAATTCCTCCTTTCTGCCTTATAAACCCTCATGCCAACCGTGTCTGGGCACGTAGTCTCCATTCCCTCAGAGATACCGCTGCCCCTCACCGTTCTAATATAGGGCAAGCTGCTTCTGTTGAGCTCACTCTCCTCTCTTCCATTTCCAGTTGCTCGATAATCCCAATCTAACACTCTGGAAGCACAGCACGTGCTCTTAATCTTTGAGCCTTGTCTCCAGGCCCATCTGCCTCTCACTTTCAACATTATCCTGTAACTGTTCCACTCTCCATTAAGTCTCGCGAGCATAGTCTCTTGTACATGTTCATGTCTGTTGTAATATGCTGAACGATTACCCCATTGTTGGATGCTTAGGTTCTTTTCATGTTTTTCTACATCAAAAGTGACCCACAAGGCTCAGTCATATCTATCTCACTGGCTCTTCTCTTTTCAAGTCCCTTTCAAGCCACACCACAGTGTTTCCTATGAGGAAATCTTTCCACAGCTCAGTGTAGTTGTAAAAGGCAAATTTACTGGATCTTTTCCCAACTGCCCCTTACTGGGCCTTGGTACAGGCTCACTGCCTCAGGCCTTGTACCCTTGTCATACATGCTCATAACTAGTCTTTCTTCCTGTCTGGCAAATGTTAGCAACGCCCTTTCTCCCTGCCAAGCCAAGAGTGATTCAAGCCTGACTGGTCCTATTATCTCATCCAACCAGCACTAGTTATTGTTCCCACCTGGAAGTGACAAGATCCAGGACAGGCCCATCAGAATCCCGCCCTGAGATCAACTCCAGAAGCCAGAAGGTAAAAATGAAGAACCAGCAGGACGCTTGGAGAAAAACTTGGTGAAGTGGCAACCAGAGGGGATGAGGACAGCAGAGGCAGAGTGGGCAAGTGACAGGCACATCCTAGAGCTGGGGACACCCTTCTCATTCTGAGATCTGCCTCCCTGTACAAATTCTGGGATTCAAAGATACCCCAAGGAGCCTGCTCAGCTGCCTTAGCCAAGCACTTTCCTTTTGCCTGAGTGCAGTTCCTTCCTTGGGTAGTCCTGCTCCATGTACCATCCAATGGAGCATTCCTAGGGGTCTGAAGGGCTGGCTCAGTACTTGGCAAAGTACTTGAGATAGAAGCACAGCGACCTGTGTTCAGATCCCCCAGCACCCATGCAAAAAGCTGGGCATGGTGAGACATAGCAGTAATCCTAGCACTGGGGAAGTTGACCCAGGAGTCTTGCTAGGGGTTCACTGGCCACCCAGTCTTAATCAGTGAGCTACAGGTTCAGTGAGACACTATGCCCAAAAATTAGGAGAATGACAGAAGAGACACAAGATATTGGCCTCTGATCACCACACACACACACACACACACACACACACACACACACACACACAGAGAGAGAGAGAGAGAGAGAGAGAGAGAGAGAGAGAGAGAGAGAGACGTGTTATGATAAATCTTTCCGCCAAAAGCTGCCTGAGCCCTACCGCCACATGGGCGGTCTCCGCCAGCTGCCTGAGTTCTGCCCGCTGGGTTAGGCCCAAATTAAATGCACAGAGACTTGTATTAGGTACAATGCTGCTTGGCCAACGACTAGGATTTCTCATCTGTTAGCTCAGTCTTAATTATCATAAATCTATATATTTTATAAGATTTATCTTATAAAGGATGCCTTCCGCTGGCACCCTCTCTTGCCGGTGGCTCACATGGCGCCTCTGGAGGAAGTGCGGAGGGGAAAAGGGGCCACTTTCTGCTTGTCCTTCTTTAAATATGAGTCTCCCTGCTTTGTCATTTCCTGCCTGGATCATCACTTCTTTATTACATTTCCCAGAATCCTCTTTGACTCCTAGTCCTGTCTAACTTGCTGCCTCATTGGCCAAACAGTACTTTATTCAACAATCAATAAGATAAACATACACAGAAGTACATTCCCCATCAGACACCCATACAGTACATAACACATACACAAATAAAACAAATGAATACATTTATTTAAATAAGTAAGAAGTAGTCCTTCCTAGAAGTTTCCCAGGGTAAGTGGATTTTTCTCTGTCCCACCAGCCATCACCCAAATCATGATATGGAGACTTAGTATTATTTATGAAAGCTCAGCCGAGAGGTTAGGCTTGCTTTTAGCTAGATCTTAAAACTTAATCCATTTCTATTAATCTGTGTGCCGCTCTGAGGCTTGTTTTCCTCATCTACATACTGTCCATCTTATTTTCCTGCTTCCTCCATGACTCTGTGCTACTCTGCCCTTCTTCTTCCCAGCATCCTCTCTGCCTTGAAAAATCCTGTCTAGCTATTGGCTGCTAAGTTTTTTATTAAGCCAAGCCTAGCAACATATGGCACTTGACCACAGAGGCCAATTCACCTTTCTAATCTTCCAGAACGAAAATGAGGAATCTACACTAAAAAGCCTCAGAACCTCCTGTACCAGGCTGACACACTGAATTCACTATCACCACTGAACCACAGTGCCATCCATGATGCCACAGCCCCACTAGAGGTTAGTGCCCCAGGAAAAAGCCCAGGGGGTTCCAGAAAAGGTGAGCTCACCTCTGCCAACCACGCTGGAACTACCTAGGAAGAAATTACTAGAAATAAGACTCTTCTCCTTGTCCAATGTCACTCTCCTTCTCTGCTATCACTCTCCACCCATTCCTTTGAGGCAGGGTATCTCTCTGACCCTGGGGCTCACTTCTCTCAGCGAGGCTAGCAACTAGCAAGCCACTTGCAGCCTTCCTGTCTCTAACCCCTCAGAGTTGGGATTACATACAGACATTAGACACCAAACTTGTTATGTGGGTGTGGTTGTCTCTCCTGATTGCGTACTAGGCACTGTTAATTGCTGAGCCATCTCTCTGACTCTCAAAAACACCTTGTGTGATGGTTTGAATGAGAAACTCCCCCATAGGTTCATGTATTTGAACATTTGGTCCCAAGTTGGTGGTACTGTTTGGGGAGATTTAGGAGGTATCATCATTTTGGAGGCAGGCTTTAAGAAGTTAAAGCCTGACTCTCCTCTGGGTTTGCTATCTCAGCCTATGCTTACCACTGAAAATATGAGCCCCGAGCTCACTGCTACAGCCACCATGCCTGTTGCTATCTCCCAAGCTCTCTATAACGTGATGGATTCTTATGCCCCTGGAACTGTAAGCCCAGATGAATCCTTTCTTCTAAAAGTGGCTTTGGTCATAGCATTTTATCACAACAACAGAAAAGCAGCTGTTTTGATTAATAATAACATTCTGAGGTGAAATCTAAAGCACTGGAAGGCATGTATGTTAATTTCCTAATGTACAATACTTAGTCAGCAGCCATTTGGGGTAGACCCTCACAGTGGGGCCTAAAAGTCACAGTTGCACAAATTCTTTGTATACAGTTGTGCAGTGTTTAAGTAGAACTTGTATACATGTATACATGTACACGTTTATTTTCAATACTTTATAATGCCTATGACATTGTTGGTGATATGTAAAAATAGCTACAAAATCTATGTCATATCAGGAACAATCAGAAGAAAAACTGTCTTAACACGTGCAACGCAGGCAAAATTTTCCTTCGCCTGTCACCACGCAGGTGGTTGGATCCATGAATTCAGAGCGCGGGGGCGCACAGAGCAAGCTATGTTCAGGACCCCTTCCCCTGACCTGTATTGTCTGTGTTGGTTGCTTTTCTTGTTGTGACAGAATACCTGATGAGGAAGAGCTTAAAGGAAAAGGTTTATTTCCACCTATCCTGTGAGGAAACACAGTCCACCCCTGGTGGTGGGAGCCTGTGGCAGCTGATCAGATTCAGTTCACAGTCTGGAAGTAAAGAGAGATGGGTGCCAGTACTCAGTGGATTTCTACCTCAGCCCATGGAAACAGTTAATGTAGATCTTCCTACCCAAATACCTCCACATATCCAGACTAGAAGGACCCTCATAGAGATCTGTCTCTTGGGTGATTCCAGATCTCTCAATTTGTCAATCAGTATTAACCCTCACACTCCCCAAAGAGTAAGTAGAATACCTCTTTTTTGTTGCTGAATAGATAAAATAAGACACACTTACAGCACCCCAGGGCCCTGCCTGGTATGCTGGACTGTCTGGCATGGCTCCAGCTATGGCTTTGATTTTTCTAGTGACTGTAGATTCTTGGCTTAGCCTGCCTTCCAGCTTTTACCTCTGCAATGTGCCGAGGGCTAATGTGTTAGTTACTTTCTTGCCAGAAGCAACGTAAGACAGGAAGAACTTATTCTGACTTACAGTTTTACCGAGTTCAGACTCCATCATGGGGGTGGGCACAGCAGAGGACCCATTCTGTGCCTACAGCTGCTTCTTACATGGTATCAGGCAGGACACAGAGAGACAGGATGAAAGCAATCCAACCTGTAACCTTCCTATGACCCCTAGCCCTATGGGCTACCAGCTCAAGACCAAGTAGGCAAAAAACCCTCAGCCTCTAGGCACCCCTCACATTCAGACCGCAGTAGCTGGGAAGGCTGATAGGTGAGCTTGTCTGTCCAGTCTCCAGTCTTCCAATGCTTTGACTATGCCTTACTCTAGCTCTAATAACTCTTTAGTAATGGTAGCTGTTGCCTCAAAGCTGTGTGGCTGTAAACTCTAGTTGTATGCATTATCTCGTGCTTCTGGAGATTTCCTGGGCTCCTGTCTCAGGTCTCATGGGAAGCTGCAGTCAGGTGACACTTGGGCTAAAATCAGTCCATTGCATCCCTGCTCACATGTCTGGTGGACAGGGCTGGGGTTCAGCTGGCACTATCAAGCAGGCTGGCTGCACATGTCCTCTCCATGTAGCCTGTACTTCCTCCCAATGGGGAGCCTGGGTTCCCAAAACAAATACATTAGAGAGCCAGGAAGAGGCTCCATAACCTTCAGTGACAGGCTTGGGAGTCAGACAAGGATGACATTTGTCATAGTTGGATTCAGAGGTGAAATCATACACGCCACCTCTCCAGAGGAGAGTTGTGGAGTTTGCAGACTACTGCTGTGCCCACCCACAAAGTTGCTAAAGGAACACCAGCAGGCAGCTCCAAAATATTGTCAAGTGCATAAAATACTGGTCTCTCTCTTTTCTAGTCACCTTTGGAAGACTAGGAATGCTAACAGCACTGGCCTCATGATACTCAGGGGTGAGTTGAATACAGTGTGCCTGACTAACATGATGAAGTACCCAGAGAGTGCTTCCCTGGCGTTGTAGCATTGCTTATATATACAGTCAGCCAGATTTTGGCATTTCCTAATGGACTTCAGACTTGACCCACATTGCCTGATCCAAGAGCGCCTTTCTTAGGAATTTGAAGTCATTGCCAGAATAGCTAACATTCAAGGACACCAGGAAGCCTGTCCAATTTCTGTGGCTCTGCAATTGTTGCTACTGCAACCAGAGAAGAAATCTTACTGGCTTCCTCTTGCAAGGTCACCTCTGCAACCGTCACCTTTCTTTTCTTTCCATTCATTTGACTTTCTTTTTATTCTTCAGCCACTTTGCCCAGATGTTCTGCCCTGTACTGTGGAATATGATAACAATTCTGGTCACAGACATGAAATAGCCCTCCCTCATCAATGGTTCAGTAAGGAAAGAGGAACAAGGGAAAGGCTCTTCACACGGGTCTGTGGGCACCATGAACTCATGTTTAGCCACTGTGCAGGGCAACCTAAGGCCAGCTGCCTTTTCTAAGGCAAGCTTCAACCTACTATAACCTCCTAGCTAATATTTAATTCAACCAACAGCTCGGGAATGTATTCTCCAGTAAGTAAAACAGAAACTGTACAGGCATACTTGATATCCTCTGAATATTTTCCATCCTACCCTCCCTATATCCATAGCAACTCTGAGAAATATCATCACTTTCATCTGTACCTTCTGGACTCTTTGAAAACATACTTTTGTGCATGCATACAGCTGTGTGCAGGGGCATGCCTGTGCAAATGTGAATCCACCTGTGGGTGCCTGTATGTGGAGGCCAGAGGATAACCGCGGTGATGTTTCTCACATGCTGTCCACCTTGGTTTTTGACACGGGTTCTGTCATTGGCCTGGAAGTCACTAAAGCTACCTGGCCAGTGAGCCCCAGGGACCCACCTGTCTCTGCTTTCCTGGCCCTGGGATCATAAGTGCATGCCACCAGGTTGGATTTTCTGGGTGTGTAGGGGTTCTGGGGGTTTGAACTCAGGTTTCCATGCTTCAAAAAAGCGCTTTGCTGACTGAGCTACCATTGAAGCCCAATTGTGAAGTCTTGCTAGGAGGCTCCACATCTAAGCTTGTTGCGTTACTGCCAGTAAGCTCCATTCACTTGGTCTCAGGGTCTCTCCATGGGGCTGCCTCATGAAGAGACAACTGGATTTTCCCAGGGTAAGATAGTCAAGCGAGTGTCAGGGCGTGTACACCCAGCCTTTTCTCACCCAAGCCCACAAAGACATCCCGACACTTTTCACATTGGTTGTGTTCTCCAAGTGAATCAAACCAACAAATGCAACAGGAGAGGATTCTCCTTGAGAGGAGGAGATAACCAGGATGTGAGGACCACTCTGAGATAGCTGAGAGGCTGCCAACACCATGTTTACATTGAAGCTATTACACTGTACCTAATTTCTGCATCTTTTTTTCAGTCAACAGGGTGCTTAAAGATGTGGCATTTTTAAGTAGTGTAGCACTCCATAGACTACATTAATGTTTCTCAATTCAAATCTGGTCTTGTCTTTTTCCTTTCTTCCCCTGGCCCTTTATTTTATTTTCTTAATTTTGAGGCAGTTTCTTGCTCTGTTCACTCTAACTCAAGCTAGCTTGGAACTTGCTGTGCAGCCCAACTTGACCTCAAACTCACAGCAATCCTATTTCTACTTTCCAAATCTTGGAATTATAGCCATGAACCTCCACAACCCATTTGCCTGCTTTCTTCCCTGCCTCCCTCCCTCTCTCCCTCCCTCCTTCCCTCCTTTCCTCCTCTCTTTTCTCATGCTTTCTCCCCTGTCATCCTTCACTCTTTTCCTTCTTCCTCCCACTCCTTCCATACCAGGTGGGCATTGGTTTCTTCTATGTTGAAAGTCACAAGTCTCCCCACACATTAGTTTTGTGCGGTCAAGTCTGACAACTACTTGCAGAGCTGTCAGATAGTTTGTGCAGCCATTATTTTTCTTTCATCAGTGTTGATAAGCCATCTCTTTTTCTGCTGTTACTGGCTATGCTGAGGAATCTCTATTGCATGCATGCATGCATACATGGTGGAATTACCAAAATGCTGTTTCCATACAGAATTTTCTGTCAATCAGCAGGGTATATATTTCATCTCCTGGGGCTGGCTGGGCCTCCAAATGGCCTCCAAGTGCCACTGCCACCAAAGAGTTTCTTTTCCCCAAAGTCTCCTCAGCATTTAATTTCGTCAAACTTTGGGTCACTCTGATGTTTGAAAATGGCCCTCCTTTCTATGCCCCATCTTTGCAGCCATCTGATTGTATTCCTGGCCACTGCAGGAATCTTCATAGAGGACTAACTTTAGCTATGGAGTAAGGTAGATCTGAAGAGACCCCATGACTTCAGAGCTGATGTTCATAGGTCAGAATTCAGCTCTTTTTAGGTTTCTGATAAAGACTGAATATTTCATCTTTTAATTTTGATGAAATCAAATACTTCTTAATATGAAATGTTCCTTAATATGAACTGCTTCCTAATTATCGATTGAGTTTTTTTTAATTTTTTTGATCTTGCACTTTCTCTGACCCCAAGGATACCCATGTTGTACTCCTAACCATCTTAGGCAGTTCATCAGCGCTCTCAAGGTCAAGTCTGGCCTCCAGCCTCATGCTAAAGAATCCTGATTTATAAGCTGGCCTGGGGTTTTGTTTCTCTTACAGTGTTGCCTTGAGTTTTTCTGGAAGAAAAGGGCACCTCACATACAAAATGATTATTATAATTATGCATCTGTTAAGCTAATTCCGAACAGCCCGCCATGGGTTCTATTCAGAAGACTAGTGAGAAGGCAGAAACTGATTCACAGAAGAGAGAGAGGAGGCAGTCCCTCAGCGCCATCCCTCTAAAAGCCACTGCACCCGCACCCACAGTTCCCTCTGTGACCCGCTGATCTGTCCTCCAGTGAAAAGAAGGAGCTGAACACGCTTTGTGGAGACACATCCATGCTTTGATTATGTCCCTTTGGGGGTCACACCACAAATAGAAACTTGTAATAACACACTCTCTTCTCTCTGTCATTAAGAGCTTGGGTTCCATTTGCCCAGAAGGACTTCATCCAGCCACTCAGTTCTGCTTTCCCTAAGTCCACTGTACAGCACTTATAAATTATGCAGACTAAATATCAACACCTAAGTCACAAGAGGGAATACAAGAAGCAGCCCCCCCAAGCCTGGAAAGGGAAGGAAAAGTCGAAAAACCATTTCCGTTTTCTGTCAAGCCATGAAGTTAGTAGCCAGGACACTTTGTCAATACCAGCCCTTCCATAAAAATGAAAGTTGGAATACTTTTTAATGGAATGTCACCACAAGAAGCCAGCTGAGGTCGTGACTGGAAGACACTCTGGAATATTTTGCTTCCTTTGGAATTTACAGTACTGTCTTGTTGAATCTAATTTGATGCTGTAGCAAATGGAGCATTGTATTAGGCTCAGGGAAGCAGAAATTTCACCCTGGCCCACGTCCCCACCATCTTTCCTTTGACTTTGTTTTTTTCTCACTAAATAATGTAGCACCTCATCCAATCACCAAACAAGGCAGGCTTTTGATGTCAAAAACAAATCTTTTCTTTATTAAACAAATAGTTCTATCTGGAGGTAGCACTGGGGTTTAAACTATGCATTGTTAACTTACCACAGCCTACCTTTAAGTAACACTGAACCATTTCCCAGGTTTTAGACATTTGTTTCTGTTTCCAATCCCTTGGGTTATTGTTAGCTTATACTTCATTTGTGCATATGTCCTAAGATACACAATATATTGTTATTTTTGCATTAAAGGGTAATTTTCCTTTTTTGAGAGCTATATATGAATCAAAAGCTTTTATATTTAGTAGTGTTCTCTATTTAAGGTATTCTCATGATGTATTTATTATGTGCATGTGTGTGTGGGCACATGAACCACGGTATGCTTGTAGAGGTCAGAGGTCAGCTTTTGGGAGTCAGTTCCCTCCTTCCACCTTTACGTTGGTTCCAGGAATCAAACTCCGTCCGCACCAGTCTTCCATGGTAAGCACATGTTCCTGCTGGGCTACCGTACTGCTCCATTTAAGGGCCACCGTACTGTTCTTCATTTCACATGTAGACTTTGCTCTCACTTGTTCCATTTTCCTCCTTTAAAACACTTCCATTAATAGTTTTTGTGCCGCTCCACTGCTGATGTGTTTTGTTAACTTTTATAACATGGAAAATGAATTAATTTTCTATTCAGTTTTATAAATGTTGATTTTTTAATCTTTGAGAAATTCATATATGCATACAATGAAACGTGATCATCTCTTACAAACATGGTCCCCTTTCAACTTTATGTTGTCCTCTTTTTTAAAATTTTGAAGTTATCCACTAAGCTATATTAGTGCTTCCAATCCTCCTGAGTATGCGTGCGGGGCCGTCCATTGGAGCATGAGAAACCTAGAAATGGCCACACATTAAAAAGCAACTGAGCAAGAGAGCTAGCTAGAAAAAAAATGATTCTCTTTCTCCCAGAAGCCACCAACTATAGTTCCTCAGGGTTAGGCCCTGTGTAACACCGTGCCAGAATGTCAGATGGTCTGTACACATAATCAGAGCTGGTATAAATTTGCAATACCCTTGTCCACCCCAGAAGTCCATATTTCACAGCACTCTTTCCTATCCAACTTTTACATTCTTCCCGTCTCCTCTTCCTCTGTGTTCACTGGGCCTTGGTGGAGCAAGACATGCCCCATTTAGGATTAAACACTCTGTCTCATTCTCAGCACTGTGGCCGGTTATTCATATCTGCATGGACTTCTACCTCTTGCAAAAAAGAAGCTTCCCTGGTCAAGACTGAGAGCAGCCCAGGTCTATGGTTATAAACACAGGCATCTAGAAGGCAATTTGACAACACAACCAATTTACAAAATAACAATAGCAGCTTTTACCCAAGGGTCTATGACCACCCTAGCTGTGGGCTTCTGACCAGTATTATAGTAGCAGGCATATGACATTCCCTCCTGTGAAGCAGGCCTGGAAGCCAGTCAGAGAGCCATTTGTTACCCGCAACAGGCATTTGACTGTTGCACCAGTGGGTATTTCTGGCCTGGAAGGTCATATTATAGCATGCAGGGTCTAGCACTGGTTAAGATGGTATCTTTTCTCCCCAGCTGCCTGCGCAGTACTTTCTGGCCCCATGAAAGTTAGCCAGCAGGGAGTGCTTCCTGCTCTGTTTGAGATTGATTTCTCCATGTCCTGCAGAAATTCCCCTCATTTCAAATAATATTGTCATTGGACAGAAGAGAATTCTATGTAGACAATGTTTGCTTTCTATTGAACCTCAATATTTCTGCAAGAAGTCAGCCATAATTTATGATTGTGTTGTACTGTGTGCTGGTCTTTTTGGTTCTAAACGTTTATTTGCATTATTAATTTTCAGCCATTTCCTCGTGATATGCACATGGTGTGTGTGTGTGTGTGTGTGTGTGTGTGTGTGTGTATCCTGCCCACTGGAAGTTTCTGGGCTTCTTGCATTTCTGGGATTAAATTTTTTCTTCAAACGTAGGGAAAATTTGGCTAACATTTCTTCAGTTATTTTTCCTGCCTGTCTCTTACGCTCTACTTCTCTGGGCACACCAGACACCTGCTATGTCCCTCCATGTCAGTAAAGTGCTGGTAATTCTCCTTTGATGCCCCTGGGCTGCTATTATAGCCACTGTTTAGAAGCTGAGGCCCCTAACACCATCACCTGTGTCTTTTCAACTCTGAGTCAATTATTGACTCATTTCTTTGGTTCCTGCACATACGTTTGCTTTCTGTCTCTAATACTTTAATGTTTGACATTATGGGAAAGAAGATGCAGGGTTTCTGAAGGGTGTGTTCTTCTTTAAAAGCACTGGGGTTTGTCCTCCCAACAGTTACTTTCCTTGTGAATCTACTTGATTCTTGTCTACCCTTAATGCCAAGAATGCTGTAACCTGTGTTCTACAGGTGGCTTTTCTATGTCTCACCTGAGTGCCTGTTATGTGAAAAGACTTCTTGGGGAGATCCAATACACATGTCTACTCACCCAAGAAAAGGAACCCATGGCAGACCAAAGTTACAATTGCATCAAAGTTCAACTTGGTGAACCAACGAATTCTTATTGAGGTTACTAGCCTCTTAAGGCCCTCAATAGTTCTTATTGAGGGGTTAGTTACAAGGTGCAGGGATGAGTTAAAAGCAGCTGCACCCTGAAAAAGTCTACCTCAACACAGGCGAGGACCCTGGAGCTCTCTGCATGGCCTGTAGGGACTCCACAGTTGACATACCTCCTCCCTGCAGTTCTGCGGGTCAGAGTCTACTCCACCTCCAGAGAGTTTGCCCATGTTTTGTGCTGCGGGGAGTGGAGGGGCCCTGTCTTAATCACTTTTCTATTGCTGTGATAAAATGCCGGTTTTTAAAGACCAGAGTTCAAATCTCTTGTAAAACTAAAGGCAGTCTCTTAACTGTAATGTTAACTGTAAAATCAAAAGCAGATTACAAACTTCCAACATACAATGGCACAGAATATACATTGCCATTCCAAAAGGGAGGAATTGGGCCGCTGTGAGGAAATATTGGACCAAAGCAAGACAGAAACCCAGCAGGGCAAACTGCAAATCTTGTAACTCCATGTCTCACGTCAAAATACTTGGCTGGCTCCTCACTTTTGGCTTTGCCGCCTGCAGCACACTTCTCTCACTTGGCCTGCTTCCACTCCCTGTGTGCAGCTTTCTTTGGCTGATATCTCACAGCTCTGGCATGTCCAACATCTTGGGGTCTCCAAGGAAATGCGAGCTTCACGTTCACGGCTTCATGAAATAGCCTCTCAGAGCCTCCATGTGGGGACTCTCTTACCACATGCTTGGCCTCAGGAGTCTAGACATGTCCCAGACATGTGACCTTTTGTTTCCCTTCTGAGGTTCATGTGTCTTCCCTTCCATCCTGAAGGAGAGTGCTTCAACTTGAAGGAAATTGCTATACAACAATGCCCAGAACTTGTGTGTGTGTGTGTGTGTGTGTGTGTGTGTGTGTGTGTGTGTGTGTGTGTGTATCTGCACAGCTCCCTTCCTTCCTTTGTCCCACCTCCTAGATTCTTGGCCTGTACACTTGTCACGTGGTCTTCAGGCAGAGATTCCAAGGTTTCTTTCTGAAGCACCTCCAGATCTTTGAAGTTCCTTCTCTATACGATTGTCACCGCTCCACAGTTCTTGCTTATATATTCTAACCGTGTTATCAGAGCTAACTCCAGGCTCATTTCACGATAGTATCACCCTCTGCTTCCATTTGCCCTCACCAAACCACAACCTAAAAAGAGCCTGAAGGCAAAACCCCAGGGCCATGAAGGTGATCATTTTGTACACCCAAAGACCAAGGTTTAATGCAAGCAGGTGGTGCCCCCATTCGGTGTGCATACTCTTTAAATACATTGTAATAGTTACAACATAAGGAAGGAAGGGTTGATGTTAGCTCACAGTTCAAGGATACACTGTGTCACAGCAGGGTGGTCATGGCAGCAGCGGGAGCTTGAGGGGGTCTGTCTACATCACGCCCACAGTCTCAAGCATCCAGATGTTAGTATTCTTTTCCATTCATCCCAAGACAAGAGTCCATGGAAACGGTGCCTTCCACACTCAAGTCTTTCCATCTCAACTATCTCACTCTAGAAACCTCCCCACAGATGTGCCCAGAGGCTCCTCTCCTAGGTGACAGTCAATAAAAACCAACCCCAGCACTTACTGAGAAGAGGACATCTATGTCATGCCAAGAAAGTGGGGGAGGTTTCAAGCTAAATGAGGTCTTCTATCCCTGCCCTTTCAACCTTAGTTTCCTGGGAAGTTCACTTGAGGCAAGTGTCACAGCAAAGAACACCAAGGACAGCAAGTCTCACTTCAGAACGTCTGTGGTGCTGGTGTCACTAGATTTCCTCCCCCTCTTCTAAGGCAGTGGACTGTCTCTTCAGTGTTCAGGCCAAGCCCCATGTCTTGAAGTTCATTGCTTCATTCATTACTCAGTGAGAATCTCTCATAGCATTTAATGTGGTGATTTAAAATACCCATTTTTTACCAGGAGAAAACACACTCTACTGTTCGTTTTGCTAATGACCAAAGACTCTGGATTTCACTGAAGGATTATCTGTGCTTTGGGGATCAATGCTTCCAGAATCCTTTCTGATTAAAAAAGAGCTGTGTGCCCCTGGTGGATCCACTCCTCGTCTGAGTAGACTCTGCCCATAGCCTGTAGCTTAAGCTAACACACACAAAATACCACCCTGACCATGGGGAACTATTTAAACTTCCTTCCATTGGCTCCTTGCAAAGAACTGAAATGAAAATAATCTAAAACCTGTGTGTCTTCCATGGTCACATCATCGCCAGGGGTGTAAGACTCTCAAGGTTCTTCCACCAGTGGAACAAGCTCCTCTTTCTCTTTCCAAAACCGTTTTTAAGAAGATCGAATACGTTATTGAGTAAGGGAATATTTAAGCATGCACATCTGTATAATACCCCTTAAAACTGGCCACTGCTAAACAACCCAGCAAATTTTCTTATTTAATGACTATGTAATTCATGTCCTGTAGGGTCAAGTGCTGGTGGAGGATGGGAAACAAAGGAAACCGCCTCTTCCCTCAGAGTGGTAAGCCTTGGAGCTCATGCTGCTCCATAAGCTGGCCCGTGTTGGGGATCAGCATCCTCTTTGGCGTCCTTCTTTGCCACTTCTCCTGAGCATGACGTAGCTTTCCAGGAAAGACAAACTCATGGTTGGCTCAGATCATTAGAAGACCAACCCATATTTCAAAGACAAAGAGGGTAGATTTGAGGGGAGAATTGCAAAAATGTTCATCCATACCCGAGTCCAAATCCACAATGGCCTCTGAAGTAAGGAGGCTGAAGAGCAGGAGCACTGCGGTGCAGGATTCAGAGAAATTGAAGGATCTCAGAGACCTGAGGGATCTGGCTTGGCTGCAGACTCAGGTCTCCTCCCAAAAGGGATGTCTGAAGATCTTAAGAATGAACAGTTAATTCGAGGGGGCCGGCTGTGCTTAGACAGCAGGAATACCAATGCAGAAATCTGTGGCAGGGATGGGCTTCTTTATCTAACATTGAATGAAAAAATAAGAAAAGAAAAAGAAAAGAAAAGAAAAGAAAAGAAAAGAAAAGGAAGGAAGAACATGACTGGTCCCGGGTTTCGGCAGCAGATGGATGAAAAAAAAGAAAAAAGGAAGGACATGATTGCTCCTAGGTGGAGGAGAGGCAGGGACATCTCAGAGAGTCCAAAGTGAACATGATCAGACTGAGCCAGGCCATTTGAGGAGAGTGGGAGGGAGGGAGAAAGGAAGGCAGGGAGAAAGGAGAGCCAGACCAAGAGTCCAGGAAGGTAAAGGGTAGACAAAAGGGCCAGGTAACCATGGATTATATAGGGAAGGATACCTGGGAGAAGCCCAGCCCAATAGCTGGCCTGGATTTAGGATATGGGGTGGCTATGCCGGGCCCTGTAACAGGTAGGGACTGAGAGAACTTGGTTGCCAGGTCCGCTTTGATCTGTTAAATAGACACCTCAGCCATTTGTCCACATTGGAGACCTAACAGACCTCAGTTATAAAGTGCTTGGAAATTTGAGTATGTTCCTCAAAACCCACATAAATCAGATCTGGGTGTGGTAGTACACACTTGTAACCCCTGCTCTGGGAAAGCAGTGACAAGCATTTACCTGGGGATGGCTGGTTGGCTGGCTGGCTAGGATAGCTCATTGGCAACTTCCAGGCCAATGAGACATCAATGTTGTTTATTAAAAAAGCTCAGTGGCAGTGTGGTAGACACGCCTATAATCCCAGCACTTGATATGCAGAGGCAGGTAGGTCTCTGTCAAGACCAGCTTAGTCTACACAGTCAGTTCTAGGCCAGCCAGGGCTACCTAGTGAGATCCCAACTCAAAAGCAGAAGTAACCGATGTAGGGAGCAGAGGAAGCCTTGAAGGAATGTGGAAAGAGTGGGTGGAGTCCTTAGTGAATGTGTATTGTTGACATGGGTACAGTCAGATCATGGAACCAATGCTTCAGACCCACTGGGAATGACAAAGTCTCCCCCCCTGAGGTGAGACTCAGAAGGGTGGGGAAGTCTTCCTCTGGTCTGAGTATGAATGTTGACAGTGTGTACAAGTGTTAATGAATGATTGACCAGTGTGTGCAAAAACTAGCACAAATAAAATCACAACACCCTCTATCAGGATGACCGCAGCCTGAGATTGCTAGCCCACAGAGACCTCCTGGGGAGACTGGCGACCTCCTCCCTAAGCTGTGGATAATAAACTGGACCAGGTTCCTGGTTGTTGCTGCTCCAGCCAAGTGAGCGCAGCCCATTTGACCCGGCTTTTCTCACGTGTCAGTGTTCCTGTCCTTTCTGCATCCCCTCCCCGCCCCAGTCATGTTTTCAGGATCTGATAGGCAGGACAAGGTACATCAAGGTGGACAGCACCCAATGAATGACACCAAAAGTTGGCCTCTGGCTTCCACATGGGCACACGTGAACACACATGGAGGCATGTGCATGCACACACACCAGTCAGAGGCAAGTGGTATGTCTCACCAATGTGACAAGTGAGGAAGCAGTCACTACTAGCAGGGCAGAAGTCTGTCTATCCAGTTGTGAAGGGCTACTTCTTTGTGAGTGACTCTGGAAACTATGAAGCAAGCCTTACAGAAGCCAGCTGCATCCCTTTAGGAGAAATGCAGACTGAATGAGCCACAGCACCAGCTACTTCTATGTGTTCCCCAAATACTGGTTAAACAGTGAAGTGGTCCTGTGAGCATTATTGTCTGAGCAGCCAGGACTATGCCTCTAAGGGACACCAGGGCCAGGTCTCTAAGGGATACCAGGACCAGGTCTCTAAGGGGCACCAGAGCTATGTCTCTAAGTAACACCATGTCTCTCAAGATAAGTTATGTTATCGCCATTTTACAGAGAAGGAAGCTTGATGGTGGTGGTGGTGGGGAATGTTAAGAGACTCAGGTGAGTATTAAATTAGTAAATGCCTAGAAGGAAGAACCTAGACTCAGTCTACAGCTGTAGGGGCTCTGACAAGCTTGAAGCCACCAGAAAGCCCTGGTCATTTGCTGTCCCTGAGTGCAAGGAAGATGGAGCGTGACTGTAGGAAGGTGGCACTCAGAGATGTACGAGCAGAGGAAGGCAGGAAGTGTAGGCTCCCTTCCTGTCATGCTTCACATCCACACACACTGGCCAGGTTTCTTCTTGTAGCAGGTTGTGAAGCACGGGTCCCTGGCACTCCCAGAGGACCAGTCTTGCTGGGAGGCCACAGCCATCTGGTCTAGACACATTTTTCTTTCCTATGCTATTACGCTACCCTTTCTGTAATGGTACCTGAGGATGCAGCCAGGTGGTAGATTGTCACAACACTGGGCTTGCAAGGGAGGACACAGTATTTGCAATGATGACTTTGTGAGTGGGTGACGGTGAGGAGTGAAGGAATTCGTGGGGGTGCTACTCTGTGCATGCTAAATGTCCCCACTTATTATGTAGAGTTGCAGGGTACGAACGTCAGTTGCAGTCTTCTGTGGCTCAACATTTAGCCACACACACACACACACACACACACACACACACACACCAGCAGCAGCAGCAGCAGCAGCAGCAGCAGGACATAGCCTTCCAGGTTGAGCTTGCAAGGAACACCCCAGTTCAACTCTGGGCTGCGTACGTCTGCCTCTCCAGGTGACCTTGAGTGAAGAACTGTTCCTCCTGGAGCTTTCACAGACTTGTCACTTACATGGAAATTGTTGAACTGAACTGTCAGGGGCATGACCCAGGGAGCTCAGACTAAATCCAGGTGGCAGTCAAAAGTCTGTGTGAGGAGCAGGGAGGGCACCATTGTGTTTTTAAAATGGGTCAGTGTCACTTGGGAGTCCAGACACCTGGCTTCTCCCAGGAACCCGAGTGACCTACACCACCCGCTGGCAGGACCAAGAAGCGTTTTTTGTAGGTGTCCTGACCCTTTCTGACAGCTACTTCCCCTCCTGAACTCTAAGGTTCCCTGAGCTCAGAGTTCTCAGGTCATTTTCTTTCTGCTGTTCAGTGTGGGAAGCTCAGGTCTGTCTTGCAGAGCTGGGGACGGATAGAAGGATTTGTCTCCCTGCTCCAGGGGGTTAAGTGGCTGCTTTTTGAAAGGACAAAGCAAGAGATGCTGCGATAAGATAAGGAGCTCTGCTTTCCCAGACACTCCTCAGCGAGAACAGGCTTTTGTTGTGATCCAGGGGATAAGAGGCTGAGCCTCCCATTCATCAGCCCAGCCCTCCCCGCCTCTGTCTAGTGCACGGGACTACACAGGCATGAGTCTGCCGCTGCTGCCATCTGCTGGGCAGTGGCAGTACTGCAGCCACTCCTGCCCTCGTGCCAGCAGCCAGCAAGCAGTCAGCCTACAGTCCCTCGCAGCCTCATTGAAGTTCTTGGCCTGAAGTGGGCTCTGTCCTACTGTTGCTAGCATTTATTTAACTCGTACAGTCTCAGGATACAGAGATTTATTACAGAATGAGTTCACTCAGCTGGAAGCCTCATGTACAGGAATTTAGCAGTGCCCCAGTGCCTGGGTTCCGGTGACATGGCAGCATGCAGGCAGACATGGTGCTGGAGAAGTAGCTGAGAGTCCTACATCTTGACCTGCAGGCAACAGGAAGTGGTCTGAGATACTGGGCATGCCTTGAGTATATGTGAGACCTCAAAGCCCACCCCCCCCCACAGTGACACGCTTCCTCCAACAAGACCACAGCTGCTCCAACAAGTCCGGACCTCCTAATAGGGCCACTCCCTATGCGCTTATGGGGGCCAATTACATTCAAACTACCACACTAACTAAAACATGTGCACCTAGGCTTGGTTTGTTATTACCTTAGCTCTCCTCTTTGAAAATGCTTCCCTATAAAAGAAATATTCTCTCTGTGGCAGCAGTCTTCACAGCAAATGGTATTAATTGTGCTGGAATCCCTGACTCTCATCTGGCAAGAGGTTTCAGTCAGACTTCTCTCCCCTCTCATGTCCCCATAATTTTCATAACTTTTTTTGCTTCATAAAGTATAGAGTTCTCCATTCTTATACACACACACTCGTGTACATGTGCACACATACGGACACACACCACACACACACATGCATGTGCACATGTACGCACATCCGTACACGCGTGTGCACACACATGCACAGACACACACATTTACATATACACACTGCATCCACACACATGCAAACTTCCTCTCATTAATACCTTGCATTACTGTGATATCCGCAATGATTGGTGAGCAATATTGATCCACTGTGATTAGCTGGAGTCTCTATTAAGATGGAGCAAGCCGTTGGTTTTGACCAACGCCTGATGTCGAGTATCCACCAGTGCAGTGTCGTGTAGAATAGCATCCTCCTTGTCCCACTTATTTGCTCTGTCTTTCATCCACTATGTGTTATTATTTTCACTGTCTCCAAAGTTTTTCTTTTTTGAGAATGTCAGTTACTTGGGGACCATAGAGTGTTAGGCTTGTGGATTCTTTCTGTGGTGGTAGGTCTGTGTGCTTGTTTGTTTCTACTGCTAAGGATGAAACCCAGGGGTCACATACACCAGGTAACAGCTTTACCTCTGAGCTCTACCCGAAGTCTTTTTTTTTTTTTAAATCATTGAGTAGCATTCCCTTGAAGAGGCATGCCACTGTATCCATCCACCCTCTGAAGGGTATTTCCACTGTTGCCCAAGTTTGAGAGAGCCACTCTAAACATGCTGGTAAATACCAAGGCAAGCAGAGGCAGATATGTGGTAATGTTGGTGGGAAGCTACATTCCAAGTCACAGAGCTATTTTCCAAAGCCTGCTCCTATTGACTGAGAAATAAAAGGAGCTTGGGATAAAGATAACCTTTATTAGAAAAACACCAGCCAAATGCAAGCCAGAGCGTGCCAGGGGCAGTAAGGCAGGCAGGCCAGAGAGCAGGGCTCCCCTGTGCCTTGCAGCCCCTTAAAAACCTATCACACGTCATCCTGACCTCACCTTGACCACGTCCTGACAGGCGTGGTCAGGCACACCTGTAGCCAGCTTCTAGCAGGCGTGGCTTACACTGTCCCCTACATGCTCCTTTTGTGCTTTTGGACATGTTTAATAGGCCTGCTAACCTGAGGTTTCTGGCTCCCAAGGATGGCAAGGTGGGAGAGAACAGGCCTATGATCAATGCTCTGTAGCCCTTTGAGCCAAATCCGCTTCCTGTGTTGTAGTGAAAGCAAAGATTTCTGTTTCACCCTCTGAGGAGGGAGCAACTGTGGATGAGGTCTGTGGTGGGGTGCCCGGGACCACCAGAATCCACAAGAAGGCCTGTAGTCTCAGGGTTCCTGCTCTGAGTGCTGGCTCACTAGTGAAATGGCTCACATTTTGACTGGTGACACTTTCGTGTCTTCTGTTCATCACTGAGATCTAAGGCCCTGATCTGGCCTCTTGACTGTGTTCTTGCTGCTAAGTGCTAAGTTCATCTGTAGCAACACAGGGTGGTTAGCAGCTTAACTGTCAACATCCCAACACTCAAACTGCAATTTCCTGGAGAAAGTAAAGTGATGAGAAAATTAAGTGTTTGCTTTTATTTTTTTCTGAAGCCAAATCATACTTGGTCCTTCCAAAGTTGCTTTAAAAACACCATGAAAGTCAGGCTAACTTCAAACTGCATCTGTAAGAGGGAAAAGTTTGCAGCCATTTAAGTTGTGTTTTTAATAGTATTTTCCAGATTCAAAACTTCCATATGGAGGCTGGAGAGATGGCTCGGAGGTTAAGAGCATTGACTGCTCTTCCAGAGGTCCTGAGTTCAATTCCCAGCAACCACATGGTGGCTCACAACTATCTGTAATGAGACTTGGTGCCCTCTTCTGGCCAGCAGGCATACATGTAGGCAGAACACTGTATTCGTAAAAAATAAATAAATTGCAAAAAACAAAAAACAACTTCCATATGTGGCTGCTTTTCTGCAATTGCAACTCCTCCCTGTGTTTTCAGAAAAACAAATGAAAAAATTAAATGTTCCACCAATCATTTGGAGCAAGTTGGCTAGCCCTGGACTTAGTTTTGAAGACTCATGCTCTTTGGTGATGGCCTAGGAAGACCCAGAGACGTTCACTTGAACTGTTTCAGTGTGTGAAGGGAGAAAGATAAAACAACTTGTTTCACTAGCAGGCAGCGCTGTATTTACGGTCAGTGGCAGACCTAAGGACTGCAAGTGTACTCTCTAAAGGAAAATTAAGTCCTGACCATGTAAGCAATTCCAGAGGGCAGCTTTGATTTGCTGGACGCAGTCCATCCCCTCCTGAGTTGACGTGATGAGGCACACAGCTATACCTGAGTTGCCATGGTAACAGAAGAGCTATTGCTCCATCTGCTCCAGCCACATGTGTTTTGAGCACTCGGGCGGTTGACACCCCAGAAATAAAATGGTAACAGATCCTTCTGATGACTCTTAGGGATATCAACTTTTGTGAAGCACGGCTTAAGGTAATATTTTCTTTTGCCTTTTTTTCCTTTTCTGTATTTTATGCTCTGTCTGGAAAATTATACATCATGGGCAACTTTCTTCTTCCTAATATGTTTGTCACACTGCAAACATTTTAACTCGTTCAATTGTTTTTCTTATCTTGCTTTTTGAAAGGCTGTGTTAGATTTCTATCTCTCCCGAAAAGAGTCCAAGACCAACAACATAAAGTGAAGAATGGCTTGTTTGGGTGCACAGTCTGAGGGATTTCAGCCTGCTTTCCTTGGCCCTGTTGCCTTGGGCCTGTTGAGAAGTAAAGTGCAGGCAAGGTGGGGCCTGTGTTACAGCAGTTTAAATCCCAGAGGCCAGGAAAAAAAATGTAGAGGAATGGGCTGGTATCCCAGGTGCCCCTGGGAGGGTTGTCCCCCAATGTCTTCCATTAGAAAGGTTGTTTCTTTTAAAACGTCTGTCATCTCCCAATAGCACCACAGGCTGGTAACTGAGTCTTTAGAACACTAACCTTTGTGGATGCTTCAAATCCCAGCTCTAGGAATGATTGTCCCAATAAGCTGACTGTGAGCTAGAGAGATGGCTCATCTGTAGGACCGCTTGCTGTACAATCACAAGGACCTGAGGCCCATCCCTAGCACTCATTTGAAATTGGACAGGCCGGTGTGCCTATAATCCCTGCCCTGCCCTGGGGATAGATTGAATTTTCTGTGCATAAATGTGGGATCCTCCATTTTTACTTTTCAGTCTGTCGACTTTTGCTTTATGTGTTAATATCTGTTGTGTTTAAATACTTAAGGTTGTAATATCTTCTTGCTGTATTAACCTATTTATCATGCTTTGTCCATCTATTTTCCTCCAAATATTATATATTTTTCATCCTTTTACTTTTGACCTATTTTTATCATCATTCTCAGCTGAATCATATACATGCCATACAGTTAGATTCTGTTTCTTATCTATTCTGACAATACTTTTAGTTGATATACTTGGGTCATTTCCATTTGAAAGACCCCTGCCCCTTAGCTCTTAAGTTTGCCTCCTCCTCCGGTCGGCAGCTGATGGGGCGCGCGGGCGGATGCCTCGCTCCTGTGCCTCCCCGATCTCCACCCCCGCTGGCCTCCACTTCCCCCGCCGCCCGCCGCATGCCCGGCCCGAGGGCGAGCACCAGGTGGGCCGGCACGAGAGCGAACACCAAGTGAGCCGGCCTGGGGCCCTGCCCCCGAGCCCCCGCCCGATGGGGAACACTCGGTCTCCGCCCCCAAGGTCAGCCATCTGGACGCGGAGGGGGGAATTGAGTCTGTTGTACCAGACACCAGACCTTGAGAATATGCTGGTCTGGAATGGCTCTGTGCCTCATTTGAACCATCCAATAGAAAAGACTCTGTACTTTGCCTCATTTGAATGACTCTGTATTTCACCTCATTTGAATGACTCTATACTTCGCCTCATTTGAATAACCCTGTATAGCGCCTCATTTACATTGACCAATGGGAATAGCTCTGTACTGCGCCTCATTTGAATTATCCAATAGAATCCCTGCTTCTCGCTTGCGCTTTTTGCTATATAAGGACCCCTCTCCCTTGGCTCGGCGCGCTTGGCCCAACAGAAGCTAAGCCGCCCCGGGTACCCGTGCCGCTAATAAAGCCTCTTGCAGTTTGCATCCAAGTTCGTGGTCTCGCTGATTCCTGGGTACGGGTCTCCTCCTACAAAAGTACCTCTTCAGGGGTCTTTCACATTTTAGTATAGTTCTGAATATTTCTAGGAGTAAATAAACCATTTTATTACTTGTTTTCTATTTGTTCTGTTTCACTTTTTGTTTCTTTTTTCTACCTTTTTTTGAGCATTATTTAATTATGCTTTTGGAATTCTGTTTTCATTCCTTGTTTTATTTTTCTCTAAGAATTCTGGGATTTCCTACCTTTCTTCCTATTACTGATTTCCCATTGTATTCTACCTTGGCTTGAGAGAGTGCTTTGCCTGTGTGTTTGCATGGTACAATTGCATCTCTTTGTGTGGTACTGTTTGATTTGTGTGCAAGAATGACAACATATGTAACTCTCATTTTCAACTCTCATTTTCAACTCTCATTTTCAAATAGTGCAGCTCCTCAAGCTGAGCATAGAAGCCTCCCTAGGAGACAGGTGTTTTACAGTCATTCTTTCACCTGTTACATCTGCCTACAGAGAAAGCCCCACTAGCCGCTGTTCTAACTGCCTTCCACCATCAGTCATGGTCATGTTTTCAGTAACTCAGTAGGAGAAACAGTCTGCTATATACTAGAAATGCACATTTTCTGTTTCTTTTCCACATCCCCCCCCCATGTTCCAAGCTCCCTTCTCTATCATTTTCCTCTGCCTGATGAAGCTCCTAGGAAAAGTCTTTCAGGGTGGGTCTGCTGGCAATAAACTGTTTCCATTCACCCTCCAATGCTCTTACATCATCTATTTCCTGAAGAGACTCCTTGCTAGAATGAAGCTCCAGCTTGGAGCTCTTTCTGTTAGCATTTCAAGTATTCAGCAGCCCATTCTGGAACCTGGTTCCCTTGCAGAACAGTCAAAGGAGACTGTGAGGGATATGGCCATGGCTCCCTGGCTGCTTTCAACATTTTTTTTGTTCTGTTTCTTTAGTCTTCAGAACTTTCATGCTGATGTAGCTTGGCATGTTGCTCCGTTTATAATGAACTTAGTGACTCTGAAGGTTTATTCAATTTACCAAATTTGGGGGAGTTTTCTAGCCATCATTCCTTCACAAACATTTTATATATTATGCCTTTCCTTCTCTTCAGACCTCAGGAATAAGAGAGTTAAACTTTAGTTTTGCTACTGTCCCATAAGCCATTGGGCTCAACTAATTAAAAGACAAACAAACAAACCAGACAGGCATCGTGTCATACAACTTTAATCTCAGCACTTGGGAGGCAGAGGCAGGCAGAGCTCTGAGTTTGAGGCCAGCCTGGTCTATATAGTGAGTTCCAGGATACCCAGGGCTTTTGTTCAGAGTGTTTATCTCCCATTGACACAGATCATGAGCACTTCCCCACACGTATCTTTTGATGGATAGATCCAGTTTTTCTCAAATGTCAGTCATTTTATTCTTTAGTTCTAAAGATACTGTGTTGCTTTCCATCTTCCACCTTACAGCTGAGGTTTTCTGTCGTTCCACTTATTTCAGGAACTTCCAGGAATTCTGGGGGCAGCACGTCTTCAGCAGCTGCCTTGAAGGATTCCGGCATCTGTGTTAGCTCAACCATGGCATCTTTCTTTCCCCATGTGCGTTGAGAGCTCCCTGCCTCTTTGCATGCTGTGGAGCACTGGTTCATATGCTGGACATTCTAAACATTATGTTAAGAGCTGCTGGGTCCTGTGGAGAGAGGCGATGCTTTCTTTCAGCAGGTCATCAACCCAGCTGGGTTCCGACCTCAGCTTTCACCCAGCTTTCTGTGGGCTGTGGTCTCTGGGTCATTTCAGCTTTTGATGCCTTGCTGTTCAGATCGCTCCCAGATGCTTAATGCTCAGTCCAGCCTGCAGTCTAGACAGTGGTCTGCTCCATAGTCTACTTTGAGATCTGTATGTATTGTTGGAGTGAGATCTGTGTGTATCATTTGGGGACCCCTACAGGCACCCATACCTCTTGTGGGTGAGTGAGGAGCCCAGAAGTTTATAAGCAGTTTTCTGCTCTCACTCCTGCTGTCTTGGACCCTTTCAACTGCCTGAACTTAGCCTTTTGTTCATTTAGACAGAAAAACAAGGCTCTCTCTTCCCCAGTTCAGTCATATACATTCTGCAACTGTGCTCACAGCAGGAATCAGAGAGCAGAAGGGCCACAGGCATTTGCCTCTCCCTCGTGAGTCTACACCTCCTCCCCTCCTCAGAGCTGCCTCTGTTGCTGCCTGTGGTGTCATGGTCCTCGGTATCCCAAGACCAACTGATGAATGCAGGCCTCAGAGAGAATGAAAAGGCCAAGCCAAAAGAAAGAGGAAGTCATTTCATTTTGGCCTCTCTCAGCTGGAGTTCCAGCGTTTCCCCCCATGGTCCCTGTCTCTCCTCATCAATGTCCACTTCCAGCTTGCATTGCTGTCATCTCAGAGCACACAGATTGAAGAGGGACATACTCAGCACTGGTTTGATGACATATCAAATTCTAGTTTTCTCCCCCAACCTGCCTGTGAGCAGTCACTCTGCAGTGTCCTTGGTGGCTGATCTGTACCCTCATGCCCAGGCTGCATGCCTTCATTCCCAGGGAAAGTGTGTTGACTGTACTTTCTTGTTTCTTTGTATTCTCAACACTTTGGCATTTGAGGCCTTCCTGGCTGGAAGAAGGACCACCTCTATGTTGTTAGCTACTTTCTGGAGCTAATGTACAGCTTACCTGGGAGCAAACACACCTTCGTGTGTAAAACATGTGATCCCCAGCCCAGCCCAGCCAACTCCCTCGTTTGGTTTTGATTCTGAGGGCAAGGCTCTCAGGTTCTTGCCACCCCAGTTCTACACAGGTTAACGTGTACTTCAGAGCCGTCGGAACATAGCTACAGCAGTCATGGCTTTCTAAGAAAACCACAGCAGAGCTCTGTGCACACCTCCCCTTCACCCTCCACTCCACCAGCACATATTTTCATAAGCTCCACTGCTTCCCCAGTGGCTCCCTGTGGGTGGCATGCGGCCTACAGACACCTACTAGCCTGTTGAGTTGGCCATACCTGACTAATGAAGCACACTTGTGTGTGTGTGTGTGTGTGTGTGTGTGTGTGTGTGTGTGTGTGTGTGTGTGTGTGTGCACGCACATGCCCCTGTGTATGTCAACACTGGTGTCTTTCTTTATGGCTTCCAGCCTTATTTATTCAGTGAGTGTCTCTCACTGAAGTTGGAACTTGTCAGTGGCCAGGTTGGCTGGCCACTGAGCCCCAGGGATCCTCTTGTCTCTAGACACTTGCTACTATACTTGAGCTTTTTAGGTAGGTGCTGAGGGATCTAAACTCAGGTTCTTGTGCTTGCAAATCACTGAGCCATCTCCCCAGACATATATTTTTTTAAATATTTACTTATTTTTATTTTAGATGTGTGAGTGTTTCACTTGCATGTATGTGCGTGCACCACGTGGGTGCCTGCTGCCTGTGAAGGACAGAAGATGATGCTGGGTCCCTTGGAACTGGAATTACAGTTATGACTCACCATGTGGTTGCTGGGAATGGAGCCCAGGTCCTCTGCATTAGCAGTATGTACTCTTAACTTCTGAGCCAACTCTCCATCCCCCAAAACATATATAGTAATAGCATAAATTTATCAGCCAGGACTTTTCAACTTAGAGATTAAAGCAGTGGGCCAGAGTCCTTCCAAATGACTATTCTAGAATAGCAACCCTCACGGTGATGTTGGGATGCTATTTAGAGTGATTCCTCAGGGAGATAATTAGGTTGTGAGGGTGGAGGCCTGATGAGTAGGATCAGAGCACAGAGACACAGCTGCCCCTCCCAACCTTGGGAGGCCCCAGAAACAAGGTACCCTCTATAGTTCCTGAAACTGCATCCTGTCATACCATGTACCTTGATGTTGAATTTCCACGAAACCATAACTAACAAATATCCTCTGTTTAGAAACTACCCAATTTAAGGGATTTTTATTATGTCTTCAGTGAACTAAAGCATTTTTTCCCAAAGAAGGGATTTTTATTGCTTTGAATGACTAAAAGATGCAGTTGGTTGCTTTAAATTTGCTTATCTGTGTTTAACCAGGCCCTCACTCTGTAGCCCAGGCTGGCCAGCAACTACAGAGAGCTACCGGTTTAAGTTACTCTCCTAGGTGCTGGGATCATAGGCGGGAGACTCTTTGCATTATATCTGTCATGGTGTGTGTGTGTGTGTGTGTGTGTGTGTGTGTGTGTGTGTGTGTGTTTCCTTGCGTGTCGAAACAAGCTCTCATTGCATATCTCTGATTAATCTGTAACTTGCTCTGTAGGCCAGGCTGGCCTCAAACTCAAACTCACAGTCCTCCTGCTGTGGACCCCTAAGTGCTGGGATTACAGGTGTGTACTACTGCACAGGCAATGCTAAATTATCTTAATGTTGTGGTGGCCATTTCTTATGTGTTTCCTTGTAACGTACCCTTTTCTCAGTCTCCCCAGACCACCTCCAGGCTGCTTGTTTTGAATGGAAATTAGCACCCATCATTCCCCACTGCAGAGCTCCAAGGCCATTCAATCTCCTTGCCCAGTGCTGATTGCAGTCCTAATCCAGGTGTGAGCACCATGGCTAACTTTCCGGGGAAGTGTTGGCAGAGACTGTGTTCTTGCTCTTGGTCCTGAGGGCAGGGGGTTTAAACAGGAAGCTTCCCCTTCCCATGGCTTTCCCAGAGCTTGCTCATGGCAGAAGGAATCAAGAAGAAAGCAAGACTCAGACATCTAGGCATCTACCATGCTGGTGTGAGCCAGTTCCTTTTTCTGAAGCACTTCAGTTAGACAAGTTAGCAAATTCTATTTACCCGAGCAGATTCCCCCAGTTTTGCCATTTGCATCCAAAAACACAGAGACAAATTCATGAATGAACCCTTTCTGCTATACTCCATTGTATAGCAGAAATCTTGAATTGACAGTCTTTAACCAACACCACATGGAGCTTGGTGTTAAGAGTCATCTGTCTAAGTCCTTTGGAAGGAACTGAACCAGCCAGATGGATCGTCCCTGTCTGCACTCTTCTTGCTATTTTGTCAATGAGAACAGTCCAGCCCTATCCACCACTACATCTCCCCTAGAAGTGGACAGTGGGGACTTGGTGCTGGTCATTTGTTTCATAGATGATCTCAGAAGGAACTGGGGGAGGCAGATTGGGAAACAAAGCTGTAATTGAAAAGATGGTCACACAGGTGGGGTCCCTGGGTTTCTTCCCTGTGGGAACCTGAAGGGTTATCTTGAATGATCCTCAGAATCTGCCATGTGCAGAAAGAAGCTAAGGATATTTAGCCTCTAGGGTAGTTGTTCTCAACCTCCCTAATGCTACAACCCTTTAATACAGTTCCTCATGTTTTGGTGACCACCAACCATAAAATTATCTTATTGCTACATCATAACTGTATTTTTGTGCTGGGTGTTGGTGGAACACGCCTTTAATCCCAGCACTCGGGAGGCAGAGACAGGCGGATCTCTGTGAGTTCAAGGCCAGGATAGGCTCCAAAGCTACACAGAGAAACCCTGTCTCAAAAAACCAATAATAATAATAATAATAATAATAATAATAATAATAATAATAATAACTGTAATTTTGCTACTGTGATAACTAGTAACATTAATATCTGATATTCAGGGTATCTGATATGTGACACCTCCCTCCAAATGGTTGTGACCCATGGGTTGAGAACCACTGCTCTAGAGTCGAGTTCAATTCCTTTCTAGGTTCAGAGCTGTTGCCAGAGTTCTAACTCTCCCAGCACCTTCTCTTTTTCTGTGTGATTCTGGAAATCAAAGCTGGGACCTCCAGCATGCTGGGAAGGTCTCAACCATTGAGCCACACTCCCAACTCTCCCACATCCTTTCTGTCCTGCCTGTTTGGAAGCTTCAAGCAATAGTGACGACTTTCTAGTACTTACAAACAGGACATGGTAGTCCTGGGCTTGAGGGACCCTAAGAGTTCAAGGCCATCTGGTCAGGGTCTGCCACAGAAACCATGAGCATTCTTGTCTTGGTTCCTATACTTCTATCCATGTCTCTCCTTCTTTAGTTGGTAGGTACATCTTAAAAGATGGGAGTAGTGACATAAAGGGCGTTGGTTCGTGTTGCTACTGTCACGTAACTGGCTGCTCTACACTTATGACACAAACCAAATATTTGACTACACACAAGATTTTGGGATCCAGAGGGGTCAGCTTGCCACTCACCTCTAATATGTGGGCACATACTAGGAAGGTTAGAGGTGACAGTGGCTGCAGTGGCTGCTGTCTACAGCTTTACTCACTTGTCTGGCAGCTGCTGCCACAGCATGGTGCCTGGATGTCCCAGGACGGGATGTCCCAGTGAGGTTCCCAGGATGGCATGGCAGAGCTGCATTACCTTGCCTTTGTCCCAGCCCCAGAAGTCACATAATGTCCACTTCCCACATTATCACACACCAGCCCAAACTCCATGGGAACAACTACAGAACTGGCCTTTGGGAAAAGTAATGTCAAATCACATGATAAGAAGGGTGCACAGGAAAGGAGATATGGAAACAGCTTTAGAAAATACCATCTTTAGCCTTGAAATGATACAATTATTTGGAACACCTGGTTTTTATTATCTTCCTTGGTCCACTTTATTTTCTATTACATACTACATTAAATTACTTTTAAAAACCTAAGTTCAAATGTCTCCTGAAGGGATGAAGAGAGATTTATTTATTATTTGCATTTATCGGCCCTGCCTGATGCAGTTTTCTTCCTTGGACCACACTTGGAGAATCAGAGCCAGAGATCCTGGGCAAGGTAGAGGTTAAGGGTGGGGTGTCAGAATGAATAGAGTGGATTCTCTCTAGAGGTCAGGGAAGAGCAAAGACTACCTTGATGCTTTTTTGATATTAATATTGATTTTAAACACATGTGTCACTTTCTTCCTCAGATCCAATTCTCCTGAGTATTGAAAAATCGTGGAGATAGTGAATGTATGGTGTCACTTCTCCAGAAAACGTTGTAATTTAGGCTCCTTTTTGAGTAATATGCTGAGTCCATGGTTCATGCACTCTTTTGTCCATTATCTGGGTTTTTTTTTTTAAGTTGAAACTAGCAAGCTTTGCATAATTCTCTTCTTTCTTTCTTTCCTTCCCTCCTTCCCTTTTTCCTCCCTCCCTCCCTCCCCCTCTCTCTTTTAATTTTTTTTTTTTGAGATGGGGTCTCAAACTGTAACTCATTTTGCAGATTAGACTGGCTTCAAACTAGAAACATTCCTCCTGCCTCAACATCCTGGGTCCTGGGATTGTGAGCCATTATGTACAGCAGTTGTTGGCATCTTTTAGAGTCATTTATAAAATCTTCAAAATAGGATCAACAAAATGGCTTAGTAGGTAAAGAATCTTGCCCAGAGCCTAACCATCTGAGTTTGTCCCTTCACCCCCACACTGGACCTACATCGTCAAAGGAAAGAACTGTGTTGTCCTCTTACTGCCACACACAAGCAATGGCAGCTTCTCCTTATCCCCACTTACATAAATAAATAAATAACATTTTGAAAACATTCTTCAAATTAGAAGTTCTGTAATAAGGATACTTTGATAGGAGCAGTGGCTGGGGGGGGGGTGGACTGTAATCAAGCCTTCAGCTTGAGTCTCAAATGCTACTTAGCGTCTTATGGCAAGTCAAGTCAACAAGTCTGTAAAAAAATGGGGGGCACTATTATATACTTTTAAAAATTCTGCAACATTAGCTAAAAAGATGAAAATATCTTCTTCAGAATGGGAAAGGTTCTAAGAGAAATTCAAGCATACTCTGTGTCCTGCAGTAGAGCTAAGTCCAGAAAATTCACTCTCAGGTCTGTGCACTCCTTTCTGGCCTCTGAGAGCAGAGGGCACAGACAGTCAGTTGGATCCACTGGCCTTTTAGATCGATGCTTAGGGTTTCAGAATCATGCCTGGGAATGTCATTGTTTCTATCAACTATTTCTACCCTTGTATAGTGGTCTTTTCTCCACTTCTGTTTCCTCTCCATTTCTGTTCCCAGAGACTGAAAATTTCAGACACTTCCAAATTATTTCTCAGAGACATGTAGTAATTGAAGAAAGAGAGAGAGAGAACCTTATGGAGAAGTAGAGCTCCGAACTGAAGTGCCCAGGCCAGGGCCTGCTGGCCCCCTTTCTGGTGATTTCATTGATAGCCAGGCCTGTGGTGTAGCCCCCGGTCTGTGATAGAGTGAAAAGAAAGGACAGATCCAATGTCTTTCCTGCTTTGTAATTAAGATATGACCTTCCTGTCAGGGCCTGTAAAGATGGCTCTGCTTCATCTTGGCTCAAGGTCAGAGAGTTCAAATTGTCCTTACTTAGTCATAAGACCTAAAGGTCTAAGGTGTGGCTACAGTAGGATGTTTGATCTTGGCCTTGGGTGTCTTATCTAATTAAACAACAGACTTGGTCTGAGGTGTGGGTTACTCTTGACTCTCAAGACCAGATAATGAGAAATTAAGTCTAACGTGTGGCTACCAAATGCTTGGAGAATTAAGGAAGAAAGTCTGTTCCGTGTACATGATACCATGTTCCCCTTTTTGGTTGGGGTATTTAAGAATGGTGAAGAATAAACTTGGGGTGTTCAGTATTCAGTGGATTGCCTTCCTGACTCTATCCTGTGTCTCTGTCTCTTTTTTAGGGCCTTTACCTGCTGTTTCTCATCCACACTCTCCCTCTCAGGTACTAACCCAACAAGTCTGTTGGATCCGACTCTAGCCCCACAAAAACGAGCATCCACAGATGGTGCTGCAACATGCGGCTACTACAGGTGCCGACGACCACATCTTCCCCTCCTCCCCGCCATGCTGCTGTCCACTGAGAACTGCAAAAATGGCAAGAGTCACAGTGTCGCCTGGCACTTGTCTTCTTTGCCTCTTTTATTTCCGAAGATGGAGAGCCAGAAAACCACAGTGAAGTTACTGAAAACGCCAACCAAAGAACTGCCCATTTCATTTGGTCCTGGTATCGTGCTTTTTAGTTTAAAAATCTTAATTACCATATTGACGACATCCACCCTTCAAATCAATGCAAGCCCCTTCCTCGTTATCTTGGCTTGCTGTTACTATTGTCTGAGCTGAAATGGATTTCATGACAACTCTGAAAAAGCCAGAGTTGGCTAAATTTAGCTTTAATTAGGCATCATCTTAGCCCATGATTATTTCCTCACTTCATTCGGATTCTACCAACTGGAATGCTGAGTGAGGGTTTGGCACGGCTTTTCTGCAATATCCACAGAACACTCCGCCACATTTCTTGCAAGCATGGTGATTGTTTTGAGCCACAAATGGCTTCTGCAGATAATTCTGTAATCCCCCTTTTATAACTCAAAGTTTATTACAGAGAAGTTCTGTTTCACAGCTGGCAGCTGCAGAGAGGAAAGCCCCCAACAAAACTTCAGGGTGTCTCCATCCTTAACCACACTCTGGGGGCCTCAGTGAAGACTGGCTCTTTTCTGTTCCATATGTGGTGTGTCTGTTATCTGTTTTCTACCTCTATCCAAATAAAGATGTGGAAAGCAGAAGCCTGTAGCCCACACCTGATCCCACATGTGTGCAGAGAGAATCAGGTGTCCTGGTTAAGGGGCAGGCACCAGATTCAAACCTTTGACCTCTTAGCAGCCCTTTAATTTTTCAGGTGTTACTTCTCTGTGCTTTGGTCTCCTTATCTGTAAGACAGATATGGAGGACTGCCCCCCAGTGCAGTTGCAAAGCACCGAGTAAATATATATAAAATCATTTGGACCCGTTACTGGTACAGCAAGCACCCTGTGGGGGCTTGTTGCTGCTATGGCTACTGTTTATGTAGGCCTGGTGCTGCTGCTGTTGTTTCTACAGGCCTCCTGGAAGGCAACATCTAAGAGTCATAGTCAAAAGTGCCAACCCATGGAGAATACTGAGGTAGAGCACTTACATAGTGTGTATAAGGCTCTGGGTTCTACCCCCAACACTGTAAACAAACTAACAAACAAATATCAACAAAGGAAGTAACAGGCAGGCTCACTCACAATTAAAAGCAAGCAACCTGAAAAGACTGAATTTGGTCTTAATCCACAGTGGATCTCCAGCAATGAGCCCACCTAGCCACACCCTCTCTTGGGTTTTCCTGTAGGATAGAAGATATATGACATATCCAGCTGATAAGAACACATACTACAATTGAACTTCGCTGAGAAGTGATGAAAATTCTTTAAGAGCCATTTGATTCTGACTCAGGGCAGCACAACGGAAGCATTCCAGCTATGCCCATAAAGGAAAGTGTCTATGGGGAACAGAAACACAGGTGGCAGCCAGGTCAAGAGCCATCACTGGGGCTATGGCAAATACTCTCTGCCACACCAAGTCTTAGGAAACCGAGAAAGGATGGAAGATCTCTATAATGTAGGGCCAGCTAGTGGAAGCCAGAGTCAAAGCAGGCCTGATGAGCAGAAGCTGAGACCATGTTAAGAGGGATGCCAAAGTGAACACAACAGTGACACTACCGAATTCAAACTGGCTTCTCTGAGTCCTGCTCTCCAGTCTTCGAGTGGTACTTCTGACTGATGGAGTCTCACTGGGACCCAGAAGGTGGAGACATCAAGATGGTGTAGGACAGAAACCTGACAAACAGGTAAAACACTGTCAGGACGCTGTTATTCAAACTACCCATTCTAAGCATTCTGGGGAAACTGGTCTTGGCCTTTGGCTGTAGTGCTAGGCAGGCTTCCACAGTGAGAAGGGGACCCACACTGGCCCAAAGAATCTTCTGATGACTGACTTGCTCACAGGGAGAAAATAATGGTTTAGGATGAAGCCAGCAGAGAATTGGGAATAAAATTCTCTGTAATAAAAACTGCTGGGCAGTGACTATGAGGGCCCCCATCATGGGGTTGGATGTATTAGAATGAGTCAGAAGCCCAAGTATAAACTGATAGATCCCATCTGGGATATCCCACTGGGATAGCACCATTTCTGGTCATTACCTTTGGACCTTGTTTCACAAAAAATAAATAAAATAATAATAATAATAATAATAATAATAATAATGATAAATATTGATATTCCCTAAAGATTTTGCCATAGTAAATTATGGTTCTGCTTCTTCCTTGGCATCGTTGGTGCATTGGTCCACAAGGGTGAAGGGAGAAGAAGCAAGGAACTGGGTTCGGAAGCTGTGGATAAAAAAGTGGAAACAGCCCTCCAGGAGATGACTTCATGAATCAGCTCAACTTTATTCCAAAGTATAGGGAATATATAGGGTTGGGAAGCTTGCGGACAAGCCCTAATTTGCTTTAAGTGTCACATAAGGCTTTGTATATGGCAGTAGAGTTCTATAGCAAAGCTTCTAGTAAATCTTAGTTGCCATATGTGTAGCAGAGGAAAGGCTTCCAGCAGGGAACTGTGCTAGGGTCTTGCTAAAGATAAATCAGGTATCTAGGTTTAGAGACAGATCTCAGATAAGGTCAGTCCTCCTGGCCTAGAGGCATTCTCCAGATAAGGGCAGGTAAGAGAGCAGGAAGCCCTTGCTGGGGAAGTAGGGAATCCCTCATGTTGTCGAGCTTAGAGAAAGCTGCCAGGCTATGGGAGACTGCAACCTCTGACTAGCAGGGCCTCAGTAAGCTTGTTATAAATTCTGTAATCTTTGTTTGTCTTTCTCAGCTGTCCTGTAGCACTTGATATTCTATCAGCATTGGAAATTCTTACCTACTACTCTCATCCGTAAGAATTTTCCTTAGGAATTCTTCGGAATATTCAGATGCTATGCTAATGAACTTTATAAATAAATCAATTATAATATCAACATTTCACATCTGAGTATTATATATCTGTTTTTAAATGTGTGTGGGTGTTCCGCGTGTATGTCTAGGCACCTCATACATGTACATGCAGTGCCCATGGATACCAGGAGAGGGCATCAGAACCTCTGGAACTGGAATCACAGAGGCTTGATTACGAACTGCCGTGTGGGTGCTGGGAATTGAACCTGTGTCCTCTAGGAAAGGACCGTCTTAACTGCTGAGCCATCTCTTCAGCCCCTACCATTATTTATCTTAATGCTTAGGAGAACCATGACCCAAGACATAAAAGGTGTTACTTTTAATGCTTTAATGGGGAAATCGGTGTTGAGATGTGTATAGCTATAGTCTTACCCATCATTTGATCCTTGACCTCACACTTCTAACCACTATGACAGGATAAGTCCATCTGCCCTGAGTAGCCTTGTTTATCTTTTCAGTCTCAGCTCACCTCTACCTGGATGCCTTCCGTGCCCCTCCCTCTTCTCTCTGTCTGCCTGTCAGTATGTTCTACTATAGTCGCTTACCTACTGAATATTTTTTTACATTTTTTATCCTTGAAGTATAGAAAGGGTGTTTTTAATGGATGCACACATGTCACAGCAGAAGTAGGTTCCATCATGTAGGGCTCAGGGATGGAACTCAGGTCTCCAGGATATTAGTCAGGGTTATCTAGAAGTAGCAGAACTTACAGAATGGATCTAGCTTTGTGTGTGTGTGTGTGTGTGTGTGTGTGTGTGTGTGTAAAGGGGATTTACTAGGATGACTTATGGGCTAAGGTCCAACAAAACATATAAATAGTACTTTTTTTCTCATGGGTCATGATCCGCTTAAGCATAATCCAATGATGGTGGACTATGAAAGAAAAGTTAAGAATCCAGAAGTTGCTCAGTCCACAAGACTGGATGTGTCAGCTGGTCTTCTGTAGATACTGGAATCCCGAAGATGTAGGCTCCTAAAGCCAGTAAAGGAAGGGATTTTCCATCAAGGTGAGAGCAAGCAGGCAAAGAGCAAAAGCTTCCTTTTTCTGTGTCCTCATACAGGCTTCCAGCAGAAGGTGTGGCCCAGATTAAAGGTGCATCTTCCCACCTCAAAGGTCTGGACTAGAAGTTTATTCAACTATTTCAAACTAAGCAAAAAAAGTCCCTCACAGGTATGCCCTCCATTTCTGGATTGTAGTTCATTCCAGACGTAGTCAAGTTGACAACCAAGAACAGCCAGCACACCAGGCTTGACAGCAAGTGCCTTTATCCACTGAATGATCTTCCAGGCCCCATTTGCCTGGTTTTGGATCTTGGGCTGTAGCAGTAAGGCTTGCATCTACTAAAGGCTGTCTGCTGTTCTCACTGTCGAACATACGACAAATCCCCAGGGACTTTTTGATGATTAATGAAAGAAAGGCTGTTGAAGCTTAGGTGTTGGTGCCAAAGCATCCTGCCTTTTTCCCCCAAGTTAACCACAAAATCAGATAAGTGACCCTTATCAAACGGGGCTCAGGGAGTTTGGGGTCTAAAGCACAAGAAAAGAGACAGGTGGAATCAGAGACATAGCTTGGTCTGGCCCTAGTGTCTGAGGGAAGGAGAGGCTGGGAGGCAAATGTTCTCTCTACCCAGAACCAAGGCTGGAGCTACTCCAAGATGGCAGCAGGGGAATTTCCACAAGCAGATGCCCCCAACTTTCCTAAAATTGGGCTGGTTAGGATTCCAAAGAAATAAGTGCTGAATGCCCCGGGGGATCCATTGGAATTGGAATGGTTTACTGTGAGTTTACTTCTAGAGTGGGCTGCAGTGCTCCTATGAGCAGTAGCAGAGACCAAGGCACCACTCTCCCCAGTGGCTGCAGCAGCCTGGAGAGTTCCTTGCCCACTTAGAGACCTCCATTCAGGCAAAACACAATTTCAGACTTTGACCATGAAACAAATTTCAAGGCAAGCCAGTATGAGGCACATCTAAAGATTCATTAAGAGAGATTGATGCCCAGGAGTGACAATGCTGGCCTTTAATCCCAGAATTTGGGAGGCAGAGGCAGGCGAATCACTGAGTTCAAGGCCAGCCTGGTCTAGGATAGCCAGGGCTACACAGAGATACCTTGTCTTGAAAAATGAGAGAGAGGGAGAGAGGGAGAGGGAGAGAGGGAGGGAGAGTGGAGGGGAGGAGAGGGGGAGGGAGAGAGAGAGGGGAGGGGGAGGGGGAGGGAGAGGGGGAGAGAGAGAGAGAGAGAGAATGGGTTTCTGAAGGGAACGTCACCCTGCAGTGCTTTGATCATAGGCATATATAGGTTTTGGGTAGTTTTCAAGTTATTGCATAAGAGTCTAGGTTACAAAGTTTAAATTTTCTTTTGTAAATAAAGTTATAAGCTAGATTTATGAGAGGTGTTGTTCATTTTAAGGCAGAGAGGATAGTGCTAGAATTCACTATTATAGATCACTTGGGCTTTAAGGACACAGTTTACTTATTGTCTTTGACGTGTTTGATTGAGAAGACTTCAGGAAAGCATGCATTGTCTCAGCAGGCAACTTTGGCTTTGTCCATGATATCTAAAGTTTTCTATTTCCCTGGGCAGGAAAGGGGAACCACATCCCGGGAGGAAGGGCAGCATCCCCCCACACACACCAGTTTCCTTCCAATGTCTCTGTCTCCCTGTCTTGTGTTTTCTAGCCATCCATTCCCATAGCACACAACTAGAGAAAGATGCTCTACAAATGTACACCCATAGCAAGGGGCCCAGGGATGTGACTTGTATGAAGACTTAAGGGATTTGGCTCAGGACCAGGTCTTTTATCAATGTCCAGAAATGTCCACAGCCTGGGCTCAAGCTGACTGGGGGAGGTCATGTCATAGTTTGGTTGTGGGTCAGACTACAGAAAGAGGATGGGAGGAGAATAAGGGCCCCGGAGCCAGGGAACCTTGCTACACATGATCACGTTTCGTGTCTTTGTTCCCTTCAGTTGCTGACTTTCCCTGTGAGCTGGGGAGAGCAGGGTTTTCTTTCAGCTCTGTCTCTCAGTCCTGGGCCTGTTGGTCCTGGATGCTGGTTATCTGGGTACTGATGGAAGGTTCACTCTGAGACTGGGCTTCATCACTCTGTCAGAATGGAGAAGCCTGGTGATAAATCTGAAGTGGCTGCCTGTAGGCTCTATGAGGCTTTAGCTAAAGTTCCTACAGGTCAAGAGCCTGGTGTACTAACATTCCACAGAGGCATGCTCTCATTCCAGTTTTGATAATGTTTCATCTACCAGGCAGTGGTTAGCCCTCCCCATCACTCAGAACATGGGATCCAGCCTGGATGTGGTGGTCTGTCCTGATTGGCCAACAGCCAGGCAGGAAGAATAGGTGGACTACCAGAAGAGGAGAATGCTGGGAAGAGTAATACAGAGGGTGAGTCTCAAGGGAGATGCCATGTAGTGACTGAGAGAGCAAGAGGTCGGGCATTCTCCATTAAGCCAAGACAACATGGAGATACATAGATTAATAGAAATGGGTTAATAATTAAGAGAGAGATAGCCAGTAAGAAGCCTGAGCCATAGGCCAAAGCAGTTTATAATTAATATAAGCTTCTGTTTGCTTATTTGGGACCAAATGGCTGAGGGCCCTGGCGGGTGTAGGGAGTGATTTCCAGGGGTTCTAGGAACCAGGAGCTCCTGTCTGCATTGAATATCGGATGCTAACTGATTTGCTATTGAATGACATGGCCTCAGTGGGGAATGTTTCCTAGTTTGCATCTCTATGCACCTGGGCAGAGGGGCTAGGTGTGTAAGTAACAAGTGGGGAGAGGAGTTAGTGGCAAGCTACCAGAGAGGACAGGAGAAGGACAGGAGTGATCTCCTCGTGGCCATGGAAGCATGGTTAAGAAACAGCTGAAAAGATGGTAAATAAAGAAAAGACTCTGTTTTACAATATGGAACTGAGAGCTCTCTAAAGATGACTAGATGCCTGTGTTTGGTCTTTATCACCGCTGGGTTGCTAGGAGGTTCCAAGCCCATGCTCCCCACTTAGGCAGAACCTCATGGCTGTCGTGGCTTGGAGCTGAGACATGCCGGGTCAGGACAGGCGGGACAGAAATTTCCATCATCAGCCATGCCCAGATTTAATATGAAATTAATAATCATTTTTGTGCAGCAAGCTCTTCACCCACTGAGCCATCACCTAAGTTCCCATGGTGCTTACTCTTGAGAGTTTGTATGTATTTCTCACAACGATCATAAAGGTTAAGCAGCCAAGGATGGGGTCTCATTAACATTAGATTAGAATGGAACTCGGGGGATTTACATATAGCTGTTTCCTGATGAAGCCACCGTACAGAGCCAGCAGCCCCCACTAGAAACCCAGTTCAGCTAAGATAGTTCTGTCCTGATTTTTGGGTCAGATGGTAGTGGGCTGTACAGGGTAACATGATGGTGGGCGTCTTTCTTTGGAAATGGGTGTGACCATTGTCAGCCATCCTTGGGCCATAAAAGGCCTTCTGGGAATTACACTAGGCTAAAGAAGCATTTTCTCATTGCAAGAGGACCCCTGTTATGAGGGCTGGATCTCTGTGATTAAGTCAGGTTTATTAAACTCATGCAAAATAAAAAGTAAACTCTCAATACAGAACAAGGCTACAAGGCTGCTGCTTCTTCAGCTGCTGGTCCTTTCTTTTCCATGAAGATCAGGGAGGTCTGGGGAAGGTCACCAAGCCACTGCTGCCAGTGAACCCTCCACAGCCCAAGGGAGTTTGGGACCACCCACCCTTCATTTTTACCTGGTCACATATTCCCTAATAAAACCATGTCCATTGGACCAAGCCATCCCAATACAACTGGCTGACAGTCTGGATTCCCACAACACCCCTGAGATATAAAGACTCCAGGAGTTAAGTCCCCAGAGGGTGAGACTCCAGAGGTAGCTAGCTATTGTAGGTGCCAAAGTGAGGTATTTCTCTGACTCTCGAGACTTCACTGAATTCTTACAGAGAGAAAGAGGGGACTAAGTGTTGGAGCAGCCCAGGCAGATAGCCTTTGATTTCACAGGCTGGGTGGTTTGTCTAGCCTGCTTAGCCTGCCCAAGCCCATGATTGTGTGTTTGGGAAAGAGATGAGGCAACCAAACCTCTCTTTTGGTACCATCATTATTAATTTCCCAGAAGCAGGCTGGCTGTAAACTTAAGAGAATTATCGCCAGACATTAAGTGCAATGTAATTGTGCTTTTGAAAAGAATACCTTCCCCCAGAGACTCTCCAATTAGATGCTGATGAAATGCAGAATTTCCATTGTTTTTCTTTTTCTGAAATCAAAGATGTAGAAACGAGTCCATGTCTGTTAACAGGATGATCATTAGAAAGGTGCTAGAGAGTGGGGTGAAATGAGCCTGTAATGACCACATCACTTTGGTGGAGCTTACTTGTTATCGGATGTACTTAAGAAAGATGGCTGGTAATTTAATTCAATTTATAACGCTTTAATGAAATCACGTCCATGAAACATAAAGATTGCGTGTGGAAAAGCATGAGGCTGATGTTTACCTTGGGAAAGAATTCTATCACTGCCAGAGTGAGACAGCAGGAGCAGAACTTCCCCTCAACAAATGTTTAGTTATGGAAAGTCTGCTCTGCCTTATTCCATCAGGGCTGGTTTTCAGCTCCTCTGCTAATGGATGTAGTTGTGTTTTTTTTTAAAAAAAATAATTTATTTTAAATTTATTTTATGTCATTAGTGTGACAGTGTCAGATCCCCTGGAACTTGAGTCACAGACTCAAGCTGCTATGTGGGTACTGGGAAAAGAACCCCAGGTCCTTTGGAAGAGCTTTCTGTGCTCTTAACTGCTGAGCCATCTCTCCAGCCTCATAGTTGTCAGGTGGTTTGTTGTTGTTATTGCTTTTTTAATTTTTATTTATTTGGTTTTTTGAGACAGGGTTTCTGTGTAGCTTTGGAGCCTATCCTGGCACTCAATCTGTAGACCAGGCTGGCCTCGAACTCACAGAGATCTGTCTGCCTCTGCTTCCCAAGTGCTGGGATTAAAGGCCTGTGCCACCAACACCCAGCTAGTTGTCTGTTTTTAAGGAAATCAAAAGGACTTCTGCAGAGGGAAATTGGGCACTTGGTAATGAATCCGGTGTAAAGCTGGGCACAGCTTCCAACCCTGTGAATCGACAAGGAAGTGAGATGCCTAACACACAGACTAGGCACCGTGTTACAGGTAATTATCTAGCTCCGACAAAGCACCGGTACTTTTAATCATTTTAAAATTGCAAACAATCTTTAAGTGATTTGGAGGATGGAGTCTGTACTCAAAATCCTCTAGTTGCAGTCTTGGGTCTGCCATGTGCCAGGCATGCAATCAACAAACTTAGGTTTTAAGACAGGGTCTCACCGTGTGGCCTTGGCTGGCTGGTCCCAACAAATCCACCTGCCTCTGCCTCTGAGTGCTGGAATTAAAGATATGTGCCACCAAGCTCTGCCTCTGTTCCCTTTTAAGCTCTATCAGATGGGAGTAAGAATGCTTATCTGAAGGCTTAAAATGACAATTTAGTAAAAATAATGTGGAAAATGTTAGCAAAATTGTCAACCTTGAGGCATTGTCTTTGGTATTGTTATTTTTGTGCTTGCAAATGACAGAAATGCAACTCAAATTTATTTTTGAAAGTAAGAATGATGGCTCAGGACACAGCTCAGTTAGAAAATGCTTGCCCTGAAAATATGAAGGCCTGAATTAAATCCTCGGGGCCGTACTTTAAAAGCTGGGCATAGCAGTGCACTTGTATTTCCCAATGCTGGGGAGGCTGATATAGAAAGATCCCTGGCTGGCCAGCTAGCTTACCGGGCAAGTTCCATAAGAAAGACCCAGTCTCCCAAAACAAAGGAAAACAAAACCAAAAAACCAAACAACCTGGGCAGCACCTCTGAGAAATGACAGCCACGGTGGCCCTCTGGCCTCTACATTCACACCTACTATTACACATCTATGAACATGTAACAATCATAAGATGTATTGGTGAAATGGTATAGAGTGGTATAGAACACTGTGTTCCATATCCTCTGGGGAAAATTACATAAATGGAAACCCCATTTTAGATCTGCTTCCCTGTAAAGTTGGGCTCACATGTTCAAATAAAAGCCTAGGGAACCTGTCTCTCTACCTGTCTCCGTTGTGAGAAACAGCATCTACTCGGATCAGTTCTTGACTTTCACTCCCTCTAGCCCAACAGTTTCAGCAAAAATCCCTGGTGGCTTCAGAATGGCCACCAGTGCTAGTGCTGTCCCTGAGCTGCAACCAAGACCACCAGGAGATGAGCTGCTCTAGACAAGCTGCCCTGAGCCACTTGCCTCTCCTGTGCTTGGGATTGAGTGAGGGGATCAACAGTGCCTCAGTTTCTGCTCTTTCCGCAGCAGACAGAGCACCGTGTATAATTACAGACCCGAGTCACAGCTAGTGTCAGCTTCATCAGTAAAGCAGGGGTTGAGTGCTCCTTATTCACCCCCAATCCAAGTACAGCAGAACTGCTGTGAAATCAGTAGTGGTGCAACAGGAAGGGTGAGAGAGTTCTGAAATCTAGTCGGAGCTGAAAACCACCCATGTGGCCAAACAGAAGATTGCCTCATGCATGGGAACTGTTGTGAGCCGATTTCAGATGAGAGGTAAAACCAGCAGCCTGAGAATGAGAGTCCAGGGGCTCCAAATTATATTCTTTTTTTTTGTTTTTGTTTGTTAGTCTGTTTGTTTTGAGACAGGCTGTCCTGGAACTAGCTCTGTAAACCAGGCTGATCTCGAACTCACAGAGATCCACCTGCCTCTGCCTCCCAAGTGCTGGATTAAAGGCGTGGGCTGCCGCTGCCACCACCACCCAGCCCAAGTTATAGTCTTATAAATGACTGGCCTATCAGTACCACTATCTCAGTGACAACAAGAACCACAGGACCCTATTTAAAAGGTCTAGGACACCTTACTAGCCAATTCCAGGTGCAAGTCAAAGAAAGATTCAAGGTGAACCTAAGATACCTTGCTCTAGCAAAAAGCAAGGAAGTCTTCCGTGGTTTAATAGAATTGTGTCAAAACGATATAAAAGGTAGATAATGTGTCACGCTGACCAAAGTTGAAGAATAGTGAGTAAATTGAAGATCCCAAATCAAAAAAAAAAAAAAAGAGCAAAAAAGCAAAATGGCAAATGGCTCCTATTTTTCAGACCTCCCCCCTCTCCCTCTCTCTCTCCCTTCCTCCCCCCCCCCACACACTCACATGTGAGAGAGAGAGAGAGTAAATTCTGCTAATAAGAACCAATTAGAATTAAACACAGTAAAGTTACAGGATGCAAAATCAATGTACAAAAATCAGTGTGCTTCTGCACAGTAAGTGTCTGAAAAGGGTATTAAGGAAGCAATCTTCTTTACAAAAGCACCAACTAGAATAGAACACCTAGGAACAAATTTCACTGAGTGGATGGAAGACTAGATATTGGACACTATGAAATGCTGAGGAGAGAAATTAAGATGCTAGCAAATGGAAAGAGATCTCCTGCTCATGGTGGGAAGACTTGAAACATTAAAATATCTATGTACCCCAAACTGTCTAAAAAGCCATGTACCTTATGAAGATCCCAATGGCATGCTTCTAATAGGGAAATTTCTATAATTCTTAGGGAACCACAAATAGGACTGGAACTGTAGTTCAGAGGTAAAGTATTTGTCTTATGTGAGTTAAGCCGTAGGTCCAATCCCAATAAACAAACAAACAAAATGACCAACAATAGCATCAGAAATCCACAAATATCCAAATCAGCCCTGAAAAAGAACAAAGCTAGAAGCACCACACTTAGTAATTTCAAAGTACACTATAAAGCTAGAGAAAACCAAACAGCACAGCACTGTGTGTTAGTCACTTCTCTGTGGCTGTGACAAAGCACCATGGCCAAGGCAACCTATGGGAACAAAGAGTTTATTTGAGCTCATGGTTGCGGAGCATTAGAGCTCATGTTGTTGGGGATGGAATGGCCATAGGTGGTGGGGATGACGGCTGGAGCAGAAGCTGAGAGCTCAAACCTTGAACTGCACAAAGCAGAAAGTACACTTGGGAATGGAGTGGGTGAATCTTTAAACTTCCAAAGCCTGTTCCAGTGACATACTTCTTCCACAAGGCCACACCTCCTAAACATCGCCCTAGTAACATCACCAACTGGGGACCAAGTGCTCAAAAACATGAGCCTGTAGAGGACATTTGCATTCAAACCACCACACATTAGCATCAAGAAATATCTATAGACTAGTAGATCAGAATGTAAACTCCAGAAAGAAAACTCTGCTTGACGATGACTGCCAGCAAGGGCTCCAAGCACACAGCTGAGAAAGAGCAGTCTCTTAGGTGAGTGGTTCTCCATACTGTTTTCCATTTCTTTTCCTGTTACTCTTAACAATCTGGGCAGTGGCAGTGCACACCTTTAATCCCAGCACTTGGGTGGCAGAGGCAGGTGGATCTCTGTGAGTTCAAGGCTAGCCTGGTCTACAAAGTGAGTTCCAGGACAGTCAGAGATACACAGAGAAACTCTGTCTGGAAAAATCAAATCAAATCAATCAATAGATAACAAAAGCAACTTAAGAGAGAGTCTATTCTGGCTCACGATTAAGGAGTACTGGCCAGCATGGTGGGGCAGTCAAGGTGACAGGAACTTGAAACAGTCACATGGTATCCACAAGAAGCAGAGACTGGTCAGCACTGGCTGCTGCTCAGCTACTTCCTATGTTTACACAGTCTAGGATCACATCCTATAAATGATGCCATGCAGAATGGCCAGATCTTCCCACCTCAGTTAATGATAAGAAAATCCATCCCGAGTGTGTCCAGAGGTCCATCTTCCAGATGATTCCAAAGTCTATCAAGTTGACAATAATCACCAATGCTCTCATCAATAATCATCACAGATACTCTCATGTTAAACCATGAAATTGGACCCCTCCTTTACATCACACACAAGAGAAACTTAAAATGGACTAAAGGCGTATGTGAAAATCAGCAATGACAAAATTCCTAACAGGAAACATTCCTGGCATTGTTTTTGATCAAGATTTTGTGGCACCAAGGCACAGTCAATGGAAACAAAACAAGTGCGATGGTATCAGGCCAATCAAACCTAAAAGGAGACAGTATAAAGAATAATTAGTCTACAGAATGGGCGAGAAGATATTGGCCAGCCCTGTGTCTAAGAAGGGGTTATAATCCCCAAAGCATTCAAGGAACTCCCAAACTCAGCAGGACTTAAGCAGACCCTTTTCCAAAGGACCTTGCATGACCAGCGGGTGCATGAGTTAACGCCCCATGGCCTTAATCGCTGAGAAAATGTAAATTAAAACCTCAGTGAGGTGCCATCTCAAACCCTGTCAGGATGGTTCTCAAAAAAGCAAAAGCCAAACAATGCTGGCAAGATTCAGGGATGTTAGAATCCTTGTACACTGTCACAGGACATGCAAGGCAATGCAGCTGTGGAGAACAGTATGGAGGTTCTAGCATGGAATAAAGCATGTGGTAACTAGGATCCAGCAACTCTTTTCTGGTGTTTATCCAAAAGAATTGAAAACAGGATCCTAGAGATGGATTAACTCTCCAGTGTTTATTGCAGCATTATTCACCATAGCCAAGATGTAGAAACTGTCTAAGTGTCCATGGATAAATGATGGAACAAAGAAAAGTGATATTTATTCATAAAATATTCCTATATTAGATGGAATATTATTCAGACCTGAAAAGAATAGATTGTATGTGACAACAAAGAAAAAGCTTGAGAACATGCCAAGTGAAACACATCAGTTACAAACATCCAAATACTGCCTGCATCTATTTGCATGAATTATATGAAATAGACAAATTCATAGACTTGAAGAGTAGCCTGTTTGTTACCAGGAGCTAGGGGAAGCTTATGGTTAATTAATTAAAATTCTCAAGCTTCTCCAAAGCAAGTTGAATAAGCTCTGGAATCTGTAGGGCTTTGAAGCTGTAAACCAACAAATACACTTAACCAAGTGCTGAGGATAATCTAGAGTCATATTTTTATAATAAGATTTAAAAGTGATAGGGTTGGAAGGATGACTTGACAGGTAAGAGCACTGACTGTTCTTCCAGGGGACCTGGGTTAAATTCCCAGCCCCCACATGGTGTTCAAACCATCTGTTCCAGGAGATCTGATGCCCTCTTCTTGCGTCTATGTGCATCAAATATGCACATGGTGCACAGAGATCCATGCAGGCAAAAATAATAAAATAGATTAATCTTCTTAACATTTATAAGGACAATATATTATGTGTAAAGAGTTTTAATTGATTGTTGTCAGGCGGTGGGGCATGCCTGTGCCACCACAGCACTCGTGTGGAAGTTCAAAAACAACTTCCAAGAATCACTTCTCTCTCTTCGCTCCAGATTCTGGGGTTGGAGTCCATTCTCTCTCTCCACTGTGGATTCTGGGGTTGAACTCAGGCTGTCAGGTTTATGTGAGAGCCATCTTGTCAGCCAAATGTATAAAACTAATAACCTCACAAAAGAACAGAACCTGAAAAAAAAAAAAAACCACAAGATAGACATTGAATAATTCCTTATTTTTAATTACTAAGTAAAGGATGAAAATTAAATACATCCTGCTTTTCTGGGGGAACTGTATACTAGAGTAAGCAACTGACCCATTTGAAGAATATCTAGACTTTACAAAAGAATGCCAGTTATGAAGCACAGAAGGAATGATGAAAGTTGACCACTTCATTTTTTGCAAAACCTAATGCAATTATTAATTTGAATATAAGGTGAGTGACAGAGGGTAAGATAGTAGCATAGAACCAGACTAACACGACACAAATCCCTTCCTGACCCACAGTGTTGCCAGGTAACAAACAACCCCGCAAAATATCCTGGCTGACATTGGTATTTGTCTCTTGGTGTCTGTGTAGGAGCTGATGGGTCTTAGATGGCACCATCCTACACCTGGAGGTTGAAATCACCTAGGCTGTCTCTACCTTTCTGTGACCTTATTGGGGCTCCTCCATCAGGTTTCTCTTGCTGTAGTGAGCTAGCCTGAGCTCCATGTGGCAGTCTTAGGCTCTGAATATGAAACTGAGAGATTCCGTGCACAAACCATTTAAGCCTGTTATTTCATGCTTGCAAGCATGCTACTGGCCAATGAAAATCTCTGTGGCTAAGCCCAGATTTAAGGAGTGGAGAAATGGCCTCCTTCTATACCTCCTGTGTCTGATCAACTTTCTACAATAAAGAAAATACTCCATATTTGCAGTGTCCAAATGGTAGCCACTAGCTGTGTGTATTTATTGAGCACTTGAAATGTGGCTGCTGTAACTACAGGATTGAATTTTCCATTTGAATTGATTTCCTGTTAAACTGAAGAAGTCACATGCTGCTAGTACTTAGCACGCTGGACAGTGCAGTTGAGAATGTAGACTCACCTGGGGTTTATTTTAGAGGAGACTGTTTCTCATGGACCTGTCAGCCCTTGATCTTCGACTTGTAGTATGCTGGAGACTGGGGAGATTAGGAACCAGCTACATGGCCCTCCAAAGAAACAGCAAATCTAGAAAGTGAGGCATTGCTTTGCAGAACTGACCCAAAACCTCAGTATTTACATCCTCTTTATATGCCCTGAAAGAAGCAAATGTTAATGACTGTCCTGATTATTTTTGTGTTGTTTTCCTAATTTAAAACTAATCCCAGGGTCTAGGGAAGTGGCTCAGGGGGTAAAGAGTTTGCTACAAAACAATGAAGACTGGAGTTCAATACCCAGCACTCTCATCAACTCCCATAAAAACAAATGGGTATAGCAGTGGGGAGGGAGAGAGTGGAGGATGCCAAAGATTCACTAACCAGACAGTCTAGAACAGTAGTTCTCAACCTTCCTAATGCTGTGATCTTTTAATATATTTCCTCATGTTGTGGTGACCCCCAACCATAAAATTATTTTCAGCACTTCCTAACTGTAATTTTGCTGCTGATATGAATTGTAATGTCAATATCTGTGCTTTTTGATAGTCTTAGGTAACCCCTGTAAAAGGGTCATTAGACCCCCAAGGGATGGTGACCCACATGTTGAGACTGTTGGCCTAGGCACTTGGTGAGCTCCAGTTTCAGTAAGACAGCCTGTCTCAAAGACCATGGACAGCTTCTGAGGAACAACCCCCAGCTTAGAATGCTGTCCTTCACAAGCATACATGTGCCCATGTACCTACATACATGCACACATCCACACAAACAGGTGCATTACACACACACACACACACACACACACACACACACAGAGAGAGAGAGAGAGAGAGAGAGAGAGAGGAGAGAGAGAGAGAGAGAGAGGAGGGAGGGAGGGAGAGAGAGAGAGAGAGAGAGAGAGAAGAGAGAGAGAGAGAGAGAGAGGGAGAGGGAGGGAGGGAGGAGAGAAGAGAGAGAGAGAGAGAGAGAGAGAGAGAGAGAGAGAGAGAGAGAGAGAATAAAAGATCATTGATGGAAAAAGACAAGCCAGAGAACACAGAGAGTATCTTGGGTTAGCAAGTCAGAAATCACGCAAATGTGTGTATGTATAAACCGTTGCACACAGACAGAGATCAAGACATGCATGTGATGAGGTGTGAAAAAGAGTGTCTCTGGGTGATGGAAGGTGATTCTGGATTCTTCAGTATTCCATCCATGTAAATGTGCTGTTTTCATATTGCTAACAAGAACAATGAAAAGAAGTAAAGACACGACTAAGTGACTTTGAATGGCTAGAAATAAACCATCATTATAGTGTGTGTGTGTGAGAGAGAGAGAGAGAGAGAGAGAGAGAGAGAGAGAGAGAGAGAGAGAGGGAGAGAGAGAGAGAGAGAGAGAGAGAGAGAGAGAAGGGAAGATTGTAAGACTCGACTCTGCTGGCATGGCTTTGCTAATATCTAGGATCTGGTAAACAGATCACTTCCTGTTAACATCACTGACACTCCAGTCCCCAGTTTGGCCAAATCAATTAGTGTTTCCTATTGGGACTGAATGTTCTCAATTGTCCTAGCATGAATCATTCATGTGGGCTTCTGGTTAGGCAGCTCAGTTTCCCTCAGAAATAATGCCCCCTCCCCAGGGAGCAAATGCCTGGTACAAGAGGAAGTGAATGAATTGGTGCAGGCATTGCCAGGTGTTAGACAAACAGGAATACGTCACAGGCAAGGCATTCCATCTATAATTAATGACAACAGCTTAAAGTTTTACCAGAAATTGATAATACAGCCCTTTCTTTGAATTCATTTCCCCCTTGGTGATGTGTGTATTTTAAAATAGGTGCTATATTAAATATACATCAAACTCTTCTTAGAGGAAAATGTAATTGCTAAGTAGAAAACACTGTATTTACAGACATCTCGTGGTTACATTTTATGCCAATTATTCACTCTTGAAATACAGAAGTTTCATGAACATGTCTGCTGCAGAAAACAAACTCAAGACTGTCAAGTAAAAAAATGGGAAATTGTGATGCCAATTGTTTTTAAAGACTTGTGTATAATTGCCAAATTGACAGTGTCATAATAAAAAAAAAATCTCGATTGCTGCTGGTTTTCTTTGGAATTACACAGCTATTATTTAAAATAAACACGTATGATCATTTCTGAGTTGCAAGCCCATTTGGGGAATAACATCTTTCTAGTAGTCAACTGAATAATCAAATATTGAAGCAGGGACTTTCAGTGTCCCCAATCCTTAACAGAACATTTGCCCTGAAATAAATGGATATATTCTTCTCTGGGATTCATCAGAGAAAACGGAGAATTTGAAAACCCTACGAATCTAGCAAACGGCAGTTATTCAAGTGTTAAGTTCTAGCAAATAAAACTAAGTGAGACTGAGGCTGGAGAGATGGTGAAGTGGTTAAGAGTACGTACTACTCTTGCAAAAGACCAGAGTTCAGTTCCCAGCATCCATGTAGGGCAGCTTATGACCACATGTAAGTCTATCTCCAGGGGATCTGATGTCATCTTCTGGCTTCCCCGGTACCGGCACATCTTTGGCATACACTCACACTCAGGCACATAAATACAAACAAAATGTTAAAACTTAAGTGAAATCAAATTCTCTGCCCATTTGTATACATGTCTCATTGAAACTGCTTATTTTGACATATGATTGCTATCACCTTGTCCCTAAGTTCCCAAAGCATTGTCATCACTCTGTGTGTAACTTCTGTTAGTGCTGTGTTCATTCCCTCCTCGAATGTGGGGTGTAAGTTCAAGCATTAACAAGTCCATGCAATCACTGTATTTTCCAAGGACTCATCACCTGTCTGCACTGTTGTGTCACTTGTCTGGGAAGATTCCAGTTCACTGTGATTAAGTCAGATGTGATACACGAGGCAAGATATTAGTGGCGGGCACAGATCAGTATTGATCATCTTTTCATTGCTCTGCAAAAATTGCCAGAAGAAGGATCCATCTACATTTCTTCAATCTGGCCACTTACAGAATAGTTCATCAAGTGTAGAGACTTGAGTTGGGGGGACATCGTAGAACAAAAAAGACAAAGCCCTCCGAGACAGACAGTGTAAGTCACGTGTATGTGTCCTCCATTCACAGTGAGTGCCTACAGTGTGACAAGGGATATATTGGTGAGCAGTACAGGTGCTCCTGCAATTTATACAGTGCTAGGAACAGCAGGTGAAACTACAATTGCTCACTTAAAATGCGTGATCGTAGACTGGGGATGTAACCCAGTGATACAATGCTTGGCTAGTGTGCTCCAGATATTATATATTAGACTTTGAGATTTCAAAATGAAATTAAATTTAAAAACAAAACAAAACAAAACAAAAAACAAGCAAAACACATTGGGAGCTAGCGGGATGGCTCAATGCTTTAAGAGAACAAGGAGGGGTATGTCAGAGAGTTTGGAGGGGGGAAAGAGAAGGGAGAAATGATGTAACTTTTATAATTTCAAAAAGTGAAATATTTTTTTAAAAAGAGAAACCATGGGGGGAGGCACATGCCTTTAATCCCAGCCCTTGGGAATTAGAGGCAAGCAGATCTCTGTGAGTTAGAGGATAGCCTGGGCTGCATAGTTAAGTTCCAGGCCAGCCAAGGTTAAGAAGTAAGACCTTGTCTCAGAGAACCAAGCCAAACAAGTAGTAAAAGAGAGGCTGGAGTGTTGTTGAACATGGGAGGGATAGCTCAGGGTGATGGTAAGTGTGTTATGGAGAACTGACTGGCATCTAAAAGAGCTTGGTTTGATGCCTTCTCACAGAAGCTTTCAAGGCAGCTGTGCAGAAATGTGGAAGTGATTTACACCTTTGAGAAGGTTGTGGGAAAGCAGCACACGTGATCTCTGAAAAAGCCTGAGTTTTTGCAACTTTTTTGGTATTTCTTGCTGTGTTAACACCATCGCTGCAGTAAGACATTCAAGCAGTTGACTGACTTCACCCAGTATGTTTCTAAATCTCTACTTAGTCTGTGTGGTCTCACATTCATTTGAGGAGGTGTACTTTCAGGTCATTTTGTAGAACTTAACTAGTCCAGTAAGAAAAATGTTCTGGAGATAGCAAGATGGCTAGCAGGGAAAGGGGCTTGCTGCCAAGCCCAACGACTTGAGTTCAATCCCTGGGCCCTACATAGTATTATTATCAGAGAATGGACTCATGAAAGTTGTGCCCCACCCTTCATATGTGCACCATGGCGTGTGCATGGGTGTGTGTGGGAGCACACACATGCACTCAAATTATGATTTCAAAAATTAAATAAAATGCAAAAGAAAAAATGTTGCATTTATATGTTTTGCATCTATCGGTCCACTTTCACCTCAAATATGACAGATATTTATGCTACTCTTGCCCTAGTAAACATTAGTCAGGAAATGCATTCCATTCTGATTTTCAGGAAATTGGCCTGAGAAGGTGACTCATTGGCTCCCTAGTCCTGCTGCAGCGGATGATGGGTCTCAGGCAGGGCCACAGGGCTCTTTGCTCCCTGCATTTTCCTGGTTTAAATTGAATTAGGAATGAGGCTAATTTGATAGGTTTGCTGGGCAGTTGGGTGTCCTGTGGTGGATGAAGGAAGTACTCCAGAAGTCTTGTTTGGAAGCGAAGGGTATGTTTCCAAGAGGCTGTGTCCTCTTGCCTGGGAGCTGTGTATTAATGCAGTTCAGTGGCTTAATGAGAATGGTTTGTCTTTTCTTATGGTTCACATTTCAGCAGTGAAAAGGGACACAGGAGGAAGGACATACCAACCGTCATGGTCAGTGGTTACAGTGACGCACACAGTTCCAAAATAATTTGAACTAATAGAGTTGTTTTCTTTCATTTTCCTTTCTTTCCTTCATCTCTTTCTTTGTGTGTATGCGTGTGTTTTTTGAGACAAGGTCTTGCTATATATTCCATACTTGTCCCAAACTTACTATGTAGGACTAAAGCTAACTCAGGCTGACAAGTGCTAGATAAGAGGGGAGTGATCCGTGGTTGGTTGGAAGATTTTTACAGTCAGGATCTCTATGTTCTCTGTATTGCCCATAATGGCTTCATACTGCTAGACTCAAGTGATCCTCCTGCCTCAGTCTCCTGAGCAGCTGGAACTCCAGGCACATGCTGTGATACATAGTGTGTGTGTGTGGGGGGGGCTGGCACTCAAACAATTGGTATTTATATCTCCTGAGTACTACAGGCTGGAAGTCCCAGCTCAGGTCGTGGTCAGGACTGGATCCTCCTGAGTCTTTCCCTTTGGCTTGCAGATGGCCACCTTCCTCCTCTGTCATTACTGGGTCACTGCTTTATGCTGAGGCTTCCTTGGCATGCTTTGTCTATAATTCCATTTCTTATAAGGACACTGGTCAGATTGGATCAAGTCCCCTAAGGACCTCACTGGAACTTAATCACCCCAGTGAAGCCTGTCTCCAATTCCTGTTCAGTCCTGAGGCCCACAAACATGACATCACTTTACCTGAGTTACCTCTCTAGAGACTGTCTTCAGACAGAGACATGGTCTCCTGTGGGAGCAGATGGGACTTCAACACAGAGATGTCAGGGCCTGAAAAAGACTCTTTCAACAAACTTTGGTTAGGCTAATTTGCCCTCTTCTTCTTCTTCTTCTTCTTCTTCTTCTTCTTCTTCTTCTTCTTCTTCTTCTTCTTCTTCTTCTTCTTCTCCTTCTTCTTCTTCTTCTCCTTCTTCTTCTTCTCCCTTCCTCCCCTCTCTCTCCTCTCCTCTCCTCTCCTCTCCTCTCCTCTCCTCCTCTCCTCTCCTCTCTCCTCTCCTCTCCTCTCCTCTCCCTTCCTTCCTCCACCCTCTCTCTCAATCTCTCTCTCTCTGGCTCTGGCTCTCTGGCTCTCTCTCTGGCTCTCTCTCTGGCTCTCTCTCTCTCTCTCTCTCTCTCTCTCTCTCTCTCTGTGTGTGTGTGTGTGTGTGAGAGAGAGAGAGAGAGAGAGAGAGAGAGAGAGAGAGAGAGAGAGCACATACGTATGTCTGTACAAATGTGTTGGCCTAGATGCCAACATCCAGGGGTATCTTCGGGTTGTTTCCAGGTTATTTTTGACACATAGTCTCTAACTAACCTGAATTCACCAAATTGCCTACACAGACTGACCAGCAAGAGCCAGAGATCCTATTGTCCTTCTACCTTCCTGGCACTGGGTCTATAGGCATGTGCCACTGCATCTTAATGAGGGCTTTTGGGGTCACCCCAAGGTCCTCTTCAGGGTTCAGATTGAATGCTATAGCAAGTGAAAGGAACTTTTTTCTAGGGTATCTGAGGGAGAATGAATGAACTCTCTCATACATGTGCAGTTCCAAACATGTCTCTTCATTCTTCCGTTTCAATTCCAATTCTCCTTCCTACTTCTAATTCCTCCTAGCTTCTTCTCCTCTAGCTTCAAAACTCTCTTTTACAGGAGACTTGAGCAATAATAAAAAAATTGCAAGAGCTACGTCTCATTGGTCAAAAGCACATTCCTTTGGGTGAGTGATAAGGGCAGAGCCCTTTACCATGGCACTGCAGAGTTTCAAGGTTTCAGGAGTGAGATTGAGACCAGAGGGCGGGAGCACAGTGCCCAGTGAGATGAGCTTTAAGGCATAGATCTTTTGTCAGCAGACTTGGCAAATTAAGAATTGCCGTGCTTTTCTTAAGGTATTTTGAGTAGCAACGTCGGTTGGATACCTGGGACTCTGACCTTGTGCATAGCTGTAAAGCCCTAAACTTATGATCTATATACAAAAGTCTTAAGTTTAGTTTGAACTTGCTCTGAGGTGGAAATGAGCTGTGTGTAGTTTGCCTTAGACCAAGGAGAAACTTGTTATTTTCTGATATTAGTCTGAGTAAAAGAAACGAGCAGGCTTCTAAGTTTCTAAGTTCCTTGTGGTACAAATAGATCTAGTTACGAAGCATGTCCTAGTATATTTTCTATATATCAAAATTACACTGCTAAATGACAGGTCACCTTCCTGACCATCCACAGATATATGTCCCCATAAGATTGAGATGTAATCATGAGATTACATATGCGCACCACATGAGATCACACATTACAATGCAGGTATTGGACAGATACCAAGCTGCAAATGTGAGCAGCAGTTTCCAGAGTCGATGGTCCTGCAGACCTTGTCTGAACAGGATTAACCTCCATCAGAGAATCTCTCCTCTGGTGAGTTGACATCTGAATTATCAGTTGCCATATGCTGTAAACTTCCATGGCCCCTGACAGCATCTGGCATTTTCACATCGGTGCTAGAGATCTGAACTCATGTCCTCAGGCTTGCACAACAAATGATTTTGAGACTGAGCTATCCCCTCAGCCCCTGAGCTCTTTTTAACTAGACCTTGGCCTTGGACTTGGCATTCCAGTCTTAAAGCCAGTTTAATGCTCAGACCACTCTTGCTATCAGACACAGTTCCCCCCCCCCCCACTGAGGGTGTCTGGTTGCCAGTGAGAATACAGTGGGGCCTACTTTAGCCCCCTGACCTCTATTGCTTCCTTTATAGACTGGTCCCCACTATAGAAATCCCCCTTTTCCCCCACACCATATTTAGAAGAAGATCCACTTCTGTACTCAAGTCTTATATACTTTATCCTCTCCAGCTCTGGTTTGCTTTATAGAACACTCAGTTGTGCCTCTAACAGAGGTGTGGGAGTATACATTACTGGGCCTACTTTGGGCAGAACTCAACCCACCTGAGTCCAGCTCATCACTGTCTTGAAACACTCAGCATGGTGTCACCTAACCCAAATGCTGACTGTCGCATCCTTCCAACCCCAGCTTGACTCACACAGTGAGATACAGCAGGGTTTGAATTTGAACCAGATATGGATTTGAATTCTTCCCTTTCCAGCTGTCAGATCATGGGCAAGGAACTTTGATTCTCTCAGCATGGTTTTCGCATTTACAAAATGATGGTAATAATAATAATTAATAAAATAATAATAATAATAATAATAATAATAATAATAATCCCTCCATGAAGCTTGTGACAAAGATTAAAGAAGTCCATACAAGTAAAGTTCTGGGTGTATATTTGGTGCTCAGCATCAACTGCCATCATCATTAAAGACCATATAGGACACTATCTGAAATCAGTAGGTAAGCATTCAATGGTAGATGTTCTTCTCTCTTCTGTGGACAATTTCCAAACCATGTCCTCATTTCAGGCAAGTTTTCTAAGAGTAAACTATGTGGCAGTTACTCCTATCACTATAGCAAAATGCTGAAGACTTACAAAGAAAAGAGGTTTGCTTAGCTGTTTCAAAGGCTAAGAATGGGTGATGAAATCTGCTTGGATGTTGTTGACATCATGGTAGAAGACATATGTGAAAGGGAGAGACCCCCAAGTGAGACAGAAAGCCCGACACCAGAGATGGTGCTATCTTGTTCGTTTACAGCGCCCCCCCCCCATTCAAGAACCAACCTGTAAGAACTACTTCACTCCTTTGAGGATGGTGCTCCCATGGCCACTCCCATCAGACTCCACCTTGAAGATTCCACCCCTCTCAACCTGGAGATCAAGCTTCCCACACATAAACCTTCAGGAGAAAGGCCAGAGCCAAACCATGATGAAATCTGGCTTTGAAAGAAATCAAAGAAACTGGAAGGAAAAATTATTCCATTCTTCTTCCCTTACTGGAGATGGTAATCACAGTTGACGCACAGCACCCGCCGAGACGCTCCGTCTGAGTTACAGCCCATTTAGAGTCAAATAAGAGCTCACACCGGAGCATTAATGGTGTGATTGTGACTGAGTGTTCTCCCTGACACAGATCATCCTTTCAAATAGAAGGCCAGGTTGTTTTATTCCCAGAGGCTTTCATTTAGAAATGAGTGGCTTATTAATTATCTTCTTGACTGCAGAATAAATGATATTGCATTTCATTTTCACATTGGATGAGTCAACTAGAAAGGGTCTGGTTGCTGAAAACCATGGATCACAGCTTCTTCTTTGCTTCTTTGCTGTGAGGAAAAGGTCACTCCCCCAAGGAAGCATATTAATCCTCCCAGTAGTGTTTACCTCATTTGTGAATTCTCAGCACCTTGCTACTGAGCTGGGAGGTATTTGGATGTCATTTCACCAGGAAGGGCATCTTAACTGTGCTGGGTTGACCGCATACCTGGGCATTTATCCATGGCCATCCTAACAGATAAAGGTTTAGACTAAGTAATTACTTTGGGGTTTATTTTTCCCTCACATGGATATTTACAACCAGAAACACATTTTAAAATAAGAAGGATATGGAGGGAGCTGGGGAGAGAGCTCAGTGGATAAAGTGGGGATCCCTGCATCCACACAAAAAGCTGGGTGCTTGTGTGGCTGCTGTGATGTATCCCCTAATTCCAATGCTGGGAGGTGAGGCAAGAGGATTCCTGGGGCTGGAATTCCTCAGCCAACATTATCACTTAGTGTTACTCCAGCCTCAGTAAAAGACACTGGTCTGAAAATACAAGGTGGAAAGAGATTAAGAAAGAGACCTGATGTGTCCCTCAGGCTTCCAACACTTGTGTACATATACACATGTACACAAACGCACACCCCTCCATCCCCAACACAAAGGACATAGAATCTGCCCTATTGTTGGGCACCAGCGCTTTGTAAATAGTCTCTAGAGACAAAGTTCAAATGCAGTAAGTTACAGTGCAAATTAAACAGCCCTGAGTCTTTTCTCTTTCTCGCCTTTCAGACTTTGCAAAGCTGACTCACATGGGTTATTTTTAAGAGTAGAGCTAATTAGCAGGATGGCCTGAACAAATGGGGCAAAACACTGGAGGGTGGGGATGCCCAACCTCTGCCATCTTAGGAAAGGCATCAGCTTGTCAACTTCCAGCCCTGGCGTTTCTGTGGAGAGGTGACGCACGGCCTGTATGGAGGGTGACTATTGACCACGCTTTTTCTTTCTCATTATGATGCTCCTGCCTGCTTATGTCATCACTGTGGGGTTTTAAAGGTCTTTTCTGAATGGAACTGGCATGCTTTTCTCCTCCCTTTCACAAAAGCTATCTTTTTGCTGGCTGGCTTCTTTCTTCCCCTTTCAATAGAACCTGTTTAACATTAGCAGCAGAGGGAACATAATGTATTTAGAAAGGCACACCTTGAAATGAATTACCCCCAAATACCACATACATATAATGCGGAAACATTTAAATGAATTCAATATAACAAAACAAAGTGAACCAATCAAAGGGACTACCTAAACAATGGTACCCAGTTAGCTGCCTAAGGAAAGAGGAAGCCCACTTCTAAAAGGCTTTTGACTATGGGATCAAATTCTGGGTCCCATCAATTATTCCATTATAATACTGGGTAAATTTTCAGTAGGTAATACATTGGAGAATATTTTTGCATTTGATGAGGAAACAGTTTGTATTTGGGTTGTGTATATTTGTGTGCACATGTCTGTGGAGGTCACAGGACAACCTTAGATGTCATCCCCAGGAACACTGTCACCTCCTTTGAGGCAGGGTCTCTCATCACCCTGGATCTCTCCAGTAGACCAGCTGACCACCATTCTTCATGCATCCTCCTGCCTCTGCCTCCAAGGTGCTAGGATTATAAGCACACCACACTACACCTGACATTGTTACACATGTTCTGGAGATCAAAATCAAATCCTCATGCTTGCAAGGCAAACACTTTGCCCACTGAGCCATCTCTCCAACCCCAATGGTTTTGTGTGTGAAAACACAAGATGTCTAATTAAGTTCAAATTTCATATCAACAATGAATATGGTTTGAGCATAAATACATCCTAAATACGTCCTGAAACAACATTTATACAGATTGCCCTTCCTAAATTGAAAAGATCAGAAATTGAGAAGTATTTATTAGTAATATGCCTCAATTGCTGGCCTTCCCACCCTAGCTTAGCCTTCTTCAAATGTGCACAAAGCACTCAACATTAGTACACAGTTGGACAAAATTGCCTAACACAGGGCTGATTTTGTAATAATGTGTTAAATGTCTCACCTGTACATACAGATGTGTATTTTGTAGCCATCACGGGATATCAGAGCACTAGACACAATATGCAAAAGCTAGTGACACTGCATGGTACACTGTAGGATCCCTGTTGTTTATGTTTCCTTGGAAGATCTTAAAGCTGCCTGGCAGCCGTGGCTCATGGCCACTCACTCCTTAGCATCTCATCAATGGTACCAGAACAGTAAACAATAAACAGACATTCAAGACAATAATGGATAGCATTTACACACCATTGCAATATATTTATTTCCCGCCAGCCTAGTCCCCCAGCTGCCTGGAGCCCCAAATGAACACTCAGAGACATGTTAATTATAATACTGTTGGCCAATGACTAGGGCTTCATACTGTCTCAATTACTAACCCATTTCTATTAACCTAGGTATTTCCACATGGTCTTATCTTACCGGAGAAAGGTCTGGGGACCTGTTATTCCTCTGGAGTCCTACCTAGTGACTCTGGAGGACTCCTGCCTACTTTTCCCAGAATTCTCCACATCTACTAGGCCCGCCTATCTTGCTGCCCTATTGGCCACAATCTTTTATTCATCAACCAATAAGAGAAACGTAGTTACAGAATGACATCTCCCATCATATATATCCATTGCAAGCTGGAGAATATCTATGCTTAAAAAATGATTGTTGCCAATCCAGAACTCAATTTTAGCCTGAATTTTGTTTGCTAGTCCTGGTTCCAGTGTTGGGCCTAGTCACCTCAGAACATCTGCATAGAAATTAAGAGTATTGGACAAAAATACTTTAAAAAATAAAATGTACAGGGAACTGATATCATTTTATTGTCAAATATACAAGTTACTTTGTTTGTACATGTGGCCATGTGTATGTGTGGAGGCCATTGGTCAAACTCACAAGTCCTTCCCCGGGAGTCACCCACCTGTTTTGCGACACAGGGCCACTCACTGAGACCTAGTTTACTTCTCTGTTGCTGTGATAATACACAGTGATCAAAAGCAACTTGCAGGGAAAGAGTTTATTTCAGCTTACAGCTTACAGTCCATCCTGAAGGGGGAATTCAGGACAGGAACTCAAGGCAGGAACCTGGAGGCAGGAACTGAAGCAGAAGCCATGAGAAATGCGGCTTACTGGCTTGCTCTGCATGGCTTTACTCTGTTTTTGTTGTTGTTGTTGTTACTTCCTGCCAAGATATGGTACCACCCACCATCATTTGGGCCCTCTCACAACAATCATTAATCAAGAAAATGCCCCACAGACTTGCCTGAAGGAGGCATTTTCTCATTTGAGGCTCCTCTTTCCAGATGACCCACTTATGACAAGTTGACAAAAACCTACAGAGGCTCCCCAACATAGGCTAGCAGGCTTACCAGGGAGTCTCTTTGCTTCCCTAATACTGACATTAAAGGCATGTACTATCATGCCTTGATTTTTATGAGTTCTGGGTATTAAACTCAGGACCTCATGCTCTCCTGACAATCTGATGTAGCCATCTGCCCAGGCCCCTACTATGTAAAAGTTCTCATGTATTTTATACTAAAGAAATCAGGTGGCTGTATCATCTCATTTCAAAGCCATCTCAAACTCTTGCTATTTTAAAAATAAAATGGAGTTTTAATGTTATAAACATATCAAGTAGTGATACAAGGCATAATAATATCCAATGGGCATTCTACATGTGTTCCTTCTCTGTCTTCTAGGAACCCTGCATGACAGATGTTTATAGATGAGGAACCGAGACTCAGAGATGTTAAATAAACCATCACAAAGGGTAGAGTGAGGGTGGAGCTGAGTGTTGACTCTGATCTGGAGAACCCAAATGCACATGTTTCCCTGCTATTAGCTGCAGGATTCCAGGACCAAGATGGTCTGGTAATGGAAATCATACAAGGTGCATAAACATCTTCCTTTCAAAATTGGAGTAGCCGTGAAATAAGGTAATGTAAAAACATGCTAAGTAAAGTAAAGGCAGAACAAGAGGTAGTTTAGGTGACTTGGTCTTACCTTAGAGTGGGGAATTACTTCAAAAGCACTTTAAATTTAGCTGAGTGCCCTAACAGCCAAATAAAAAGAACAGCAATTTGAATGATATATTTCTTTCCATACTAAAAATCAAATGCCCTGACTACAGGTGTTGGGGAGTAAACTAGGGATAAGCCCATCTGCACAGGTGATCTTTTTCTTTCCATTGACTGATGGAAAGAGTTTCAACTTAGACCCTTTGTTTAAGAGAAGATAGCTCAGCAATGAATATTATTTAATGTTGATTTTGTAGAAATACTGTTGGTTTCAAGGACACTAATTTTAATTGAGGCTGGACTGCATTTGGGACCATAAATTATCTTTTCAAAAACTATATCTTTTGCATGGTGGAAGTTTGACATGGATATAGTTCATCTTGACATGTTGAGAGATTAACAGTCCATTGCAATTCATTAAGGATGTTTTGTCAAAAGGCTGAGTGACAGTACCATCCAGCTAGTACCCTCTGGTAATCTTGTACAGGTGTCATCACACTTTCCCTGTGAAAAAGTCATGGAATAAAAATTTCAAGCTCTCTGAGCCATGTGATCTCAGCAGCAATCCCTCAATTCTGTTGTTTCATGAAGGCCACCATAGACAGTGCATAAAAGACTATGGCTGTGCACCAATAAAACTTTATTGACAAACATCTGTTAAAGGGCCAAATCTGAATTAGTAGGTCTTATTTGCTGACTGTTACTTTGATATAAAATAAAGAGCTTCAGGATGATGATATACCTTCAACTAGATGTTCAAATGAACCTTATACCACAGGCCCTCCAAGGAGGATTTACTCAAAACTAATGCATATTCTCCCTTATTGCTAAGTCAAAGTTTTTCATTTTTTTTGCATACATATGTGCTCAGGCATGTGTGTGTCTCTCTGTGTATGTGTGAGTGTGTGTGTGTACTTGCACATGTATATGTGGAAGCCAGAGATTCATATTAGATGTCTTCTTCAATTGCTCTCTACCTTATATATTGAGGCAGAGTCTCTCACTTGAACTCAAAGCTCATAGTCAAGCTAGCCAATTTGTTTTGAGAATGTCCTATCTCTACCCTCCACTGCTTGAGTTACAGGAAAGCCACTACAACTGTCCAGCATTTATATGGGTTCTGGGAATTAGAACTCCAGCCCTTAAACTTCTACAATCAGTGCCTTACCCACTGAGCCATCTCCCCAACCCCATAAAGCTTTATTATGAAGCAAGGACAGCAAAACACAGGGTTTATGTAGTGAGGATATGGGGCAACTGTGCACTCATGACTAGGCTGAAGGTTTACAGTCATAGACACCAAGGGATGTGGAAACCCAGTGGATATTGGGCCTCACACACCCAGAGGAAGGGTGCCATTTCCTAATTCTTTCCGTCAAAGGAGGTGCCTTTTTCTAATTTATCCACTGGGAGGGATGTCTTTTTGTCATTCCTGCAAGGGTGTGGCCTATGCTCAGAGAGGCCCTGTGAAGACCTAAGAACCTGACTCATGCCCTCCCCACTTTTGTGGGCTGCAATGTGGAAAGCAATGTGTGCATAGATCTTTAATAAAAATTAGACAGTTTGGTGCCATCTTTTAGGGAGAAGACGATTTAGGCCTGAAAATTATTAAGGATCTCTGCTAACAATTGCCTGTTCCAAGTAGAACTCATAAGAATGTGCCTTACCCTTTAGCTGTGGTTTCTATAAACTGTCATAGGCATTTTGAAATCCCAGTCCTCAAAAACATCTAGGGAAATTTTATGATTTCTTTAATGGGCCATTGTTCCTAAGGGTGTCAAATGCTGATTTTGGCTGGCCATTCCTTCTTTTGGATGAGATTTACCATTGTACTTATTCATTATGCAAAAATTGTGCAAAACCATGCTTATTCTCCATATGATATCAATGAAATCTAAGTTGTAATTTGTTTAAAAATGTTAAACTTTTTGTTTACTTTCTGGAGTTAGGGTTTTTTAATTATTATTTTCAAAATTTGTCATCAAAATTTAAATAAGTTTAAGTAAAGAAAGGACAAACTTTAGTTCATTGGAAAGAAGTAACCCCAGTTAGGATTAGAAAACAATCTTTGTACATTTTCTTCTAGTAGTTTTCTTGTGTTATATTCATATGTAATCTTTAGTATGATTGGACTGTGCTTTAGACTCTGAGGCGGCTATTTGACTTTCTCTTCTAAGTGGTTAAGTGCCTTTCATTCTGTGTTTCCTGTTAGAATATCTAAGAGTGTGTGGAAAATGCTGTATGGATACCTCTCCTTGCAGGGCCCAGATTACTAAAAAGATGTTGATATCTGTAAGCGTTTGAACGGATCCGATGGGACAGGTATTCTGGCACTCGGGAGTTACAGAATACTGTTACAGCTCTGTTACAGTTCGGATGGAAAAGCTTCCTGGAGTTCAGGAGCCAAGGAATACCTCAGGTCATAGTAAGCGTAGCAGCTTACAGGCCTGCTTCAGGGAAGGCTTCCCCAGTGTATCAGCTATGCAACAGCAGGAGAGGGCTTCCCCAATTAAGTTGTTAAGAGTTCAGCTCTGTTCCCTCAGAGAGTGGAGAGCAGAATGTAACAACTCTGCTCTGCCAGGGGAAGATTTCCCCAGCTAGTGTTACAGCCCTGCTCCACTCCACTCTGCTCTGTTCAGGGTTGTCTCTGCTGAAAGGTCTTCACCCAAATCTCATTCAAGAGATTTATTGGGAGGGAAGAATCCAGGAGAGTTGCTGCTCTCTGCCAGGGTGGAAGGAGGCAGCCGGACAGCCACAAGCAGAACAGACACAGGGTTTATATAGGGATTCTTAGGGGTAGAGTTTTTCCAGGGAGATTTCCCCGGTGGGGATTGGTCAGATTTCAATCCCTGAGCTTAGAATGGCTAGATCTCCTGCTCAGGGATTGGTTGGTTTTCTGCACAGGTTTAGGGTCAGATTTGGCTCTGATTCCAGAGCCAAAGTTTGTTTCTTTTACTGGTTCTTTTTTTTTAGCCTTTTGGCTCTAGTTTTAGGGCCAGGGTGTATTTCTTTCACTGGCTCTGATTCCAGGGACAAAAATGTGTTTCTTTGGCACTGGGTCAGGGTGCATTTCTTTGGTTTTGGTTGCAGGGCCAAAGTGTGTTTCTTTGGCTCTGCTCAGGGTGTGTTTCTTTGGCTGGCCCTTTTCCCTACAATATCAATGTGAATATTTATTTACTGCTTCATCAAAGATATTCATAATTGAAGCTAATGCTTCTTAGAGCCTAATTACATGAGGATATTGAATGTATGAACTGCTCCTGTGGTCTGGTACCCACTGTTGACTTGTGTCAGGACTGCCCCCTACCGAATTAGACCCACTGTCTTTGTTGATTTAAGAATCTGTTCAGGCAGCCAGGCGTTGGTGGCGCATGCCTTTAATCCCAGCACTCGGTAGGCAGAGGCAGGCGGATCTCTGTGAGTTCAAGACCAGCCTGGTCTCCAGAGCGAGTGCCAGGATAGGCTCCAAAGCTACACAGAGAAACCCTGTCTTGAAAAACAAACAAACAAACAAAAGAATCTGCTCAGGCAAGGCGGTTTGTACTAACATGTGGCCTGATCAGTCTGCACCCACAGAACACATCTTTTACAGTGAGACACTAGGATAATTATGTAGAAGGGGAATTAGTAGACTTTCCCTAGAGGGTTTTGGGGACCACTGAAAGATACTGTAAGGGTTAGTAGCACTCTAGCCCTTTCTTCTTTTCTTCTGTTCCTCGGCCCTAAGCACAACCCAGAGGCAACAGAGCCAGTGAGTCAGAATGAACCCTCAAATCTATGAGCCAAGACAGACCTTTCTTCATCACAAGTTGACTGTCTCAGATGTTGGCTGTAGATGGGCCTCACTGTCCTGCCCAGCTGGTCATTATAGTGACTGTAGTGCATTATAAGCTCATAAGCATTGAGAATTGTGTGTTGTGGGAGCTGGTCTCATAATTTATTTATGTGAATATGTGTATCTATGTACTGGTGTGTGTGTGTGTGTGTGTGTGTGTGTGTGTGTGTGTGTGTGTGTGTGCGCGCGCGCGCGCGCGTGCATATGTGTGTATCCTGTGTGTGTGGAAGTATACATGTGTGTTCATGTGGAGGCCAGAGATCAAAGTCAGGTATTTTTCTCAATTACTCTGTACTTTATTTTTTGAGACTGTCTTCCCTGAACCCAGAGCTCACCAGTTTCTCTCAAGTAGCTAATGAGTTAGCCCTAGAGGCTCTACTATCTACATCCCTTCAGTGCAGGAATTGTAAGTGTGTGCTGCCACAGCCAAATTTGTATGTAGGTACAGGGTATCCAAGCTTAGACCCTCATGCTTGAGTGACAAGCACTTGACTGACTGAGACATCTCCTCCACCCCTTTTCCTTTCTCGTCCCTGTAACTCTTGATGCAAACATCCTTTGGAATATTTGTTTAGTCCTAAGAAAGAGAATGTCAAAGATACCTCATCCAGGATTGCTTTAACCCTCCACTACAGAAGCTATACTCTGTTTATAAAAGCATCAAATCTCTTTAATATGATCCATTTTGCTTGAACAGATTTTTAAACTATACATTAGAAAAATTCAATTGTAAATATATGCGTACCATATCATTTCCATGCAATAAATTATGATGCTAATCTCACATTTTGCATTACATTTTCTTCCATTCAGCTCGTTTTTATCTTTGATCATGAAACTAGAAAAAAACAAGATGATTTTGTTACCAGTACCTTGTAATATGTGACAACTCACTTAGGCTAGAAAGAACACATCCGAGGGTGTGATGTACGCTATAGCTCTGCAGGAATATTAATGACCTTGACAGTGAAGCTCAGAGAGTAAAACAAAGTCCTGAGGATACACTGGGTCCTCAGTCATTATAACACAAAAGGGAAATAATACATTAAGTGAACTGTCCTAAGAAAATTGGATTTTTGCATAGAAGAGGGATGCACATAGCTGTTGCTAGGAAGAGAATGAGAAAACAGGAAATAGTGCTGCATCCATCTTTGAAAGGTCACTTCCTATTGTTCAAGAAAGTACACTCTCATCTAAATTGTTCCTTAGTGGAAAGAATTTTTTTTTGCATACTTAGTGTTTACAATTGCCTGACATATGTTGGAAATGGCTTTAATTATAGTCCAAAGTAACAGTGTTTGGAGAGTAGAGATCAGTTCCCAGCACCCACATGGTGGCCACAACCATCTATAATGCTGGTTCCAGGGGGTCTAACAGCTTCTTCTGACCTCCAGGGACACCATCATCTATGTGCTATACATACATACATACATACATACATACATACATACATGCAGGGAAAACATTCACATATAAAATGAATACATTTTTAACAATATTTTTTAAATCATTGCTTTAAAATGTAATGTGGGCAGAGTTTTTCACCAGGACCACAATGAACTCTGTTCTGCCAGCCACTTTCCAAATAACCACTCAGAGACTTATTATTAGTTATAAACGCTCAGCTGATAGCTCAGACTTATTACTAACTAGCTCTTACAACTTAAATTAATCCATTTCTATTAATCTATGTGCTGCCCCGAGGCTCATGGCTTTTCTCTCTCCTGCATGTCCTGCTTCCTTTTCATCTGGATGGCAACTTCTCTAACCCCGCCCTTTTTCTTCCCAACATTCTCTCTACCCCCAAAATCTGGCCTAGATATCTGCCAATCAACGTTTTCTTAACAATGAGAGCAATATATATTTACAGCATACAAAGATTGTTCCACAGCAATGTACCCTTTTGAAAATTATGTATTTGAACCCAATGAGTCCACTCTAGCTCTCAAATCAAGATGAACAACGATTACCACTACACAAGAGCATCAATGGAAACTCAGAAAACAAAATGACAACTAAATGTATATTGAGGGTGTTTTCACGTTGATGTCACTCAGCAGAAGCAGAAGTGATTAAATATTTAGTGCAGAAGTATCAGGCCCTTACAATGCCAGCATCACAAAAATCTGCACATTGAGATAGAGTTGGCTGCCAACATCCCGTTTATTTTGATTACCTCAGACAGCCAACTCTGAAGTCAGAAAAGCAGGAGGACCCCACAGGCCTGTGAAGCCTCAGTGCTTGTTCCCCATCTTACAATAGGAGAAACAGGCTTAGCTCAGATAGGTCTTTCTTCCAGATACCACGGCTTAAGTCATAGTTGTTCATTGCTGTAGTGAGATATCCACCCCACTGGCATCTGTAGAGCCCAAACAGGCGTGGCCACAGGTGAGGACCTGATGGGGAGTGAGTTTAGGTCTGGGGGCCAGGCAGATGTCTCTCTCTCGTCCAGTCAGGCCTCAGGGAGCAGGCTGTGCAGATCCTTAGAGCGGGAACCTGCTTCTTGTGTAAGTGACTTCTCCCCGAAATAAATTATATTTAACCTATATTTGAACCTAGTCCCGTGAATCATTATCCGTGCCTCTGCACGTTGCCATGGGCTTTAGGATGGAAATTCAGCCTTCCTGCACCTGCATCTCAGGGCACCATGAATATTATACAAAACACACCCCTTCCCAGATTCCTTCTCGGACATCTCTTAGGGTGTGTCCAGGTCTCTCTTTCGTCTGTATGTTACTCTCATGGGAAACTCCTTCCATTCCATGTTGCTCTGATGCAGATTCACCCATGGTGTTCTCTCTCTCTGTCTCTCTCTCTTACACACACACACACACACACACACACACACACACACACACAGACGTGCACTCACTCACATGCATAATACATGCCCATGGACATGGGTGCACATACATATATACATACATACATACATACATGGCCACGGGTACTCTCATACACATACATATATGCTCACACATGTACACTCACATACATGCCCATGGGCACTGTCCCTCTCTCTCTCTCTCTCTCTCTCTCTCTCTCTCTCTCTCTCTCTCTCTCTCTCTCACACACACACACACACACACACCTTCCCTTGTGCAGGGTTGTGTTATCCCTGGGCAGGATGATACTTAGCACCTGTATTTGTCCCGCTTGATATCCTTGCTAAGAATTTCCCAAACTGGTGTGAAGGGCAGCTTTCCATGCCTGATCCTATGTCTTCCCCTCACCTTTCATCACCCCACATACCCCCAGTTATAAGCAGCTTTCTTTGACAGTTAGCTCTCATTTTTTCTGTGCCTCCAGCCCCTTAACATTGCCATTTTCCACCTGTTTACAGAGAAAGAACCGAACCAATGCATAAAAGAAACCGAGCTGAGAGGTGAAGGGCAGAGAGAATCCACAGTGCTCTATAATTCCTGAGCCCTCCTCAGCTGTGCTTGCAGCTGACATGGCTCAATGCAATCTCTTTGGGGTGAAAGCAACTTGATTTGTGTTTCTATCATTTTCAATCAAAAGCCTTTACTACTATGCTCTGTCTTATATAGTTCCTTAGAGCCAGTCCTTATCATGTAAGCTCTGTGGCCAGGTGGGTATCCTCTATCAATAGCACATATATATGCCAATGTGGGCAAGATGTTTAACGAAAGCAATGACAAGTGCCGTTGAAAATGAGAGTGGTGCACATAGCTCAGTAATTCCCATGCTGTGAAAGTAGAGACAGGAGGTCCCCTGGGGGCTCACTGGCCAACCAGCCTAGCCTACAAACTCCAGGCCAGTGAGAGATCCTGCCTCAAACAAAACAAAACAAATAGACACAAATCACCACCACCACCACCACCACCACCATCACCACCACCACCACCACCAACAACAACAACAACAACAATTAAAAAAAAAACCCAAACAAACTAAACAACAGTAGACTCAGTGCACCAGAGGAACAGCACCTCAGGTTTTCCTCTGATTTCCCTGACGCATGTACACCTACACACAAGTGCACTCATGTGCTCATATGCACACAAACACAGGATTTGGGTAAACACATCTGATCCAGAATAGAGTAATATCATAAGAAACATGGCCCAAACAATCACTTCTACTGTGCTTCATACAAATTTGAGCATGTAAATCAGGTACCACAACAGCTTCTGGAGAGATGAGATGCTGACAAGTCTTTGGCAAAGAGATAACTGTTGCTGCATGTATCATTGATGAAATGAGATTTCATCCATTTTCGCTCTAATTGGCTGACACACAGCATCACAGACAGATCCTACATTGTCTCCACTGCTCAGAAATAGGAAATTTAAAGCAATATGTGCAATGTCTGGAAATCAGCTAGCTTAATGAACCAGCAAATTAGACCTTTCTATCTCTTTATTTAACATCCAGTTCCCTGAATGTATTGGAATTTCATTGCAAAGGTGCAGATTTTAAATAAATACTGCTAAATTCATTTACAATAAGAACAAAAAAATCCCTTATGCTTGTGGAAGACACTGTTACTGGATGTATATGGTTTAGATGATAAACACTTAATCTTTCTTCTATCATTTATGGTTTAGATTTTATAACACTGTCTCAAAGATAATCAGATTTTTTCCTCTAAGACAAAGCAATGACATTCAGAGAAACAATGACTGCTGTCAATGGTTTGCTATGGGACGGTGGGGGTTTGCCAGTAGAGGACATTTGACAATGTAGGAGGACTTACTGATTCTCTCCACTGGGATGGAAGGAGTTCTACATGCATCTTGTAGGTAGAGGCCACTAATTCCAGCAAAAGTTTCTGCCTCCCAGTTGCTGATATTAAAAGCCTATGCCAACACAGCCCTGTTTTTGTTCTTTTTAAGAATATTTTTATGAATTCTTTGAGAATGTAATGATGTGCTTTGGTCATAATTCACTCCCCCAATCTCCTCCCATACCCACCCTCTCCATTTTCATCATCTCTACTTTGAGTTCTCTTGCTTTTGTCCCCTGTTGAGTCCAGTTTGTGTTACCCAACAGCTCGGGGGAGTGGAGCCTGCCGTGGAGTGTGGCCAATCAATCAGCAGTCATACCGAACGGGTGTTTCCTCCGTCAGCATCTATGAAATACCAAGAGCTTCATGCTTGAGTTTTGCCCAGCCTCAGCTCGATGAAATTGTAATTCCTTCCTAAATGGAAGCGTGGAACCACTTCACCAAGGCTGTATGCACCATATACAAAAGCTATCTAGATAGCAGAGCTAGCTGGCAGAGAGAGCAAAGGAACCAGCAGAGTGAAATTGTCCCAGAAGACCAACTGTGGCTCCAGAGAAGATGAACCTCTTGACTTAGTTGGGAGAGCATTTGTTGGAGGATGGACCTTCCAGAAGTCTTCTTATCCATGTGCATATTATGATATTAGCAAATGCAGCCAATATTCCTCCAGCAAATAACAGATATCTGGAGGATGCTTGCTGACAGTGCAGCGGGCAGTTCAGCTGGCCCTAGAAGCAATAGGCACACTTGAATGAGCTCCAACTCAGAATTTCCCTATATGGGAAGATTAGCTTCCAAGATAACTTGAGTTCAAAAAAAAAAAAAAAAAAAAGTATGGAGGGACAATAGCTTCAGTGTCCTCCAAGGAAGAGATTGAATTCAGCCTCCACAATTGATGTCTTTCACTTTGACTAGCCACAGTAACAATGCTTTAAATAGGTAGAGTGCTTATAAACTTCATAAAGGATAGTTGAGTTAATCAGTTCATCTGCTTTGTTGTATTTTACTGTAACTTCCAAACAGCAGGCTGGTATTCGATGAAGAGGGATGTGCTAATAAATACAAAGGCCATTGTATTTTTTATTATTATTTATAGAAAGAAATTAGGCATTGATGAAATGTTCTAAAGATAACTTAGGGATGGGGTGGGGGGTGGGGGCTGAGGAGATGGCTCAGTCAGGCCCTTGCTGAACATGAATAAGGATCTGAATTTGATCCCCATGTGGAGAAAGGCCAGGCTTCATGGCCCACACTTGTGAGTCTAGTGCTTGAGAGGTAGAGTCAGGCAGAGCCCCAGGGCTTACAAGCTATCAGCCTATTTAGAGAGATCCAAGGCTAGTAAGAAACCCTGTCTTAAAATCAGGGTGGGTGGGGCCTGAGCAATGACACCTGAGGTTGACTTCTGTCTTTCACAAGGATGCACACACATGAACATATATACCTACACACCCAAGTGTGCCCCAGAGAGAGAGAGAGAGAGAAAGAGAGAGAGAGAAAGTTGGGGTATATGAAACCTATTTAATACTGAAAGATTACAGAACCTCTATATGCTGTCAAAGGAGTAGAACACCTGGTACTGTAAAAAAGAAATCTCAATTGAGTGATTTATAAGAACCAAGGTGAAAAGCAATGTCGAATGATTGGGGAATTCTTTTTTGTATCTATTTTTTGTTTGTGTTTTAGGGATGCTGGAGCTCAAACCCAGGGCCTCCTGAATGCTAGACAAGTACTCTACACTCCCAGTCCTGGCTCATTTCTGTGACTTTCTCTCTTCACAAATTGAAATGATTGGAGTTTACAGTATGGTCACAATTCCAGAAAAAAACTGGACATGGGTTAAAAACCAGCAAGGAGCCTGGAGAAGGCTTCAACTATATATGCTGTGTCTCTCTGAAACTGCATCTTCCTCCAGTTTGCAAAAAAAAAAAAATCATAAACTCACCATAATAAGAGACTAATAGCTATGTCGGCAAACCCCTCAACTATAAAACCTCCTAAGCGGAGTTTAAAACAGCGGGGGAGCATTTGTCTGTACGTTTCCCATTACTGCTTTGAATTGTATGAGATGAGATTATATGGCATATTTTAACATTAGGTGTCAAAAGAAGGCATAAAATTCTTAAAATATATGGGGCTCTAAACTTATATTTAGATATTTCACTATATAAAAAGACAAGCTTGCAGAAGGAAATGAATAGAAGGGATACGCTTAGGCAATTTTAGAAGTTAAATCAAAGAAGGGGGGTGTTGGAGGTGGTATTCGTATCCAGGAAGAGGCCATAAGATGCATCAGCCAAGGAAAAGGGCCACTTGGATGTACTGGATGTGGTGGATTGAAAAGACTCAGGTAACTGTACATAGCATGTCACTACATCAGTGTTGATTCTTCCCACAAAACTCCTGAACTACTGGGGAGGGGGTGTGCTGTGTAATCAAAGATGACAGTCTGTCTTTTCTCTGTCTATTGCATTTTTGTAACTTTAGCTACTTGTGTTGCTGGTTGGTGTTACACAGACCCAGACATCAAACTGCAGGCTTAGTCTTGTTCCCTGTACTCCCCAAAATTGTGACTGCTGTTTCATTACCCCAAGGATGATGTTCCTGTCCCTGCCTTCCCTTTGTAATAACAGAAGGGAAGACACCCAGCGTCAGGGCACCACTGAGTTCCAGAGGCAACTTTTACATTGCAGTATAGTATAAGTGAGTCCTCAGAAAAATTCATCTCTCAAAACCTCTCCCTCCGTGTAAATGAAGAGAATCTGAGTGACTCAAGAAGTTCTCGCCATGTGTTGTCTTTCCCTCCACTCAACCTCCTTCCTGGGCTCCTCTGCTAGGCTCCCAGTGTAGGCATCTAATGGGACAGACCGGAGCTTAAATTCTGAAAGGCCCAGTGTGAGTCAAACATCTACCATCAGGTCCAGGTAGCTGCCGCTACAGAAGTGGCATCATGCTGTTTGTTTATCTGTAGATAGACTCTCCAGGAAAACAGTCTGATTAGCTAGGCATGATGGCTGCCAAGCTAGCTGGGTGTGCATAGTCAGTGCCAGATTCATCCAGGACTGCACTTATGCTGTAAGAATTTCCTCCCAGTTTTGCTAATCATAGAAAGGAAGAAGGCATGTTACTGCACCCCAGAGCTGCAAAAGGCAAAACTCACATTATAGTATAAGTCCACAAGTAAGACACGTCTGTATCAGCAGTCTTCAGAAGACTGTGACAGAATCTGGAGTTTTCACAACATAACCGCAGAGAATGCAGGCAAGGGGAACTAGAGGAAAAAAAGACAGGGCAGAAAAAATATAAAATGATATAAGTGGATAGTCATATTGATCACCACAGTTAAGGAGTAACATGGCTTCTGTTGTGACAGAAGGCTATGGAGGAGGCACTGAATGGCTCTTAAAACTGCCCATAAGTAACACTCGTCATTTTCACCAGCACTGTACTGGCTTAGCAAATCCCAAGGCCCTGGGAATTAAAGTGTAAGTGCTTGACCTGTAAGCATGAGTACCTGTGTTCAATCCCTCAGAACCTACTTTTGAGGTAAGAACAAAATCACCCCAATCTATGCCTGGGCTGTGTATTTAGAATCCCAGTACTGGAAACGAGGAGACAGGAGGATCCCTGAGGTCATTGGCAAGCCAGCCTAGCCTCCTTGCTGAGCTCCAGACTAATGAGAGCTCTGACTCAAAAATGGCACCTAAGAATGGCAACTGAGAAGGTCTTCTGATATGCACATGGTTATACATGTATGCACACACCCACACACATGTATGTACCCGAAAACATATACACAGAATTTTTTCCTACTATATGTAAGTCACTGACTAGGAATACTTAATTGTACATAATAGTGGATGTGCCTTTGTGTGGTAAGTTTATTTCTTAAAAAAAAAAGAAAAAGCTACTGCCCCTCCTTGTAAGTGGATTGTGACACCATGAAAGTCATACATGGCTGCCTTAGTCAATATTCTGCTGCTATGACGAGATGCTAGGACCAAAGCAACTCTTAAACAATAAAGCATTTAACTGGAGCTTGCTTTCAGCTTCAGAGGCTTAGTCCATTATCATCAGGGCAGGGAACATGGTGGCAGTTAAGCATGGTGCTGGAGAAGTAGCTGTGCTCCATCCTAATCCATCCTGAGCCATAGGGGAGAGAGAGAGAGAGAGAGAGAGAGAGAGAGAGAGAGAGAGAGAGAGAGAGAGAGAGAGGAAAGGGAGAGAGAGAGAGAGAGAGAGAGAGAGAGAGAGAGAGAGAGAGAGAGAGAGACTGGTCCTGGTATGGGCTTTTGAAACCTCAAAGCCCACCCTTTATGGCACACTTCCTTCAACAAGACCACACCTCCTAATCCCTCTAATTCTTTCAAATAGTGCCACTCTGGTGATTAAGCATTCAAATATGCACCTTTGGAGACCATTCTTATTCAAACTACCACAATGGTTATACTGGCTAGTTTTATGTCAATTTAACATAAGCTAGAGTCATCTGAGTGGAAGGAACTTCACTTAAAGATCCATAGTTGGGTGGTGGTGGTACACGCCTTTAACCCCAGCACTTGAAAGGCAGAAGCAGGCAGATCTCTGTGAGCTTGAGGCTAGCCCGGTCTACAGAGTGAGTTCCAGGACAGGCTCCAATTCTATCATGTAAAAAAGAAAGAAAGAAAGAAAGAAAGAAAGAAAGAAAGAAAGAAAGAAAGAAGGAAGGAAGGAAGGAAGGAAGGAAGGAAGGAAGGAAGGAAGAAAGAAAGAAAGAAAGAAAGAAAGAAAGAAAGAAAGAAAGAAAGAAAGGAAGGAAGATCCAAAAAATCTGGCTAAAGGTGAATATATAGAGCATTTTCTTAATTAGAAATTGATAGAGGAGGGCCCATTCCATTATGGGTAGCAGTGCCATCTCTGGGTCGGAGGTCCTGGGTTCTTTAAGAAAGTAGTCTGGCCAAGTCAGTATTCATTCTTAGGTGACCCCCATGAAAGGTTTGTTTGACCCCAAATGGTTCATGACCCACAGGTTGAGAAACATTGCCTTAGACCCTTTTTCCTTACCTAATGCAATGGTTCCAACTTGTGGATCATGAGCCTTTGGGGGGTTGTTTACATATCAGATATCCTACATATCAGATAGTTACATTACAATTCATAATAGTAGCAAAATTACAGTTATGAAGTAGCAATGAAAATAATTTTATGGTTGGGGGGTCACCACAACAGGCCACTTAAAGGGTCACAGCATTAGGAAGGTTGAGAACCACTTCTCTAATGGATAACTGCCCGATAGCTATTTGAAAGATTTGATAGCTTCAAATAGGAACAAATTCCATGAAAAAAAAATGGTTCACTGTAAGAAAGCTATCATGCTTGTGCCCAGATATTTCTGATGAAGTGTGTGTGTGTGTGTGTGTGTGTGTGTATAAGGTGGTGCGTAGGCCAGAGGCTAATGGCAGGTGTCTTTGTCTATTGTTTCCTAATTTATTTTTGAGACAGGGTCTTTCCCTGAACCTACAACAAGACTATGTGGTGGGTGAACTCCTGGGATTCTCATGTCTATGGCTCCACAGTGCTGTGATTATAGGCATGTGTCACCATGATCAATTTTTTACATGGTCACTGGGGATCTGAACTCAGGCTCTCATGTTCATGGCAAACACTTTGCTGACAAAGCCAGAGCCATCCCCCCAGCCTCAATCTCCCCTTCCACAGTCTCAATTAGCTTCAAATTTGCAGCCTTCCTCCAGCCCCTGCCTCCTGACTAATGGGATTACAGGTGTGTGTCACCATTCCCAAGGTATACTTTAAAAATAAAAGCCTAGAACCTACTACATTTGGGGAATTTTTTAATACTCATTGTGAGTTTTCAGGGAAATGAATACTGTAAAGTACAATTTAATGATTATGTTTAATGACTAGGTATAAGTCTAACTTCAAAACTAAATTGCTTGTGTTTAAATCCTAGGACTTCCACTGGCCTGTTTGGAGTGTGTGTGTGTGTGTGTGTGTGTGTGTGTGTGTGTGTGTGTGTGTGTGTAGTGTGTTATGTGTGCATTGGTGGTGTATGTGTGCTTGTGTGTTTATATGTGTGTAATTTGTATGTTGTGGTGTGTGTGTGTGTGTGTGTGTGTGTGTGTGTGTGTGTGTGTGTGGTCTTGACACATACTTGTACATAAGTTTCCTCATCTAAAAACAAAGATATCCATTCCCCCCAGTTTGTAGAATTGCTGAGAATAATAAGTAACATAGTTGAAGGGCTTGGCACACAGCTTGACAGATAGGGATGAGTAAACATTAGCTATCTCACTGCCATTACTGCAACTTTCCTAGACAGATTTGCATTGCGGTAGGTAAGCTGCTTCTGGCTATCAGGTACCAAAAGAGCCTACCCTATGTGGCACAAACAATGGGACAATGTATTATCTTACATAGAAAAGTCACACTTTCAGCTGTTGACTCCAGGCAGCACCTGGCTCTCTACCTGTCTCAGCTCCTCCTTCCTCCAGATGGCTGAAGCCCAGTTCTATTTCATGGTGCTTCATGACTGCAAGGGTTGGTTGCCATTGGCAACGGGAGCTATATGATTGTCCTCAAGCACCTGTTGAGAGAGAAAAGCCACACCCTTATGCATAAACAATTCTTCCCCTTCATTCTGGCTATATCAACCTTAGAAACATGACCAGTGGGTCACAAGGAGGAGGAGAATATCATGAACTAATTGGCTTGGATTCCTCAGAATCCATTCTGAGAGTCTGATTTTGAAGAACATTCCCCCAAATTGTGAAACTTCAGAGACAGTGGTGGCTTAATTAATTTCTGAGTTCCCTTGGGAAAAGAGTAAAAAGGAATGGAGGCTGGCTGAGACCCAGCAGTGTTCACCCCAGGAACTGTTGTTCTTAGAAAATAGAGCAATGCCTCTTCGTGAAGAGGATGGGTTCTAACACACTGTACTGTGGTGGGAAATAGACTGCCAAATGTAAAAAGTGAAATAAGGACATATATTTGTGTGTATGTTTTTATATATTTCCAGCTAAGACTTGTTAAAGGATTGCTTTGTGTCTCCAAAGCTAAGCCCTTTTGTGCAACTACTTACAGCCTTCACAATATCATCTTTCATTTTATTAACAAATGTTGAAATCTACCTATCTGGATTAGTTTTCTTCAACTTGATGCAAAGTACACATAGTACGAATAATAAAAACCCAGTGACAGATATTGGGGTTCAAGCTGAAGCTCACAGAAGCAAAGCAGTCAAGTCAGTCGTTCTTAACCTCTACCCAGGCTGAAGCAATCCTGCCCTCAATGTGGCTGGAGACTAATTGTTCACAATGAGGACCTTTGCTTTTTCCTTTTATGCCTCTCAAATCCTGGGATTAAAGACATGTGATCCCAGATCACCTTTGTGTGAGCTGTTTCTCTTTTAGACTTGGAGCAGTTTCATGTAGCTCAGTGTAGCCTTGAACTAACAGAGATCCCATCTGTTTGTCTCCTGAATCCTGGGATTAAAGACGTGTGCCACCATTGCCTGGCTCTATGGCTAACTAGCATGGCAGTTGGGATTAAATGTGTGTAAAACCATTGCGTGGCTCTATGACTTGTGACTAGCTTTACTTTCTATACCCTCAGGCAAGCTTTAATAAATCACAAATAATATATCACCATAGCATAGGTGTTAGGGAAGAAGGAACCTGGGTTGAGGAATTGTCTTCATCAGATTGCCCTGCAGGCATGTCTGTCTTTCTAAGGGCACTTTCTTAATTGTTAATTGATGCAGGAGGGCCCAGCCCAACATGGGTGATACCACACCTGGATAGGTGGGCCTGGTTTGCATAAAAAAAAAAAAAAAAAAAAAAAGCCAAGCTGAGCAAGCTAGAGAAAGCAAGCCAGTAAGCAGCACTGTTCTGAGGCTTTTGCTTCAGTTCCTGCCTCTGGGTTCCTGCTGTGAGTTCCTGCCCGGACTTCCTTGATGAAGGACTGATTTGGGGGTATTAATCAAATAAACCCTTTCCCCCCTAAGATGGTCAGTATTTTATTGTAGCCGTAGAGAAGCAAACCAGCACACTACCATGCTTCATCCTCTTTCTCATTACTGGGAATTCAGCAACAAGAAAATAAGTCAAGACCCCTTGTCCTTGTGAAAACAATGTTCTCTAGTTAGGAAACTGATGTTAAAGGAACCAATGAAGCTGTTGGGAGGGTTCTGAGCTTTGATATGGCAGAACTGAGATTTGGATACTGGAAATCCAACTCTGAAGCCAAGAATGGGTCATAACAGGAAGTTATGATTGCAACATGCTTACCCAACCACAGGCTCCTTTCTTTCCAGCTTCCACTTTCTGGTAAGGAGCAGGTTCACTAGCACCTGGAAGAGGCATTTCCCATGGGTCAGGCACTGTCTTCACAGTCAGCTCACTCAGGAGAGCTCTAGGGCAGGTGGAGGTCAGAGAACAAGACTTGGGAGGTTCATGCAAGCCAAGGGCGAGTCAGGCCAAATCTATTAATTTGAGGGCCTGGGAAAGACTCATGGGAATCTCCTCCACTTCCATCTGCTATTTAATAACTCACACTCATGTTGCCTACTGCTTGATTCTGGGATGGACACTACTGTGGTTAGTCTACCATACTAGGAACCTTCTCGACTTCTGAACAGGAATCTAAACAAATTGAAAATAAATGCATATGAAACAGGTGGGATTCTCATAATGATTTTCTTGTATCACAATTAAAGCTTTAATACCCAACTCAAGCTGTTTTAGTTTTAAATTACACCACATAAACTCATGCTTGAAAACATAATTCACTTTCATTATTCCCCCATTCACAGAAAGATGACTGACTTAAAATATATCTTCTCATTGGAACTATTTGTTTAGTCCAGCTTTTTTTTATTATTATTAAAGACATGAGGTCTCACGATGTTGCCCAATCAGGTCTCTAACTTCAGGGTTCTAAAGAGTGTCTTGCCCCCTGAGTAGCTGGACACCATGCACCTGCCACTTTGTCCAGCTAAGTTTATTTCTCTTCTTACTTTCTTTCTTTTTTTTCTTTTTTTTTTTTTTTTTTTTTGGTTTTTCAAGACAGGGTTTCTCTGTGTAGCTTTGGAGCCTATCCTGGCACTCGCTCTGGAGACCAGGCTGGCCTTGAACTCACAGAGATCCGCCTGCCTCTGCCTCCTGAGTGCTGGGATTAAAGGCGTGTGCCACCAACACCTGGCCGCTAAGTTCATTTCTAATGAACAAAACTTGGACTTTGACCCGTACCCACCATGTGCAGCCCTATGCTAGGTGTTAGGTCTGCCCCCAGAGGAGATGCTGAAATGAATTCTTGTCAGCATGGTGTCAATGGTCTGTCTTCCTGGGAGATGCTAGCTGGTAGGTAGAGGACAGTACTCAGGACAGAGTCCAGGGAAGAAGAAGGCACTAGAAGTGGAGATCTTAGGCTGTGAGGAAACGTATGTGTGTGACAAAGTCAGCCATCTTCAGCCTGCCTCTGAGTGAGGAGCAAAGCTCCTGGATAATAACATCACAGGAAGTCAGATTTCTTTTCCGAGCAGCAGAAGTTTATCCTAAGTGGTTCCAGAGCCAGGAGGAAAGGATTGGTCTGGAGAGGACACAGTACAGTTCAACAGCACCAGAGTTGGTAGCAAAGGGAAGTGCAAGGCAAGCAAGAATTATACCTACCTTCTTCTGCAAAGGAATACAGGGTGTGTAACTCTTTTGTAATGGACATGTTTGGTTGTTTGGGGTCAGGGGAGTTTTCACCCATAGAAACTTGGTTTTGCTGGACCTTGAGTTTCTCCCCCTCAACCCTGTTGACTTTAGGGCCAGGTAATCCTGTCTGTGTCAAAGTTCTGATGAGGGTAGGACATTTAGATGCATCACTAGACTTCACCTGCTCTAACTAAGCATGTCTCTAGATAATTGCTGAATAGCTACTAAAGGGCAAGTCTACTCCCAGTTGCAATCTGGGATTTTTATGCCTCAAAAAGCTATTTGAACACCTGTAGTATTAGAGAGGAGATTGGGAGAAGTTGGTCAAAGGAAATGAACTTTGAGTTATATAAGGTATCTGCTGTATAACAGGTATCTATGGCTAATAACTGCCTTTTGATTATTTTTACTTTTGTTGTTTTCATTTTGTTTATTGGTTGTTTTTTTTTTTTGTTTTATTTTTATATGGATAGAGTTTACCCAGGCTCACCTCAAACCCGTGAACTCAAGTGATCTTCCTACCTCAGCCTTCTGAGTAGCCACAGTACCTGGTTATAAGGTTCTGTAGTCACTGAAAGTGGGTTTGAAGTGTTACCAATACCCCAAATCATATGGGAGGCAACACATGTTAATTAGTTCACCTCAGCTATAACAAATACTTTTCAGTTGAACATGTACTATGATATATATATATATATATATATATATATATATATATATACATATATATGGTTTTATTGGCTTTATTTGACAATAGAATAAATAAATAAATTTTAAAATGATATGACATTAGCAACAAGATGTTTCTCATGTATTTGTGGTTCAGTTATCTTTTAAAAATATGGCAATGAGGAAAAGTAAATCCTACACCATTTCTTAATATCTGCAAACTTTACAATTAATGAATTATACCAAAGTTATAAGAAATCTGGGGGGTTCTTTTGGTCCTATATGTTCACCTGACTTTAAGCAAACATTGAAAGGAAAGTGTGAAATCATGAAAACAGAAAGACAATGAGAATGGTAACAACAACAAAGACAAATCCTAGAACAACCTGGGAAGCCTGGACTTGGTAGCTAAGGTAGGGCCATTCTCACTATGAATCCAGGTCAGGTTCAGGTGAATGATGAAGCTTATATAAGACAGCACGGAGGTTCTTTCTCCTTTAAAATCAAAATTAGCTTGTGGTTCACTGCAAAAACTACTGAGTTACTTTAACCCTTGATGATTCAGTCTACAAAAATGTGACTTATAAGGTATGCAAACCTGAGGGACAACAGATCTACAGAAAGGGTCAAGCTACGGTTTCCCTCCCAAAGGTCCTTTTGAATATAATTATTTTAAGCTTAAAAAAAATGGCATTAATACATTCACATATATTTAAATATGCAAATTACGCTAGTGTTTATTCAAGGGCAGAGCATCTTCTGGAAGCATTTTTTAATCAGATTCATGTATTCTTTAACAACTGACTTGGACATAGTAAAGGATTTGTTAAGAAAGGTCTGGAAATGATGGGGTGAATTTGCAGAAGGGGAGGAGAGAGGGAAGGAAAGAGAGGAGGGAATGGGGGGGAGTATGTGTGTTTCCACGACTTCTAATAAAAGCATAGAGAGAATGTAAAAAACAAAAAGTAGTTTGCACTGGCACACAAAACCAACTGCTCTATAAATATTTTATAATTCCAGCCCCATAAGGTCTCATTGTCTGGTGGGTATCTTTATTATGAGTAATCATGGGTTGTTTTTTGTTCATTTCTGGCTTTTTCTGTCATTTGTCTCTTTGCCACATATCTCTGAAGTAGCACCCACTAATTTCATTCTCATTTACCTCATCCTGGTATAGAGAGAATATATGTAGTCAGCTAAGAGATTCATAACTGTACCATTAAAACTTATAAAGTCCATTTTTAGAGCCAGAGTGTGGTGGTGGATGAAAACCAAAACGCAGAGATACACGGTTTTACAATGTTCTTGGGAAAGAGAATAGCTCCTATTGAAAATGTTCCCTGCTTCTCAGGGAGGTTGAGAAGTCTCTGGTTTGAAACTGCTTTGTTTCCTCCTAAGTTCCTGCTGGTGTTGGTCTTTGTGATGCTGGGAGGTGGGGCCTCTGGGAGGTGATGAGGTCATTAGTGCCCTTCTCTGGGAACAGATGAATTGCTGCTGCCAAGGGGGTTCATGGTAAAGCCAAGCAGTCTGTTTTAGTTTGTCTCTGGCTCACTTGCCCTCTCTGCTTTCATCTGTGTCTTGAAGAAGTTTAAGATCTTCTGGAACTTTGGTACCACATTCTCCCCCCCCCCTCTCTCTCTCTCTCTGTGTGTGTGTGTGTGTGTGTGTGTGTGTGTGCACGCGTGTGAAGGAGAGTGCATATGTGTCAGCCTCAGGTGTCATTCCTCATGATGTGTCGATATTATTTATTTATTTATTTTTGAGGCCAAGTCTTTCACTGGGACCTGGGATTTGCTGATTCATCTATGTTTGCTGGCCAAGGAACCCCTGGGATCCACTGTTTCTGCCTCCCCATCTCTGAGATTCCATGTACACACACCGCCAGGCCTGGCCTTTTCAGTGGGTAGGGATCGAGCTCCGGATCTCATGCTTGCCAGACAAACCCAATGAGCCATCTCTCCAGCCCCAGACTACATTCTTAGACTTTTCAACCTCTGAAACAGTGGAATCCAATGATTTTCCTGTTTCTGAGTTACCTCATCTCAGCCACTCTAGTACAACAACAGCTAGAAGGCTGGAAAAAAATGGGAGTGACCTACTGGCAGCCGATAAGCATGGGCAGAGTAAACCTGCTTTGCTCAGAAGTGGGGGCTAAGCTGTCACCTTTGTCTGTCCACCATCTGCCCTGTGTCCCTTTGTCAATAGCACTGTCTAACCAGATGATTTTTATCTATCCCTGTGACCAGTGTAGTTGGTTCAGCCATTAGTGCCTAATCCAAAATGGTCCACAGAGACAATCCCTAGACATCTGCTGGAATTACTGTGGGAAAGGAAGAGGAATTGGAAATTCTTTAACACACACACACACACACACACACACACACGGAGGGGGTGGGAATGTGAGATGAGAAGCAGACTGTCTCCCCCAGATTAACCAAAACCCCATATGGCGATAACTGGATCCAGAAGGCCAACCTTAGAAGTCACAATAGAGGAGTAGGTTGTATCTGCTACTGTTCTTTTAGTTTCATCCATGCAAGATTGGTTATATGCCCTGAAGATGCCCAGCCCCTTATATAACTTGGAGTAGAGAATTTACACACAGCCGTGAATGCTGTTACTTTGTATTCAGTAGTGAATAGTGACAAGGAAAAAAATGTCTGCACATTTTCAGGGCAGGTGTGATATTCATTTACCCAAGATTGTCCATCTCAGGTCTGCATATTTAGAACCAGCACATACAGACTTTGAAGGACACCTACAAGCTTGTCCTTCACGAAAGCTATTTGAGTCAAGTTTCCTTGCTTGCAATGGAAAAATTCCCGAGGAATTCAGTACATCACAGTTTGGTTCTTCAAAATCTGGGGAAGAAGTAAGGTCCTGAGATGTCTGTGCCTTGGCAGGAAGAAGAATAGGGAAATGTTCAGGGATCTGTATGTAACTGGGACACGTGAGAAAAAGAGGTAAGGGTGGTTAACACACCAGGAAACTAACAGAAAAGTGCTGAGATCCGGGTTAGGAACAAGATATACTTGGAGAGGGGACCATGTGGACTTTCAAGACCCTGTAGATTCAGATGCTGAATCCAGGTTGGTTACATGATCTCTTACTTGCATTTCCTTAAGTGAACACATGTGTCCTTTCTGTGTAGATTATGCAGTTCACAATTTCTCAGGGTAGGAAGAAGGTGGACAACCGGTATCAAACTTGACTTATACCCAAAGAACATGTCCCAGTGTTCTGCAGCACAGTGAATACAGTTAGCATCTACATGTCAGAGAATCTAGATGAGTAATTTCAAAGGTTCCCATCGCCAAGAAGTGATAAACCTTTCTGGACATGGAAATGCTTGTCACCTTCACTCGGTCACTGCAGGCCATAAACATCTATGGAAATATTGCACTATATACCCCTTCTTGTACACTTATTTTGTGCTGATTTTTTATGAAGATTTGCAAAAAGATCACAGAGCCCATAAATGGGACAGTAGTAGCTTGGCACACAAAGTTGATGAAGTAAGGTGAATCTTAAGAATTTTCCACCAAGTATTCCAGGCATTGGTGGTGCACACCTTTAATCCCAGCACTCGGGAGGCAGAGGCAGGCGGATCTCTGCGAGTTCCAGGATGTGCTCCAAAGATGCACAGAGAAACCCTGTCTCTAAAAACAAAAACAAAACAAACAAACAAACAAAAACAAAAAAAAAAAAGAATTTCCACCAAGTGTCAAGTGCTCAATCATGTTAGTGCAGTTGACAATGGGGGTGTGTGGAGGATTGTATAAGATGTTGTGTATTAACCATTCCACAGGATTTCTAACATGAAGACAGTGCTTGTTTGGGGCTGGGAATATATTGCAGTTGGTAGAATGCTTGCCCAGCATGTACAAAGCTCGAATTCCTAGCATGGTATAAATCAAATATGGTGCCACACACCTGTAACTCCAACACTGGTGGAAAGTTTCCTTTTCCAGTCTCCATGACAACCAAGACATGGGAGTGCAGCCCAGGGAAAATGTAAAAACCACTCAACATGGACTTGAACATTCCTGCCACTTTTTTTCTTAAATGGCCTATTTCATATTTGTTACTATCGAATGCCAACTGGGTATTCCCTGCTTCTCCAAGCATAAAAATCAGGCTATATCTACACAAGGAAATGCCAGCCTTCCATTGTGACTGGCTTCTTTTTTTTTTTTTTTTTTTTGGTTTTTCGAGACAGGGTTTCTCTGTGTAGCTTTGGAGCCTATCCTGGCACTCGCTCTGGAGACCAGGCTGGCCTCGAACTCACAGAGATCCACCTGCCTCTGCCTCCCGAGTGCTGGGATTAAAGGTGTGCGCCACCAACGCCCAGCTTGTGACTGGCTTCTTACAGGACTGTTTGCAAAAGCCGTCTTCTAAGACTGTTAAATCAAGGTTGGAAATACTTCAAAATATTGGTTGGTTTGGGGCTCTTGTTTTCCTGTGCTGAGTTTAGAACCAAGGCACGAACACCCTGGGGAGGTCTCTACCACTAGGCTACACCCTGAACCTCTTTGGAGACCTTTTGATGGTTTTAATACTTGTGAGAAGAAATGAAAACTCTTAACACAGCTTCTTTGGACCCACAGGCAAGTTATCAGATCAAGTCTGATTACAATTCTTAGAAATGGAAGGATGCAATTTGGATTAACTCCCCAAAATAAGGCAGTGACGAAGCAACAATAAAATTGAACCTGTTGGTGTGATCAGTCATACAGCCAAATTAGCCAGGAACAACTGCTGGAATGAGGTCTAAAACTTAGGTGTTTAAAATATAGACCCTGTCTCCCCAAGAAGGAGGAGGGTTGGAGGAGGAAGAGAACACTTGAATCAGAAGTGCTTAATCTGCTTTGGCCTGCTGATCTTCGAGGAAGCAGTTCATGACATAGATGTTGCTTTTGGACTAAAGCCTTCTTACTTCCACCATGCAGACTGTTTTCAGTCTCAGGTTTCAATAACCTGTATATCACAGCCGTACATAAGGATTTTAAATTATAATTATATATAGTGTAGGGGTCACTAGTCACCCACTGAGGAGGAAGCTCAAATGGTAAAGTGCTTGCTCTACAAGAATAGGGACCTGAGTTTGATTGCTGGCGTCCATAAAAGTTAGGCAAATGCCTGAAATCCCAGCATGGGGAAGATGGACTCTATTAACCTAGACAAACCAGTGAGTTTGGAGAGTGACTCTCAGTCAGTGACTCTCAGTGACTCTCCTCAGTCACTCTCCAAACCAGTGTGGAGAGTGACTGAGGAAGGCTCCTGTTATCAGCTTCTGGCTTACACACACACACACACACACACACACACACACACACACACACACACACACACACACTTCCATCTGGCCACAGCAATACAAGGTCTCCATCAGCCTCATAGACTCAGTCTAAGGTGTCTGCATGGCACACAAGGAGCAGAGCACTGTGACAAGCAAGCATCCTGGGTTCAAGGTCATAGAACCAGAATGCCAGCCTACCGATTAATGAATGATAAAACACTCTCTACCCTCACAGACCTGTGCTCCAGCCTGTGAAATCTCCCCACTGACTCAGCCTCTGAAGTTCGGTGTCAGCAGGCAGTAGTGAGTCAGGTGGGCTAGGACAGCATGTCCTGAGTGTGCTGTTTCCCTGAGCTCAAGCAGGTCATCTGGTGGCTTCCCCATTGGTGCTGTGCGACCAGGTTTCCTTACTGTTATCCTTCTTCCTGATCGTGTGTGTGTGTGTGTGTGTGTGTGTGTGTGTGTGTGTGTGTGTGTGTGTGTATGTGTTTTGTTGTTGTTTGTTGTTTGTCGAGATGGTTTCTCTGTGTAGCTCTAGCTGTCCTGGAACTCACTCCGTAGTTGAGACTGATCTGCCTGACTCTGCCTCCCAAGTGCTGGGATTAAAGGTGTGCTCCTCCACCACCTGGCTCTCCCCCATTTTCTGTGTATGTGTTCATGTTGGCATGTGTGTGGCAGACCTGTGGGTGGATATGCATGCGTGTGTATATGCATGCACGTAGAAGCCTAAAGGTGGTGTTTAGGATCATCCTCGGTCACTCATCCACCTTATTCTTTGAGGCAGGGTTCCATATCTCTGCCTTCCAAGGCTGAAAGTGCAAGTGGTTCCCATGCCTACCTGGCATTTATATCACTTTCTGGCCTCACACTTGCATGACAAGGGCTTTAGCTGCAGGGCCTTCTCTCCAGCACTTCTTTCTAATTCTTTATTTTAAAGTAATGTTAGATTCAAAAGTTATTGTAAAAATAATGTAGAGAGTTGCCGAATACCTTCCCCCCCCACACACACACACACACACACACACACACACACACACACACACACACACACACACAAAGCTCTCTTGTTCTAGCAGCACCTGCCCTGTACCCTCAGGCAGGTACAACAAGCCAGTCCCTCTCTGCTGGATTCATTTACCTTATGTCCTCCTTCATGGTACCTCTCCCACCAACAGGGGAGAGAGAGAGAGAAAGAGAGAAGAGAGAGAGAGAGAGAAGAGAGAGAAGAGAAAGCAGAAAGACTTTTATTGGATAGAATTCTTATTAAAAACTTACACATTCCACTAAAAACATAAAAATCCGAAATGTATTCATTTCCACAAACTGGATGCATAAAAGATCCATTGACAAACCAGATTGACAGTGAGTCCATTTTAAGTAACTGTTGACTATAGCCAGTGGATACCGAGTAGGATGTGTGGCATTTCATAAGCTCTGAGGAAGACTGTGAGTTCCCTGCGTATGACTGGTACCCCACCCATGCAGCAAGAAAAACTGTTTTGCTCCTAACACCCCAATCAACACATCTCTAGGCTCCTCCCCGTCTCCCTACTCCTCCACCTCCAGCTGTTATGATGGAGTCTATTAGTTCTATTCAACAGACAGATACAAGAAAGGAGACGGGGTGAGGGTGTGCTCGAGAGCACCAGGAAATCAGGATGGCCATGGATCATTGGCCAGGGCTCTGAAGTACTGTTCTACAGCAAGTCACATATGAGGCTCAGAACATCTAAAACGTGAGCAACTGGCTCTTAGATTTGTGGAGACAAGTTTGAAGATGGAGTGTATGGGACATTCACACCATACTGCTGTTTCTTACTTCAACGTACTGACCACCTTAGGCTTTATGGCAGTGTTAGAAATTTGAGGAGAAACTGCAATAGATGCTTGGCATCAGACCACATTAGGTTTAGATTTGGCTTCTTTCCTTAGCAGTTATCCTGGCTCAAAACAACATGGCTGATCTTTCCCACTTTGTTCTTTTGTAACAAGCATTCAAGAACTACCCGGAGGGTCCCTGGGGTGTTATAGAAGAAGTACGGAAATGTACTAAGTGCTTATTGTATGCAAAGCATAGGGGATGTCTTTGTACTTTAGAAGTAAAGATACTGCAATTGGTTTGTGTCCAAAAAAGGAAAGAAAGAAAAGAACAAACCTGAGACAGGGTTTTACTATGAAGCCCAGTTCGCTGGCAAGCCTTCAATCTCAGCCTCCTAATTGCTAGGGTTAGAGACACGAGCCACCACACCTGGCTCTAAAAGTTTTGTGCCTATTATTTCCTGAATATTTATGTCTCATTACTTCTTGGAGGTCCTCTCCATCTTTAAAGATTATAAATGAGGTTTATTTCAGTGTGATAGCTAGTTCATGTTGACCTGAAAGGATGATAAAGTGATTACCTAGTCATGGTTTTTAATCTTAAGAAAATCCCTTTCTTATGTGAGACTTCTTTTTCTGTCTGGAAAGTTACCAAATATGCCACATATTTGCATAATAATCTCTTTCCTTGAATGAAGACTGAAATCCATGCTGCACAGGCTTTTGCCTTCAGGCCCATCTTCAATAGAAAAAAAAAAAAAAAAGCCTGATAGAGAAGAGCCAGCATTATAATGAATACACCTAAATCTTTTTGAGCTGAATGTTCCTCAGTGACCCTTCATATTATCTCAAAGTCATTGTGTACTAATTGTTTTAAGAAAACTCATTCTCCTGAATTAATATTTCAACTATTTAAAAATAGATAAACTTTACTGTACATTACCACTTGAATGGAACAAATGATTTTTAGTGCCTCCCGAGACAATTGGCTTTCAAATTGAATCGTGGTGATTTATTTTTTAAAATAAAGAGAAAATCGTCAGCATTGAACTAGATTAAAATAGACGTCTTATTTAGAATTATAAAAGCCATTCCTTTTTCCTGTCACATTTAAAACACGGTTATTATTTTAGAAAGATAGCAGGATGATATTATGGGTTTAACAAGAGGAGCCATGCGGAATAGTTTCTCGATAAAGGATAAAGGCAAAGCATAAAGGAGTATATCCATTTTATTTTTGGAACAGATCTAAATGAAAAGCCATTTACACAGAGACAAATAAAGCCCAGTGGTGAAATTATCAGGCCCACCTATTATGCTATCATAATAAGCCATAAGAAAAGGACACATACAAACTAAGTCCTCAGTGAAGACACCATCACTTTAGATGACAGAGCTGTGTGAGGAAGAATCTGGAAGTTCTCTTCTTCTGTGGTGGAGAAATGCCTGAGGCTTTCAGTTCAAGATGGAGAACAGGGCAAGCATTTCTTGTTCTTTCAAACTCCATCAATATTGATTAAGCACCTACTGTGTGCCAGATCATCAAAATCAGTTATCGTAAGGTTAATATTCAAGATACCAATCTATAAGACAAACTTTGAGCAATATCCCAAATGTTAGAAAGAAGGTGGGTTATACTAGTAAGTGGGGGGCCCCTAAAGTATATCCCACATGAGGATCAGCAAAGGAGATGCTGGCGAAAGTGCAGTAAGAGACAGTACAGAAACTCTAGGATCCTTTATTTATTTATTTATTTATTTATTTATTTATTTATTTATCCTAAACAAGAGCCTAGCCTTTAGTGGCTGAGCCATTACTCCAGTCCTCTAGGCTCTTCTTTAACACATAAACCCAGAGACAGCAGAGCTGGGGAAATAGCTCAGTCATAGCACAGTGAGCTGAGTTTGCTCACTGGAACCCACGTAAAGCCAAATCAGACTGGTGGGCTGTAGGCACGTATCATTGCAGTGTATGTACATAGCAGATCCCAGCACAGGCAGATCTCTGGGACTCACTGGCCAACCGGCCTAGCTTACATAGTGAGTCCCAGGCCTAGTGGGAGACCCTATCCCCCAAAACAAGGTGGGAGGTGCCTGAGGGATGACAGCTGAGGCTGCCCTCTGCCCTCCACATGCACAGGCGCACACACATGTGCATCCCCAACACCCCCTATGCACACACACACTCACGAAACCTGAGGTTGGCAAGCTTTCTCTTGTGAGTACAGAGTAAATATTATTTGGCTTTTCGGGTCATATGGTCTCAAAAGTACTCAGTAAAAAGCACTCACAGGCAATGCAGAAACTGGCATGGCTGGGTCCTGGTAAAAATAAACACATATGCGCGCGCGCGCGCACGCACACACACACACACACACACACACACACACACACAGAGAGAGAGAGAGAGAGAGAGAGAGAGAGAGAGAGAGAGAGAGAGAGAGAGAGAGAATCACAATTTTCCAAGTTTTCTACCTAAATCTTCGTCATTGTGACCACATTATATGGAATGGGAATTTTTAAAAGTCCAGCAAAGTGCTGGTTAGCGGTTTCTGTTTTTAACGAAGCCGCTCCCCTCACCCTGCCAGTCTGACTGCCTCTGCCCACACACACCCATGTGAATGCCAGCCTCCCTCCTGTCAGCCAGTTCACACACTAAATCTTGAGTTTCCTTCTTCCTTCCTACTCACTGCATTCCTGTACCTCCTTCTCTTGACTGCCAACAAGGTTTCTGTGCTTCTCTCCCATCCGGAGATGGGGTGATGACTGCTCTCAGGATGACATAATTCTGTCTCCAAGTGCTTTACTCAATACTTAGTCTCTAGTTTGTGCTTAGTAAGTACCTGTTGGGTGAGTGAATGAATGACGGTTTACTGCCCACTTAAAACAAAACCCTCCCAGCTTGCACGTTTGTACTCTTTCACACTGTGTCACTTAAAGAGCTGAACATGGAAAAAAATATATAAAAAACCATGATCTTTTGTAGTGGGATTACTAGGACCAGTCAAAGTGCACTGAACTCATTAAGGGGTCCAGGCCACCAATGAACACATTCCCTGTAGACTCTGGCACTGCTCACCAGGTTTCTGGCGCTCAGCACAAACCTCAGTGGCACTGTTGTCCTTAGCAAGGTGAACTGTCATGTGACCTGTTTCAGTCACCACACAGTCAGGTTTGAGTTCCAGGCAGAGGCAGAAGAAAGCTGATGTGCAACCATCCTGCCCCACCCACCCTGCTAGTTTCCCAGAGGTGCTGAGATAAGTGAGCAGAACTGGGTGTCTTCATACAGCAAAAGTCATTTTCTTTTAATTCTGGAGGTTAGAAGTTCAAAATCAAGGTGTCAACTGGGCCTTCTCCTTGTGAAGCTTTCTGGGAAAATGCTCTTCCTGACTCTTTGGGGTTCTGGAGCTGGCTATCAGGGAGCAGGGCTGACATGTGTCACATCAGTCTCTGTGTCCAATATCTCCTTTCTATTATAAAAAGCCAGGGAGAGAGCACACTCAGCAGAGTGCTTGCCTCACAAGCGTGATGTCCTGAGGTCAGTTTCCAGAACCCATGTAAAAAGCCAGGTGTGGTGACATGAGTCTGTAATCCCAACCGTGGTAAAATGGGAAGCTGAGGCAGACAGAGTCCGGGAAACTCACAGGGCAGCTAATGTGACCTATGTGAGGAAAAGCTCCAGTCTAGTGAGGGTTCCTGTCCCAAACAAAAGGTAGAAGCCACCTGGTGTTGGTAATTAAGGTTGTCTTCTGACATGCACACATGCTGTGTGTACATGGGCCCACACATACACAAATGCAAGCACGTACACACACCACTTTTTTTTTTTAAACAAAGATATATTAGTCCTTGGATTTAGGACACTCAATATTCCTTCAAGTTTGGTTGATTGTATCTGCAAAGCTCCTACTTCCAAATAAAGTCACAGGTACCCAGGTCTAGAATTTTGACATAACTTTTTAGGTGATACTTACTATAACCCCATACATCAGCTCAAATAAAGTCTCCCTCAGCTGAGGGCCCAGAGTGACTGTGGTAGGTCAAATGTGTGACAGCTATAGGACAGTATACTTCTCCAGGGTCACCCCAGGTCTCTTTCCCTCCCGGCTTTTGCTGACTGCATTCAAGGTCCGTATAGATGAGGCCCATCTGCACTGTGCACCATTTACTAGTAACCCACCTCTGTGCCTGATCACAGGATCTACTCCTGTTGCTCATCAGCCATTTTTCAAGTGTCGGCTGATGCCATGTGCAAGAAGGATTTTCAGGGAAGTGGGCTCCTAGCCAGCAAGTGCATGTGATCTAATTAGGTGGGCCGGACAGAAAATAGCTATATCCCTGTTCAATGAGCCTGTCAAGGGAGAGCACACTCTAAGACTTAATGAGAGGTCACCTTTGCATGCCTCCCAGTCTATCCCAGATATGGTGCATAGCACTTTACAGGTGTTCCCTTTGAGCTCCATGGAGGCCAGACCCCAGGAAGTTGATATTTTATACTCACCTCATAGGAGTCAAACTTTAAGGGGCTGAAGGCTAGTCTAGTTGCTAATCCAGATCACTCTAACTCTCAAACAAGGAGTTCTTTGGACACTCTTGTATCATACTGTCAAATCAGTCCGGAAGTGGTGGCCTGCTAGGGTGCAAGTCTATATTCTAAACAGGCAAGTTTTAGACCTCATTCCAGCAGTTGTTCCTGGCTAATTTGGCTGTATGACTGATCACACCAAAGGTCGCAGTAACAAAACAGAACTTCAATTTTATTGTTGCTTCGTCACTGCTTTATTTTGGGGAGTTAATCCAAATTGCATCCTTCCATTTCTAAGAATTGTAATCAGACTTGATCTGATAACTTGCCTGTGGGTCCAAAGAAGCTGTGTTAAGAGTTTTCATTTCTTCTCACAAGTATTAAAACCATCAAAAGGTCTCCAAAGAGGTTCAGGGTGTAGCCTAGTGGTAGAGACCTCCCCAGGGTGTTCGTGCCTTGGTTCTAAACTCAGCACAGGAAAACAAGAGCCCCAAACCAACCAATATTTTGAAGTATTTCCAACCTTGATTTAACAGTCTTAGAAGACGGTTTTTGCAAACAGCCCTGTAAGAAGCCAGTCACAATGGAAGGCAGGCATTTCCTTGTGTAGATATGGCCTGATTTTTATGCTTGGAGAAGCAGGGAATACCCAGTTGGCATTCGATAGTAACAAATATGAAATAGGCCATTTAAGAAAAAAAAAGTGGCAGGAATGTTCAAGTCCATGTTGAGTGGTTTTTACATTTCCCCTGGGCTGCACTCCCATGCCTTGGTTGGCATGGAGACTGGAAAAGGAAACTTTCCACCAGTCTGTCACTTGCTACTGTTTCCACTTATTTTACTGTGAATCCACTTTTAACAGTTTTCTCAAAGTTAAAAATGAGTTTGATCCCGTTTGTGTTTTTGCTCTCAGGATGCCTCTTGAACTCGAAAACATGGGTACAAAAGGCTTTAAAACTCAGCCAAAGATCTGGGGTTTGAAATACCCAGCTGTTTAACATTCAAATAATTCCCGGGCCCTTTGTTCATTTTTTTTCCCCTCTACATTTCGTCTGAATGCTTTGGCATGGGGGAGCCCACAGTCTGAAAGTAACTGGCCCAGCTCTCCTTACTGTATTGATTAAAGAGGCTGAAAAGGTCCATCTGTCTTTCAGCAGTCTATGGTCCTAAGGGACATGGGAAAGTCTGAGGTCCCAAATCTTCCAGGAGTAAGGTAAGCTTCCAGCCCCCCCCCCCCCCCCCCCCCCGCCAACCTCAGAACAAGTCCTTTTTTTGTTGTTTTGTTTTTTTGAAACAGGGTTTCTCTGTGTAACAGTCCTGACTGTCCTGGAACTCGTTTTTTGACCAGGCTGACCTTGAACCCACAGAGATCTGCCTGCCTCTGCCTCCTGAGTACTGAGTGATGTGCTACCACTGCCCAGCTAGAACAAGTCAATTTGATCATCCTTGTAGAAGCAAGTAAGCTGAGATTATTGGAGCCACGCTAGGGACACAGAGAGGGCAAAGTTGTCTCTTGTCTCATGGACAAGAGTCCACCAGTAGCACACAATAGTTAGTGACCTGAACCAAGGCATCATGTGTAAGAGAGTCTCCTGAGCTGGAGACAAGAACTGGGAGGGAGACGCCTTCCCAGGGCCTCAGGCTGGCAGAACAAGCTGGGAGTTTTCTTTTTCCCCCTGGCAGCATCCTGTTCTGCTTGAAGCTGGCTGGAAGCTGAAGAGGGAATGCACGCGTGAGGGAAATCAGGGCGGAGAGGGTCAGGAACAGATGTGGGCACCAGGGGAAGTCATTTTAAAAAACGTAAATGAGGCTCCCACAGCTGGAGGGGCAGCCAAGGCCCTCCACTTTGCAAGGGATGTGAGATTGGGGTGTGCTTTGTTCTTCCAACCTGCTAAACACCCTTCCGCCTTTGCTTTTTTGTTTGTTTGTTTGTTTGTTGTCTTTTCTAAGTTGTGCCACCGCAGGACAGGGCCAGCGGCAGTACCTGGCACGCATGGAGCGCTCACTGTAGACATGCTGAACAAATGTGTACAAATACAGGGCAGTTGTGCCCGCCGCGCCCGGCACGTCGTGGGCACCCTCTGCACATCTGTATAGCAAATGATGTACTTCTGAGAATGTGGGGGCTGAGCACGTGGAGCTCTGGAAAGCAGGACAGCGAAGGAGGAGGCTTTCTGGGACTACAAAAGCAACAGGAAGGCTGGCTAGGGCTGCGGCGCCCCGCGGGGGGCTCTGCCCGCGTGGCGCCTGTGCGCGTGGGGCGCGGGGCACGTGCGCGTGTGCGCGTGGGGCGCGGGGTGTGTGCCCGCGCCGTGCCCCCCGCGTGCTGCCGGGTGTGAGTCACCGCGGGGCTCGCCTTTATAACTGCCGTCAGGCTCGCGGCTCGGCAGAGCAACCCCGGCCACGCGTCCCCAACGTCCCTGATCTCGTGCCCCAACCGCCACCGTGTCCCCGGGGCGCCATGGGGGACCCGCGCTGTGCCCCGCTACTGCTGCTACTGCTGCTGCCTCCGCTACTCACACCGCCCGCCGGGGATGCTGCGGTCATCACCGGGGTAAGCTGTCTGAGCACCTGTCGCGACCCGTTCACCCGGGGACACCAGGCCTGGGGTGTGTAAGCACCGGGAAGGGTGTGCCCGGTGAGACATTCTCCTGGACCACCCTTTGGCCACTTAGGAACATGTCCTGCTCACAAGGCGGGGAACAGCCAGGCACACTGTGGAATTAAACTGCCTCAGCAACGCCTTCCCCACCTCTCTCCCTCCTGCACTCCTTGGGTTTGGTCTGCTGTGCTATTTAGTAGCTCAAAAAAGTTTCTTCCCTGGTGAGAAAGTTCTTTTCCAGGAGCTGGAAACCTTCACCCCCAAATCTGACCACCCTTTCTTAAACTGGAAAAGAGCAAGCCATACACCTCAAATTCCACAGCCCTTACCCTGGGAAGTGCCTTGGGTCGTGGCCATATGTGAGCTTTGGAAAGCAACTGTGGGCTCTTCTCACCCGGTTCTGGGGCAGCTGCTCTTTATGTTTATATTACTCTCCGCCCGCCCCCCCCTTCTTCATCGTGAAGTTCTTTTTACATACATAAATTGTCAAGTTGGATTCCTGATACCTCACTCCTAAGGCTCAGCGACGGTGCAGACTGTCACTAGACGTTTTTTAAAATCACAGAGAGCGTCTTCATCACGTTTAGAAATAGCCCATTCCTTCAACTCTCTCGACTTGTGAGTTTTCATTTTGTCTATCTGAAGAATGAGTTCTCGGTACAGCATTTCAGAAGTCTGTCTAAATAGCCCAGCAGAACCTTGGCTGTTGGCGTTTTACTCATTAAAGAAAGAAAAAAAAAAAGCTGCTAGCATATTTTTCAGTGGATTTATTTATTTAAATCACTTTTGTATGTTGGATTTTAATATAGATGTGTTTGGAACGATGACATACAGGTAGTAAAATAGCATGCCATTTCAAAGAAGGGTCATCACGGTGAATAACTGAAGACTGATGTTCTCTGTGTTTCTTAGTGTACAGATTGCGTTCTGAAAGCTCTGGGGCCACGACAGCATTGAGTTATGCCCCATAAATATCTGATTTTATGCCTTGTGGTATTTATTAGAGCAGAGATTCTTAAAACCACTTATATAGCTCCATCAGTAGCCAGTTGGTGTGGGTGAACAAAAGTTTCTACAGTGTCTTTGTAACACATGCGAATGGAAACATGATTGGGTGGGTTTTTTTCCTCCTTCCCCTGCTGGTTCCTTCTAAGTGTTTCCTAATCCTCTAAGCCCCAAGGTTCCTGGGCAGTGCAAGTGTCGTTTTGTTCCACTCACAGGAGGACACTGTTTGCACAGCTCTGCAATGGGTTAAGAAGAATAAAGGGTACTAGGAAACAGCTGTCTAATTAAAAAGATATAAACTTATGCAATTCCCTGTAAATTTCCAACAACTGAAGCTTTTTGTTATGAAATAAAATTTTATCTCATTTCATGTTTACATGCTAGTGGGACTGGAGGGTGATGGTGATACAGTCATGTGGACCCTTGTTTTTTGTTGTTAATTCAATGTTTTTCTCTAAAGCAACATGGCAATAAAGCATAGTTAGGTCCCACTGACAGAAACCATCTGGATTCAAATGAAAAAAGTCAGTGATTTATCTAGATATAGTGTGTACAGGGTGATAAGCATCTCAGTGATTGATTGAATTTTAAAAGATTGTGTCTGACTTTTTTATGGTCTTAGAGCTGCTGGAGCTTCAGAAGTTAGAGTTCTGTACATCTGTTAAAATGCTGGTTGAAACACCCACCTTAAGTTTTTATTACACACATGCATGTACACACACACATATACACACCAAATTGTACACACACATGCACAGTCTTTGAACTTGATATCTTCACATAAGTGTATTAAAACCATATTGCAGAAGACTGTTGACCTAGCAATTTAAGGACTATGATGGTCATGTTTGCATGATTTCTAGTGTCCAGACAAAAATTAAAAGGTGGGAATGTTTAAACATCATCCATAAAAAAAGAAGAAAAGCCACCCAAAGTTAAAGTTGTGTTTTGAAGCCACTACTTATTTTGAACAACAGATTACTAGACATTGCTAAAACAAAGCATCCCTTTTGTTGCTGTTGGTTCTAAGAAAGAGCCATAATTCTTAAGATACATTTTCATGCAAATATATTTGGGCTTCATTTATATGCCACCTCATGGGCAAATCCTCCACATTGATTCTTTCACTATAAATACTTGTATCAGGTGTGTAGTTTGAGGAACTACTGCTGATAATTGCATCTGTACTGTTCTGTGCCTGTCCTCACTTGCTACCTTTGTGGCTAGTTTGACTGAGTTTCTAATGTACACATCTGTGGATCCAAAGCCAGTCCATTCCTTTCTGCATGTCATTCACAGGAAAGACTAGTGGGATGGGGCAAAGTCTTGGTCTGTCTCTTTCCACCCTTGGAGAGTTCAGTTTGAAAGAGGAAATGGTGAAAATCAGAGTACCCATGCAAGAAGCATCCAGTCTCACAAAGCACAGGGTAAAAATCCGAAAGAGAAAATGAGCACTTTTAATGTTACATCGGTGCCTTCACAGGTCTGCAGTGGTTTGTGCCAGATTTAGAGACTTATCTCCATCTTTTTTAAAACTATGTATTCAGCAGCTAATAGTCTTGTGATTTGATTTGTGTAGTTCTGTAGGGCCATGTGTAGGGCAGGGCTAGCACAAACTTATTCAAGTTCAGCCATAAAGCACCAGAAGAGAGCCCAAGTGTTGTTCCCACTCCCATCCTTCTTCCTTCTTAATACTGGGTCTCATCATACAGGAGCTCTTTAGTCCATGGGAACATTCTGATCAATGTTGATTGTAGGTGTGTATGAGCAAATGGAGCTTATGATTCTATTTTATTAAAAAATATCACTACATTAGGATACTTTTATGTGTATTTAGGTACACAAGTTAGGTGAGGCATTCACCTGCAAGTATATGGACATATGTGTGGAAGACAGACATTAAGCACAGATGTTGTCTTCAGGTGCTATCCACTTTTTTTTTGAAACATGGTTTCTCACATGGCTTAGAATGTCCCAATTTGGCTAGACTGTTTGGCCACCAAGTGCCAAGGACTGGCCTGCCTCCATCTTCCCAGAGCCGGGATTGCAAGCACAAGCCACCATGTCTGGCTTTTCTTGTGGGTTCTGAGTATTGAACTTGTGTCCTCGTGTTTGTGTGGCAAGTACTTGACTGGCTGAGCATTTGGATATTTAAAGAGGATTTTCCCTGTTAATTTTAGAGTTCCCCAGCCTGAGCCTTTCCCACTATCTATATTTATCTGTCGGTTTGTTTTGTTTCAGGCTTGCGACAAGGACTCACAGTGTGGAGGAGGCATGTGCTGCGCTGTCAGTATCTGGGTTAAGAGCATAAGGATCTGCACACCCATGGGCCAAGTGGGAGACAGCTGCCACCCTTTGACTCGGAAAGTTAGTATCTGCACTGGGATTTCTGGTATACCTTCTTGCTGAGCAAAGCCTATACAATGGAAGGCTTGGGTAATTCACTTGAAATTGGAAATCAAAGGACAGTATGGGGGGAGGCACCCATCTCTCTCTTTTGTCCCCCTCCCATCCCAATCATCATTTCCATACCATTGCTCTCCTGACATTAAAAATAACCATCAACATAAGCCCTAACATGTGGATGTACTTAGGTTTATAATGGACAAAGTAGATATTTTACTGGAACATGCTTTGTAAAACCAAAGTAAAAAGCCCTGGAAAAGACTCCATGCTCGCCCCACTGATGGAGAAGGACTCAGGCAACTTTGTGGCTTTTGCTTGTTGCGTTTTGTTTTCAGACAATCACCAATAACTAACTCACTTACGCTTGTACCTTAATGTTCTATTTTGGTGTTTTTTTTGTTTGTTTCTTCTCTCTGTGTGTAACAGTTCTGGCTGTCCTGGAACTGGCTTTGTAGACCAGGATGGCTTTGAACTCACTGAGATCCCCCTGCTTGTGCCTCCCAAGTGCTGGGATTAAAGGTATGAGCCACAATCGCCTGACTATGTTGTTGGTTTTTGTTTGTTTTGGAGACAGCTTCTCACGTAGTCTAGGCTAACCTTGACCTCTTGATCTACTTTCTCCCACAAAGCGAAGAGCTTATTGGCATGTTACACGGTGCCCAGCTAAAGTTTTGTAGTCTATACCGGTGAGATACGATTTTCATAACTTTGGAGATTTGTGGCATTTAATTTTCTAACATGATGGCAGAGCAGCTCAATGTCACTGTAACCTGAAGAATTTTGGAAAGGGTATAGACCCTGAAAGGCAAGGCTACAGGTCTCTGGGACCATGCTTAGAGGCTGTGTTCCTAGGAACTGCAGATTCTCCAGCCAGAGGGCCAATGGGTTTCCAGTACATCAGGAAGTAGTTAGATGGAAAGTGACCAGATGGTATGTAGAACTGTGTCCCTGTCCTTCACATGGAAAGAAAATGTAAACACAGTGTAGTGTCAGGCAAGTGTTCCAGGTTGGTATGTGGCAGCCCCTTCCTGCTATCTCTCTTCTTCCACGTTGTTCCCATCAAGTATTTGATCCAGAAACAATGGTCCAAGGAAGGTAGATTCCTGGAGGAAGACCCTATATTCCTTAAAAAAAAAAGTCAAATCAAATAATTCTACTGCCTTCTTTTTGTCCCCCATGTGTCTTTGGGTTTGAAGCTATTATAGATTCAGTCACCTTCCAGGTAATTCCAACTATCCCAGATAACACTCCATATTTACCCCCACTCAGACTGAACACAAGGAGATGAACTTCGGTAGCCTGTCGGTGAGGTGCAGCTCAGTGCGGAGACCCCAGGGTTTGGTTGCTGTAGTCACGGATGGCTGTGCTGTGGTTGGCTGCCTTGTGAAATGCTTCCTGTTGCATTTGAGCCATTCTTCCTGTGGTTTGACTGTGCAAGATTTCACTGTCTTTTTTTTTTTTTTTTGAACATGTCACACACCTTTTATTCCTGGACATTCTATGATACAAAGCGTTTTACCGTTAGTCACCTGTCTATACACCAGGCTTCCCAGGAGCAGGTGAGACTGGCTCAGCTGCTTTTGGTTCTGAATCCAGTTTCTCCCTTACTTCTAGTAAGTCCTCTCTTGTGCACTGATGTCATTGTCCCTAAGTAGCTTCCTGTTGTCTTTCTGCTCTGAGAATCTTGTATAGAGCATACCTAAAAAAGCAAAAAAGTAGCCTTTTGGTGTCAACAGTAACTGCTCTCATGGGTCAGATGTGAGTATAAGCCTTTCAGTCAATATAAATTGTTGTGTATGTCACTCTGACCCAATACCTCACACCTGTGCTGCACATTTATCTTCCCCATGCACCCTCTACAACATTAAGCCGGTTGAGGTCACACAGACAGCCTGGGAGAATATATACAGCAACCCTTCTGTCTTTCTGACATCTCTCTGCTTGCGTGACCTTGATTACTCCATTCCTCTACCCAAGTGAAATCAGTTGTGGCCATTTGAGCATTTTTCCGTAACTGAAAACCCAATGGCAGGGACAAGATGCCCACCAGGATAAGCTCTAATAGTCCAGGTTGGTAATTTGTGCCATGTGTGTGTATATGTGTAACATGCATGCGTGCACATGTTTCTATGTTTGCCCGTGGATGCCAGACATTGATGCCAGGTGCCTTCCTCACTCGGTGCCTGGCTTTTTACATAAGTGCCGAGGATATGAACTCAGGTCCTTGTGCTTGCCTGACAAGCAGCTTATAGTCTGAGCCATCTCCCCACGTCCTTCCATTGACTTTATTTCTTAAGAAAGCATTAGCAGGGTGGCAGTGACACACACCTTTAATCCCAGTACTCAGGAGGCAGAGGCAGGAGGATCTCTGAGTTCAAGGCCAGCCTGGTCTACTAGGACGGCCAAGGCTACACAAAGAAACCCTGTCTCAAAAAATAATACAAAACAAAACTCAAAATCCAAAACACAAAAGAAGAAAGCATTTAATTGATCTTACAGTGTTAGTTAGAGTGCATGATTGCAGAGCAAAAGTGTAACTGACAAACAGCTGAGAGCTCAGAACTGAAACCATAAGCAGGAGGCATCCATCACCCAGGGAATAGTGTTTTGAAACCTCAAGTCCATCGCCAGTGACACACCTCCTCCAACAAAGGCACATCTCCCAATCCTCCCCAAACAGGAGACCAAATATTCAAATGTTTGAACCTATTGGAGCTGTTCTTATCCAAACCACCACAGACAGCTTCATTCCAGAGGCCAATCAGCAGAATGAAGGCCATCTGCGTTCCTGAGTAGAAACTTGGCTGTAATTCCAGGTGTCAGTTCTTGTTTTCTCTGCTTTTAAATTTGATGGTTTACTGTATTAGTATTTCTAGTATTTCTTCTTACTCTTCATTGGTTTATCTCCTTTTCTAGTGGGATTTATTCATGTTCTTAATGATGGGGTTTACTGAATTCTTTCTGTTCTGGGTATAGGATTCCCTCAACCATCTTTTTGTATTTTGGTTTAGTGGTTATGAGTTCCCTTAATCTATCCTTACCACAGAAGGTGCATACTTTTCCCTTGTGAAGGACAGCCTTGCTGGTACCACAATCTTGGTTGGCAGTTATTGTCATTCAGGTTCTGAAATACATCATTCCCTGCCCTCGTGGCATTTAGAGTTCCTTCTGAGAAACCTGCCATTAGTCTAATATATTTGCCTTTAAACATTGCTTGACATTTCTTTCTGGCAGATTGTAATATCCTTTTGTCCTATACTTTTAACAACTTAGCTATGCTATGTCATGGCGACATACTTGTGTAGTTAAGCGTGTTGGATGTTCTAAATGCTTCTTGTACCTGGATGTCCATGTCTTTCCCAAAATTTGGGGAGTTTTCTGCTGTTATTTTACTGAGGAGGTTTTTCCATACCTCCAACCTTAGCTCTTCTCCTTTATGTGTGCCAGTGATCTGAATATTTGATTTTTAAGGGTATCCCAATGCTCTTGCATTCATTCTCTCTTTCCATCCCTCTCCCTCCCTCTCTCTCTCTTCCCCTCTCCCACCGTCCCTCTCCCATATATATATATATTCTCTCCCATAATATATAATAATTATTCTTTCTTTCTGACACTAACAATCCAAATGATTTCTCTTCAAGCTCTGTCATTTTTTTCTTCTGCTTGATCTAATGTTACTGAGGCTGCCAAGTTATGTTTCTTTTATTTCCTTTTTTAATTTAAATTAGAAACAGTCTTATTCTAGTTATGAATCCCAGCTCCCTCTCCCTACCATTTTCCCATGCCCCACACTGACCCCCATCCCATCCCTCTTCTGCTACATAGAAAGGGTGAGGCCTTCCATGGGGGGGGTCATCAAAGTCAGTCACATCATTTGGGGCAGGGCCTAGCCCCCCCCCCCCGTGTGTCTAGGCTGTGAGAGTATCCCTCTATGAGGAGTGGGCTCCCAATGTCCATTCATATATTTGGTATAAATGCTGTTCCATTACCAGAGGCCCCATTGACTGCCCAGGCCTCCTAACTGACACCCAAGTACAGGGGGCCTGGTTTTGTCCTGTGCTGGTTTCCAATCTGACAGTCTGGGGTCCATGAGGTGTTTCTATGGGTTTCCCCAGCATGATATTGGCCCCTTTGCTCATCACTCCTCCCTCTCTACAACTGGATTCCAGGAATTTGGCTCAGTGCTTAGCTGTGGGTGTCTGCTTCTGTTTCCATCAGCTACTGGAAGAAGGCTCTATAATGGCATATAAGGTAGCCATCAATCTCATTATAGGGGAAGGGTGTTTAAGATAGCCTTTCCCCTATTGCTTAGATTGTTAGTTGGGGTCATCCTAGTATATCTTTGGACATTTCCCTAGTGCCAGATTTCTCTTTAAACCTATAATGGCTCCCTCTATTATGGTATCTCTTTTCTTGCTCTCCTCTATTCTTCCCGTTACTCAATATTCCTGCTCCCTCATGTCCTCCTCTCCCCTCCTCTTCTCCCCTTCTCTTTTTCCTAACTCCCTCTCTCCTCCCCCTGTGCTCCCAATTTGCTCAAGAGATCTTGTCCCTTTCCCCTTCTCCGGGGGACCGTGCATGTCTTTCTTAGGGCCCTTTGTTTCCTAGCTTCTCTGGAGGTGTGGATCGTCGGCTGGTAATCCTTTGCTCTATGTCTAATATCCATATATGAGTGAGTGCACACTATGTCTTTTTGTGACTGGGTTACCTCACTCAGTATGGTTTCTTCTCATTCTCCATCCATTTGCCTTCAAATTTCAAGATTCCATTGTTTTTTTTCTGCTGAGTAATACTCCATTGTGTAAATGTACCACATTTTCTTGACCCATTATTCAGTTAAGGGGCATCTAGGTTGCTTCCAGGTTCTGGATATTACAAATAATGCTGCTATGAACATAGTTGAACAGATGTCCTTGTTGTATGAATGTCTATCCTTTGGGTATATGCCTAAGAGTGGAATTGCTGGATCTTGAGGTAGACTGATTCCCATTTTCCTGAGAAACCTCCACACTGATTTCCAAAGTGGCTGTACAGGTTTGCACTCCCACCAGCAGTAGAGCAGTTTTCCCTTTCTTCACATCTTCTTCAGCATAAACTGTCATTGGTATTTTTTATTTTAGCCACAGGTGCAAGATGGTTTCTCAGAGCTGTTTTGATTTGCATTTCCCTGATGGCTAAGGATGTCGAGCACTTTTTTATGTGTCTTTCAGCCATTTTGGATTCCTCTATTGAAAATTCTCTATTTAGTTCTGTACCCCACTTTTTAATTGGATTGTTTGGTGTTTTGGAGAATAGCTTCTTGAGTTCTTTGTATATTTTGGAGATCAGCCCTCTGTCAGATGTTGGGTAGATCTTTTCCCATTCTATGGGCTGCTGTTTTGTCTTGTTGAGTACATCCTTTGCCTTAGAGAAGCTTCTCAGTTTCAGGAGGTTCCATTTATTAATTGTCGATCTTAGTGTCTGTGCTACTGGTGTAATGTTCAGGAAGCTGGCTCCTGTACCAATTCGTTCAAGGGTACCTCCTGGATTTATGTTGAGGTCTTTGATCCATTTAGACTTAAGTTTTGTACATGGTGATAGATATGGATCTATCTGCAGTCTTCTACATGCCAGCATCCAGTTATGCCAGCACCATTTGTTGAAGATGCTATCTTTATTCCATTGTATAACTTTAGCTTCTTTGTCAAAAATCAGGTGTTCCTAGGTGTGTGGGTTAATATCAGGGTTTTCAATTTGATTACATTGGTCTACCTATCTATTTTTGTGCCAATACCAAGCTGTTTTCAAGACTATAGCTCTATAATAGAGCTTGAAGTCAGGGATGGTGATGCCTCTAGAAGTTCCTGTATTGTACAGGGTTGTTTTAGCCATCCTGGGTCTTTTGTTTTTCCATATAAAGTTGAGAATTGTTCTTTCAAGGTCAGTGAAGAATTGTGCTGGGATTTTGATGGGGATTGCATTGAATCTGTAGATCACTTTTGGCAAGATTACCATTTTTACTATGTTGATCCTACCTATCCAAGGACATGGGAGATCTTTCCATTTTCTGGTATCTTCTTTAATTTCTTTCTTTAAAGACTCAAAGTTCTTGTTATACAGGTCTTTCACTTTTTTGGTTAGCATTACCCCAAGGTATGTTATGTTGTTCACGGCTATTGTAAAGGGTAATGTTTCTCTGATTTCTTTCTCAGCCCACTTATCGTCTATATAGTAGGGATACTGATTTTTTTTAAGTTAATTTTGTATCCTGCCGCTTTGCTGAAGGTGTTTATCAGCTGTAGGAGTTCCCTGGTAGAGTTTTTTGAGTCACTTATGTAAACTATCAGATCTGCAAATAGTGAAAGTTTGACTTCCTTTCCAATTTGTCTCCCCTTGATCTCCTTTTTGTCTTATTGCTCTTAGCTAGAACTTCAAGTACAATTTGAAAAGATATGGAGTGGACAGCCTTGTCTTGTTCCTGATTTTAGAGGAATCACGTTGAGTTTCTCTCCATTTAGTTTGACGTTGGCTGTTGGTTTGCTGTATATTGCTTTTATTATGTTTAGGTGTTCCTGTTGCCTCTGATCTCTCCAAGACCTTTATCATGAAGGGATGTTTGATTTTGTCAAAGGGTTTCTCAGCGTCTAGTGAAATGACATGGCTTTTCTTTTTCAGTTTGTTTATTTGGTGGATTACATCGATGGATTTTTGTATGTTGAACCATCCTTGCTTCCCTGGGATGAAGCCTACTCGATCAAAGTGGATGATTTTTCTGATGTGTAGTTGGATTTGGTTTGCCAGTATTTTATTGAGTATTTTTGCATCAATGTTCATGAGGGATATTGGTCTGTAGTTCTCTTTCTTAATTGTGCCTTTGTGTGGCTTGCATACCAACATAATTGTAGCCTTGTAAAAGGAGTTTGGCAAAGAACCTTCTGCTTCTATTATGTGGAACACTTTGAGGAGTATTGGTATTAGCTGTTCTTCAAATTTCTGGTAGAACTCTGCACTGAAACCATCTGGCCCTGGACTTTTTTTTTTTTTTTTTTTTTTTTTTTTTTTTTGGTTGGGAGACTTTTGATGACTGCTTCTATTTCATTAGGGGTTATAGGTCTATTTAAATTGCTTATCTGTTCTTGACTTAATTTGGTAAATGATACCTTATACAGAAAATTGTCCATTTCCTTTAAATTTTCAAATTTTGTGGAGTACTGGTTTTCAAAGTATGACCTGAAGATTCTATGGATTTCCTCGGTGTCCTTTGTTATGTCCCCCTTTTCATTTCTGATTTTGTTAATTTTCATGTTCTCTCTCTGCCTTTTGGTTAGTTTGGATAAAGGTTTGTCTATCTTGATTTTCTCAAAGAACCAACTCTTTGTTACATTGATTCTTTGTTTTCTTTGTTTCTACTTTATTGATTTCAGCCCTCAATTTGATTATTTCCTGGCATCTATTCCTCCAGAGTGAGTTTGCTTATTTTTGTTTGTTAATTCTCTAGTGTGACTATTCTCCAATTTATTCATGTGGGCACTTAGTGCTATGAACTTTCCTCTTAGTACTGCTTTCAAAGTGTCCCATACGTTTGGGTATGTTGTGTCTTCATTCTCATTGAATTCTAGGAAGTCTTTAATTTCTTTTTTATTTCTTCTTTGACCCAGGAATGGTGCAATTGCTCACTGTTCAATTTCCATGAGTTTGTAGGGTTTCTGTAATTTGTGTTGTTGTTGAATTCTTACTTTAAAGCATGGTGGTCTGATAAGATATGGGGGCTTATTCCTTTTTTTTTTTTTTTTGAATCTGTTGAGGTTTGCTATGTTGCCGAGTATGTGGTCAATTTTAGAGAAGGTTCCATGTGGCACTGAGAAGAAGAAATATTCTTTTGTGTTTGGATGGAATGTTCTATAGATGTCTGTTAAACCCAATTGGATCATAACTTATTAGTTCTTTTTTTTTCTTTATTAAATATCTGTCTGGTGGTCCTGTCTAGTGGTGAGAGTGGGGTGTTGAAGTCTCCTACTATGTTTGTGAGGTTTTATGTGTGATTTGAGTTTTAGTAGTGTTTCTTTTACGAATGTGGATGCCTTTGTATTTGGGGCAGAGATTTTCATAGAATTGAGACTTCATCTTGATGGATTTTTCCTGTGATGACTATGAAATGGCCTTCTTCATCTCTTTTGATTGATTTTAGTTTGAAGTCTAATTTGCTAGATATTAGGATTGCTACACCAGCTTGTTTCTTGGGTCCATTTGATTGGAAAATCTTTTCCCAACCCTTACCTCTGAGGTACCGTCTGTCTTTGAAGTTAAGGTGTGTTTCTTGTATGCAGCAGAAGGGTGGATTCTGTTTTCGTATCCATTCTGTTAGCCTGTGTCTTTTTATAGGTGAGTTAAGACCATTAATATTGAGGGATATTAATGACCATTGATTGTTAATTCTTATTTGTTTTGAATTTGTTGTTTGTGGTGGAATTGTGTATGGATTCGCCCTGCTTTTTTCTTTTGGCTGTTGGTAAAGTGGGATTATCTATTGCCTATGTTTTTGTGATTGTAGTTAATTTCCTTGGGTTGGAGTTTTCCTTCCAGAACTTTCTGTCAGGCTGGATTAATGGATATGTATTGTTTAAATCTGGCTTTGTCATGGAATATCTTGTTTTTTCCATCTACAGTGATTGAAAGCTTTGCTGGGTATAGTAGTCTGGGCTGGCATCCGTAGTCTCTTAGTGTTGGTAGAATGTCTATCCAGGACATTCTGGCTTTCAGAGTTTCCATAGAGAAGTCAGGTGTAATTCTGATAGGTTTGCCTTTATATGTTACTTGGCCTTTTTCCTTTGCTGCTCTTAATAGTCTTTCTTTGTTCTGCATGTTTGGTGTTTTGATTATCATGTGTTGAGGGGACTTTTTTGTGGTTCTCTCTATTTGTTGTTCTTTAAGCTTCTTGTACTTTTATTGGCATGCCTTTCTTTAGGTTAGGAAAGTTTTCTTCTATGATTTTGTTGAATATGTTTTCTGCACCTTTGAGTTGTATTTCTTCACCTTCTTCTATACCTATTATTCTTAGGTTTGGCCTTTCCACAGTGTCCCATATTTCCTGGATATTTTGTGTTAGGGATTTGTCATACTTAAGATTTTCTTTGGCCAATGAATCTATATTTCTCCTAGTGTATTTTCAATGCTTGAGATTCTCTCTTCCATCTCTTGTATTCTGTTGATTATGCTTGCATCTGTAGTTCCGACTCATTTACCCAGCTTTTCTATTTCCAGCATTTCTTTTATTGTCTCTATTTTAGCTTTCAAGCCTTGCACTGTTTGAATTATTTCCTTCAATTGCTTGGTTGTTTTTTCTTGGCTTTGCTTGTTTTCCTTTAAGAGATTCATTTCTTGCAATTTTTGGTTTGTTTTTCCCTTCATTTCTTAAATTTTTGTTTGTTTTTTTTTCTCCCATTTCTTTAAGGGATTTTCTCATTTCCTCTTTGAGGTTCTGTATTATCTGCATAAAGTTGTCGTTAGGATCATTCTCTTCTGTTCCATCTATGTTGGAATGTTCAGGTCTTATTGGTGTGGAGTTACCTAGACTCTGGTGGCGTCATATTGATCTTTCTATTGTTGAGTGTGTACTTATACTGTCATCTTCTCATCCATTCTTCCAGTGGGTGCCGGTGGGGTCTCACCCTCTTCCGGTGGATACAGGTCCAAGGTCCTCTTCTGGTGGGTGCAAGCAGGTCCAATACTCCGACAGCTCTCCTCTTCCCTTGGGTGGATGTGGGACTAGCACTGTGAAGTCAGAAGACTCTGGATAGCCTCGTCCTCCAGGAGGGGGTCCCCCTGTGTGCAGTCCCCAGACCTCAGGAAGCTCCAAGCAGGGCACTGGAAGGTAGGCTGGAAACAGGCCCATGCTTACTTCCTCCCAAGTAATGTTTCTATGATCTGACCTGTAGGAGCGCCTTGTTTCCTCCATGACTTCTGTCAGTTCTCCTTCAGATCCTGTGCTGGCCTTCATTAATTCACTTCACTGCTTGTGTTTTCTCATTAGCCTTGTATTTCTATTGAAAATGGTTCATCCTCTAGGATGGGTATCTTTTGTGACATCATGTGACAGCCTCCTTAGTGGCTTTTCCTTGAAAGTGTGTCATGGGAGGCCTCAGTCCTGGATTTTGCTTGATCTGAGGCATGGAGTCTCTCATTCTTACAATAATCTCCAAGGCTAATCTTCCACCAACAAGAAGTCCTAACGAGACTTGAAGGAGGCAAAGCTAAAATTAGAAAGAGGCTATGCTGAGTGCTCAAGTGGGCAGGGCAGGGCGGGGCCAGCTCAGGGACTCCTTTGCTATTTTTGATATTTAAAAAGCCGCAGAGTTTTGTTTCCATGATTTAACTTGATGTTCATACTTGGTACAGTGCCAGTTCTGAAAGCAAGTAAGTCTCTCTTCTCACACACCCCTACTTGTGCCCCCCCGCAATTTGTCTTCATGGCAGGTCAAATAAAGGAACCTATAAATAACTATGGTTTTATAATAAAACCAAGTGATAAACTGACAGAAGTGCTCAAATACAAGATTTTACGTCATGTTCACCTTCCCCCATGGAGATGTCTACATGAAATATATTTCTAGAACTCAGGTTTTATGGCATTCTATATCCTTTTCTCCTATCCTGGAAGATTTGAAAGGTCATTTGATGAGCTGTTTTCAGGATCAGTGCTGAAGCTGATAATCTTGGTAAAGATTAAGTTAATGTATTCTAGAAAAATGTAGTTCTTCTAGAATGTTCTCAGCTACATTCTCTCCAAGATAAGTAAAGAGAAATATTTTATAAATATGCCCTGATAAACATTATAGTACAGTTTTTTCATTTCTACTCAAGTTCAGGGATGGTTTCTTAGTAAATTGTAAACCTATAGATCCTTTATGGAAAATTCTTTCTCTTACTTCAGGTTGGCATAGTCAGTAGCCCCCAAATCTGACTTTTGAATGAATATAACAGTATTTGAGATGAAGTGCAGCAAGCAGCAGGTGGAAACGGGCTGTTTTGAAGTCAGTCCTTTGCTCTGTCTCAAGCTCATCCATTGACTTGTGGACTTACAGTTGTTGTTAGACTATCATTCTAAAACTGAGGTGTCTACTTTATATTTGATCATTCAAAGTGGAATAAAACAGTGGGACTTGATTGCACATGGCTATAATCTCAGCACTTGGGACCCTGAGGCAGGTGGATCCCAGGTTCAAGATCAGCCTGGGTTAGGGAGTGAGTTCCTAGTAGAGGTAGCTCAGGGTTAGAGCAAGGGCCAAATGTAACCACAGACCTGAATTCAATCCCAATCCCCACCAAAAGCAAAATAAACAAGGAAGCAAAGAGCCCAAAACGTTAGTTTACTTGGAGAAATCACATTTTATGGAAAACAATGGTTTTAACTGGTACTCATTTTTAGACACTTTGAGTGACTCATGAAATCATGTCTTTAGAAAACACTGTTATAAAAACACAGTATCTTAATTTCTTATTAATAGTTTACATTGTGGTTTTTATTAAATTGTGGTTTTCATAATTTAAAAAATAAGGATACTAATAAGGAGGATTTTTATGCCAGGTTTTCTATTGCATTTGATGAATATAATTAATACTTGACATTTTACTGTTTTACTATTTTATTTGTTTTTTATTTATTAATTTAAAGAGGTGTTTTGATCTCATCTTTAAGGTTGTTCCATCTTCTGGTTTGTTTGTTCTGGAGTTGAACATGGAACTTTGCCCATGCTAGGCAACTGCTTTCCCTACACATCCAGCTCCAATCCACTTTGTATGTGTGTCCCCATTATATGTTTGCATAGTGTGTGTGTGTGTGTGTGTGTGTGTGTGTGTGTGTGTGTGTTGAGGCCAGGGGTTGATGTTGTTGTCTTCCTCATTAAATTTATACCTCATTTTTTAAGATTGGACTTTCATTGAACCTGGAGCTCATGGTTTAGGTGGACTGCTGGCAGGTGTGTACTTGCCAGTCATCCAGCTGTCTCCAGGTCTGCAGCCCTGGTATAGACACATGCCGTGCCTGGCCTTCATGTGGGCGCTGGGATGAGAACTCAGTTCCTCATGCTTGCACAGCAAGCATTTAACTGACTGAGCCATTTCCTCACCCCACCCACTTTTATACACGCATTTTAACAATATTTTCTTCCTTTCCCTTTCCCTCTCTCTTTCTCTATTTCTCTTTCATTTTTCTATACTCTCTCCCTATGTAGAATTTATAACATATACCTCCTGAATATTGAGATTACAGTACAGGTGTGCACCTAACCCTCCCCCAGCTACAATTTTTTAAAATTTCACTTTAAAACTTGGGCTACACATTACCCTTTTCTGAAAGAAAAAAATAGAATTTGTGTCTCACTAAAGAAGTTTTTGAGGATGTCAAACTTTATTAGTGATTCCTGTTTTGAAAGCAATATGGCTAAACATTGTAAATATAACTTAAGTATATGCTGTTTTCAAAGTCTTTAAGTGTATTTGTTAATGTTAAGCATTTTTGGTAAGTCTAACAGATAATTAGTGTGATGGTTTGGTAAAAGACGGTTAGAAAGAACATAATGTGTGATTTCCCCATTCTTCCTACTATGGACATCAAGAGTCACTGGTGCAGTGACTTCTTGGAGCATCGTCAGAACTGTGGCTGCAAGTTCAAGTTGACAGTGTCACCAGAGAGAAACATAAAGCAGTGTTCTCAACCTTCACCCTATACCTAGTTTCTCCAGATGGTGGCATCTTGCAAAACTGGAGGACAATTCAGCAACAGGCAATCATTACACAGTTAGGATAGAAAACAGTTCCCTGACTACAGTGTGTGTGTGTGTGTGTGTGTGTGTGTGTGTGTGTGTGTGTGTGTGTGTGTGTTTCTGGAAACTGACAAGCACTCTGCCACTGAGCTATATACTCATCCCCACATTTTCCTTTTACTTTGAGATAGCATCTCACTAAGTGGACCAAGTTGGCCTTGAACTCACCATCCTCCTGCCTCAGTCCCCAGTAGGATTTTACAGGTCTATGCTTTAGTTTTCCCTTTTAAAGTACCACAAGCAAGTAAGAACTAGGCTCTGTCTTGGTGAGTTTAGAATTTCCTGTTTGGAAATGCAGGCTATAAAAGGTTGGTCTTCCACTAATTTCTAAAGCAAGCTACCAGGTTTGGGACTTGTGGTTAGAATGAGGACCAATGTAAACATTTCATCACTCTATGCATTGACACCTGTTTGCTTCATTTTCTGAGGCTTCTGAACCTGGAAGTGAATGGGCCCAGGGAGAAGCAAGAATCTAGAAAATGGATGTTTTCAGGACCCATGCTGTTTACCAGTAAGGACTTCCAAATAGGGAGAAAGAAAATTGCTGTGAGCTTGGGCTGCTTGGAAAAGATGCTTGGAAGGAAAAATGCAGATTGGGTCTTGGTTTGTTTGCCTGAGAAAAGGCAAGCATCAAGATGAGGGGCCCTGAAGTTCCTAGAGGCAGTCTGGATTGATGTTCCAGCAAAGGGTCTTTCCTTTCTAGTTCATTGTTTTGTTCTTCAGTACCTAGAATAGGGGCTGGAGGTAGTAGGGAGTATATCAACTTGAAACCTGCTTTGCTGAATCCTGTATGTAACTCTTCAATTGGATGATTATTTTACACTTGCCTGGGACAGGCACAGCTCCTTGAATATTGCTGCTGGCTGTTAGTTATATACAGCCATAACAGGGCTAGCTCACTGTTTACTGAGAGGGCTATTCTGGATGTTTCGAAATTTAGCAACATTTCTAGCACCTACACACACACACACACACACACACACACACACACACACACACACACACACACATACACATCTCAGCTGTGACAGACACAACTGGATGGATATTGCTGTATGGACAGAATCATCCCTGGTAATTGAGAGCCACTGGGCCATATTGGACACCAAGGCTTGACTTGGAGAAGTCTTGCAAAATCTCAAAGTCAAAATGCAAAGGTAACTCGTAGGCACATTCCGCATTGCTCAGTTGTCATTGTCTAGGATGGCCTACATATGTCCAGCTGTTGGATGTGTTCTGGGTGGTAGCCACCTCCCCCTCCCCTCTGCCATAGCTCAGCAGCCTTGACTCACACAGTGGCAGAACCATTCTGAGTATACCGTCTGCCCGAGCCCTATGGGTGGTATGGCTGTGTATAGATGCTATGTTTAGCCCCTTGGAAATAACTACTCATTAAAAAGGCAAAAGGCACCAGGGGAGCCCTGGCTGTGTGCCTTGCTCTGCCTGGTGACCACACTACAAGCCCTGCCCTCTGTTGCTTCTCCCCCTTCCCTTTGTGTTTATTGATGTCAATCATCTCCCTGACCCATTCAGAGCCATGTTGCAAATGGAAGGCAGGAAAGAAGAAGGGCGAAGAGAAGAAAAAAGAAAAAGGAGGTAAGAAGAATGAGAGAGAGCATGGCCTCTCCAAGGGATACACCCAGGACTCCTGGCTTTTACTTGGGGTCAACCCTCTCAGGTCAACCCAGGAGAAAGGTTGGAATGGTTCTGCCACTGTCTGAAGACGACCTTTTGTCCTTGCCTTTTTTTTTTTAATCTATAAAGAATTATATCTTGAAAACACCTAGGTAATTGGTATAAGGTTGCTTCTTTTGATAGGTTAGACCAGAAATACATAGAATGAAACATTTGAAGCTGGAAACAGGGTTCACATTCTCTGTCTCTGTCTCTCTGTGTGTCTGTCTCTGTCTCTGTCTCTCTCTCTCTTTTTCTCCATCCCCCAGGCTACTCTCCAGTTCATTTCTCTACTTTTCAGCATCCCAAGTTCTGCTGTTATAGGACTGAGCCACCCAACCAGGCCAGGGTAATAACTGAGCTACAGACCCTGTACCTATAGGGTCAGGTGGTTTTCCTGTCTCTTTGTTCCAGAACTTTGGAAAGCATACTTTGGAAAGTATTTTGAGTGCTAGCTATCAGTTGACCTGCCTCAATCTAGCACCACTGGTGGCATGTACAGGGATTGTGGGAGTGGCTTTGGTCATGAAGCAGGCCTTTTCTGAGTCAGGCTGAGAGCCTCTGGGTACTTCTTCAAACTGAACTTGCCTTTCCCATGATTTCCCTCTAGACATCCTCAGTGACTTAACTTGTGTGTGTGTGTGTGTGTGTGTGTGTGTGTGTGTGTGTGTGTGTGTATGCATTTCCATATTCCTGACTGGCTGTGGCTTCATCCTTGAGCATTGCCTAAGCTTGCCTATCCTTGTGGAGGACACTATAAAAAGAAAACAGACGGGAGGGACTAGAGAGAGGGCTCATTTCGTGACAGGCTTTGCCACAGCAGCATGAAGATCTGAGTTCTCTCCCCCAAAACCTCAGCACAAAAGCCAAGCACAGTCGTAAGCTTCTGTAAACCCAGCACTGAGGAGGAAAAGACAAGGTGGCCAGCCAGTGTATTGGAACTGACCCTGTCTCAAAATGGAAAAGTGACTGAGGAAGGAAGGCATTCAACATCCACCTCAGCCCTCCACATGGACCCTGCATAAATGTGCATGAATATGCACACCCACACAGATGTGTGTATGCACAACACACACACACACACACACACACACACACACACACACACACACACACACACAAACCGCCATGAGAAAATGCAGAAGGCAAAACAATTTTGTATTTCCAGTCCTTCAGCTCCAGATGTGTGAACTTGGGATGTTTTCTCATCTATGTACTTTTATCTCTCATCTGTAAAACAGGTGTGAGTCTGTATTTGAAATCTTCACATGCTGATGTCAAGGATGGAAAAGATGATGGATATTGTAAAGGGCTGTGTGTTTCCTATTGAACATTAGGTAACACAGATTAGGATCCAAATATCCACAGAATGGCTTCATTTGTTTTCCTTTTTTTTTTTTTCTTTTGTCAGAGTGATGGGCAGATGGCTCAGTTGGTAAGAGTGTTTGTTCTGCAATCACAGACCCTTGATCAAATCCCCAGCATGCACATAAAAAGCCAAGCATTGAGTGCTCAGTGCCTGTGACCCCAACAACGGAGGTGGGGGTACAGATGGGTGTACCCAGGAGCTCACTGGTTTGCCAGCCTAGTTGAAACAACAAGCTTATCTTCAGTAAGAGACCCTTTCCCAAGAAAATAAAACAGCCTGCTCTGGCCTCTCTGCCTTCACGAGCTTGGGGGTGGACCCACACACTCAGGTGCACGCACCACACATATACATACATATCATGAACTAAATAAACCAAAACAGGTATACTGAATAAATCTGACTCTGTCGGTCCCCTTGTCTCTTTTAGGTTCCATTTTGGGGGCGGAGAATGCATCACACGTGTCCCTGCCTGCCAGGCTTAGCGTGTTTACGGACATCTTTCAATCGGTTTATCTGTTTGGCCCGGAAGTGATGACTTTGAAGAAAGAAGCTGAAGTGTGAGCCTCCGCTGCACAATGTCTTGTCAAGTCTCACTTGTGATTGTGTCAAACAAAGAATATGCCAGAAAGAAACGCTCTCGCTTCCTCAGCTTTCCAAGTAACATTCCGAAGTGACTTTTTTTTTTTTTTTTCTTTTTTGAAGGGGAGTTTTGATTGTTTGGATAGACGTATAAAGGGCAAAGCGTTCTGGAACGGCTTCTCATTTCCCTGTTTATGTTTTGGCTTGACGTGTTTGAATGCCAATATCAACAAGCATTTTAATGAATAGGAGAATAAGAGTAGGTATTTTGTTGCAAAAACTTTTCTTTTCTTTCTTTCTTTCTTTTTTTTTTTCTTTTCTGCCTGGTGCATAGACATTCCCTCACTTTTCAAAGACCGATGGTCCTCAGTTTAGCCTAGCGTTCTGAAGTGGGGGTCTTGGCAACCTTGACTTGCTGGTAGACCTGCTGAGGAGGCTCAGTTAGCTCTATACTTCTTTGGTGGCAAGAGGGTGCATTTGAACCAGACACTCCAGACAGCTCACTGGGAGTAGTAGATGGGAGTGCTTCTGGAACTTTCCTGCACCCATCTAGTTCAGTGACTTTCAGTTCTACTGTTTAACTGGTGGGAGAACAAAATTAATGGGACGCTGAAAGTATGTGGTCCATTTTTCTAGATTTCGTTTAAGCAAAGGGCATTTTCTCCCTCATGGAATATGGAATATTTATTACATTTTCTTTTTCATTTTTTTAAAACTTGAAGCTCTTTTTTTTTTCTTCTTGTTGGGGACGTTCAAAAGAATGCCACTTGAGGAGGAAGCATTGATTTTCATCTGTCGACACAAGTCATCATTTAAAAATCGGTGTTTAGTTATAATTTAAACTTTTATTTGCAACCCAAAGGTCTATTGTAATGGATTTCCTGATATCTTGCCATTTGTACTGGTATCAATATTTCTATGTAAAAAAAAATTCTGTATCAGAATAATGACAATACTGTATATCCTTTGATTTATTTTGATATTATATCCTTATTTTTGTCATGGTGGTCAACAGTTTTTATTACGAGCAGATTTCTATATAACCCTCATCCTAAAGCGGATAGACACCCCAAAGCTGGTGGAATCGACCTCACATTTCATGCATTTTCATTTCACATTCAGGAGAGTTGTGTCTGTGTGAATTTTAAGGTAGCACAAAAATGAATAAATAAAGCATGTGTACCTATCAAAAAGGCTTTGGAGAGTGAAGGAAAAAGTGACACCCAGAAGTGCCTGCTAGCTGGAATGAACCTGCAGGTTTCCTCGGCAAAACCTGATGGAGTGCGCAAGATGCATGGCATGGCATGGGCTAGGCTCTAACTGCACAATGGTGCCAATGCACTCTGCTCTGGCTTTGAACAACTCACTAAATTTGTCAGTCCATATTGTGTCACAAATAAACAACAGCTGCAACCTTAAGTTTAACTGACTACACATTTGCCCATACCCACCCACCACCTGTTCCCCAAAGTAGACAGCAGTTGTCCATTCTGTGGTTGTTTGCTCGGCTGGGAGTTACACAGGTATGTTGGTTATAACTTATCCCTCGGGCTAACGTTGTGGTACAATTGTATGGAAGCTGGGTGTGCTAGTCACCACAGTTTCTCAGTGTTTTCTATTTACTTTACACGGGAGGAAACATCCTTTATCAAGTCTGTTTGAAAACCAAATAATCAACTTGAACAAGGGGAATTATGGGGAAGAAATGGACACAGCTGCAATTTGGCTAAAGTTATCTTCACATAGCTTTCAAGACATTTTTCAATAAGTGGCAAAATGTAACTTTAATTTTCACCAAAATTAGAGACTGCAGCTATCCCTTATACAATCTTGCTCTTAAATCCAGTTCAAAGGGGACAGATGGAGTCTCAGGTGCTCAACAAAGAGGACCCAAATGCATGGATGGTCAACGGCTGACTTGGGTGCTCATTAGCACCTGCTGTTGCCCAGAGCCTTGGCGTTTGCTCTCTCTCCCTTTGCTAGTTATTTTTATTGTCTAGAGTAACATATTACTCAGATTATTTTGTCAATTGCCATCAAAACTGACACCTTTCAAATCACTGTTTCACAAACTTTGTAATCCCATTCCTCAGAAGTTTTTATTTTTGTTTTTTTTTTAAGTATTGCTATTGTGTGTGTGGTGGATTAAGAAGGGGGGAGGGAGAGTGTGCCAAGGCACACCTGTGGAGGTCAGAGACAACTGTGTGAGTTGGTTCTCTCCTTCCCCGTTTTTGCATATGCTCTGGAGATCAAACTCAGGTGGTCAAGTTTGCATGGCAAATGCTTTAGCAGGCTGGACCATCTCACTAGCCCTCAGAGGTTGTTTAGAACAGTTTTGTGAGACACGTGTTAGGCCCATACTCTGGCAACTTCATTTTTGGCTCCCAGGATGGTCCTGAAACCCTACAAGGTAAGGCAAGTTAGGGGTTTCAAGGTGAAAAGCCAAATACCAGATAATGTTTTTGGTAAGGTTTCAGACCCTGGCCCCTGTTGTCTTTCTGTTTCCTCACTCTGGGTACATTGTGGGAAGTAGGTTCAGACTTTGGCTGCCATGCCTTGCCCTTGCTGATGAACTGTAGAATCCCTTCAAACTGTGAACCTACATAATCCCTCCCTCCCTCCCTCCCTCCCTCCCTCCCTCCCTCCCTCCCTCCTTCCCTCCCTTCCTCCCTCAAGCAGCTTCTTGTCAGATATTTTGTCATAGCAACAAGAATAGCTAATACAGACTGTCATTTCTAACTGTTTAACTTTGTATGTAGAGCCGGGCGTTGATGGGTGCACACCTTTAATCCCAGCACTCGGGAGGCAGAGGCAGAGGCAGGTGGATCTCTGAGTTCAAGGCCTCTGTGAATTCGAGGCCTCTGTGAATTCGAGGCCAGCCTGGTATACAGAGGAGTTCTGGGACAATCTCCAAAGCAATACTGAGAAACCCTGTCTTGAAAAAGCAACGAAAGGAAAAGTTGATGCCAAAGCTACCTCTCCCTCAGCTGAAGGCCGTCATTACAATACAGCTCTTGTTAAGGCCCTGCAGAGTCAGTCCAAGTACAAATCAAACGCAATCTGATCATCCTCTTCTCAAGCCTCCTGTAAAAAAATGTATTTAAGCTAGATGAACAAAGAAGCAAAGGAGAATTGGAACAGAGAACTGAAAGGAGAGCTAGAAAGAATTAGAAGAAAATTAGAGGGCAGAAAAATAGAATATTAAGGAGCATGACCAGAACAGTACATATGTGACTTTATTCTATACTCTTCAGTTAGAAAAACCTTTGGTTCAGTTTGGCTTCTCTGTGGAGCTGTTTTCTCTCTACTTTGGGCGTAGCCTTGAGAGCTGGTCTTTCAGGCTAGGATTCCTTTCATTTCATTCTCAAAAGGTAAAATAATCATAAAAGTTAACCCGTTTGCAGGCTGGGAGGACAGCTCAGTTGGTCAAGCACTGTGCAAACACAATGACCTGAGTATAGTCTTCAGAAATCACATACAAAGTAGAATGTAACAGCAAATGCTAATCCCAGAGCCAGGGCAGAGGAGACAGGAATCCTGGGGTTCAAACCAGCCATCCTTAGTACATTGTTGAGGTTTAGGTTCAGTGAGAGATCCTGTCTCAAAAAGTAAGGTGGAGAACAACTGAGGTAGATGCCAGATGTCAGTTCCTGGACTCCATACTCAAATGCACATGCATACGAACATGTACACACATACATGTGCACACAGACACATAAGTCATTATGAAGAGTTAAACCTCAGCAAAATCCCAAAGAAATAAAACACGTTCAAAGTAGTAAAAAGGAAGTGTGGCACAGATGTGCCCAGAGCATGTCACTTGTGAGTCAGCGCCGAAGCAAAGGACCCAGTGACACTCATCACTGAGGAATGATTTAGCCTCTAGGTCATACTGCTAATCAAATCCACAATTGCTTAAATTCATTTTTATCTTCTTGACTAAAATACAAGCAATTGATGGGTAGCATGGGGTTTCCGTTGAAGAAACTCAAGCAAGTTCAGAGAAAACTTAAGTTTGGTTTGAGGAGCTGTTGAGAAATTTCCTGGATTGTATTTCTCTATAGACAAGATTAACCCTGGCATGAAGGGTATTTAGCTCATTCTTTAGAACACAAAACCTAACCAGCAAAACATTTTTATTATGGAAAATGTAAACAGACATTCTTAAGAGGAGGGGTTGATGAGATGGCCCAGCAGATAAAGGTGCTTGCCATTCTCACAATGCTCTCACGATTCGAGCCTAACGGCCTGACCTCAATAGCTGAGACCTGTATAAAAGTGAAAGGAGAAAACCTACTCCACAAAGCTGTCCTCAAAAATGTACCTTGGCATATGGGCCCTTGTGTGTGTGTGTGTGTGCCCACTTGCACGTGCGTGTGTTAGTGTGTTCACACATACACAGAGTAAAAACAAAATTGAAATTGTTATCTTCTTAGAAATGATGGAACGAAGCATCACAGAGCTGTCACCCATTATCTTATTAATGCCACTAATTGCAGTGGTGACCTTATTCCATCCCAGCCTCTTGCACCCCACTCCTCCTCCCTCTTCATTGTCCTAATGCAAACCAACTTGGTATCTTCTTGAGAGTCTTCTTGTCACTGTATGTATTATTCTGTTCTCCATTACTGTAACAGAATGCCCCTTGTTAGGTTTTCATGTGTGTGTATCTGTGTGTGTGTACATGTTCTTGTATATGTCCATATGGGTGGGTGGGTGTGTGTGTGTGTGTGTGTGTGTGTGTGTGTGTGTGTGTGTGTGTACACAGGTGCATGTGCATATATGGAGACCAGCCGTCATCTGATAGCTTTCCAAGATCACTTTTATTGTTTAAAGATTTATTTTGTATTTTGTTTTTGTTTTTTGTTTTTTTCGAGACAGGGCTTCTCTGTGGCTTTGGAGGCTGCCCTGGAACTAACTCTTGTAGACCAGGCTGGTCTCGAACTCACAGAGATCCACCTGCCTCTGCCTCCCCAGTGCTGGGATTAAAGGCGTGTGCCACTCTCTCTCTCTCTCTCTCTCTCTCTCTCTCTCTCTCTCTCTGTGTGTGTGTGTGTGTGTGTGTGTGTGTGTGTGTGTGTGTGTGGCTATATAAACTTGTGTCCTGGTTCCTATGGAGGCTGGAAGTGTCTGATACCTTTATAGTTGGAATCAAAGGAGTTTGTAGCCACCTGATGTGGATGCTGGCAACTAAACTTCAATCCTCTGTAGGGGTAGTACATACTATTGATCACTTAGCCATCTCTCTAGCTCCCATCTTTATTTTTGAGACAATCTCTCTCGTTGAACCTAATTATTATTTGGCTAGACTTTCCAGACAATGAGCTTCAGGGATCTGCCTGTTTTTTCTAACACTCACTCTCTCTCTCTCTCTCTCTCTCTCTCTCTCTCTCTCTCTCTCTCTCTCTCTCTCACACACACACACACACACACACACACACACACACACACATACTGGGGATCCAAACTTAGGTCTTCCTGCTTGCGTATCAGATAATTTGAGCAAGCTCCATAGTGCCTGGCTAGGTTCTTTATAAAGAAAATAAATACCTCAGGTTTTGAAGGCTCTGAGGAGCACCCTAGCTGCAGTTCATCTTAGTAGATGGCATGATGATGAGGTGGAGCAACTGTAGGATGACACAGAAAACTTGAGGAGGGAAGTAGCTAGGAAGACCCAAGTTGGCTTCATGTATAAAAGCTCCTGTCAGCACATGTCTTTTATCCCAACACTTGGGAGGCAGAGACAGGTGGATCTCTGAATTCAAAGCCAGCCTATGTACAGATTGAGTTCCAGGACAGCCAGGGCTACACAGAGAAACACTATCTCAAATAAATAAATAAATAAATAAATAAAATCTTAGGGTTGCTATTGCTATGAAGAAACACCATGAACAAAGCAACTTAGGAAGGAAAGGGTTTATTTTCCCTTAAACATCCGTATCACTGTTCATGATCAAAACATGAACTCAAACAGGGCAGGGATGTGGAGCTGATGCAGAGGCCATAGAGGGGAGCTATTCACTGGCTTGTTCATCATGGCTTGCTTAACCTGCTTTCATCCCTGGGCTTGGACCACCAGCCCATGGATGGAACCACCCACATGGGCCGACCCTACCTACCCACACCCTCCCAGCATCAATAACTAAGAAAATGCCCTACATGCTTGCCTATAGCCCAATCTTACAGAGTCATTTTCTCAGTTGAGGCTCTCTCCTTTCAGAGAACTCTAGCTGTTTCAAGTTGATATAAAACTGGCCAGCACAACCCCTTTGACAGCACTAATCAGATTCTCAAGAGAATTTTATTTTTTCCCCCAAGATCATCACCCTCAATGGCCCAATCACTTCCCTATACCACCTAAAGCCTCCACTCCCAACACTGTTTGCCAAGTGTCTAACATGAGGCATCTGTGGGTCAAAACATCCAATCCCATGCAAACCACAGCATTTCCCTCTCCTTCTGTCCCTTAGATAGGGCCATGGACCAGGATGGGTTCCTTAAACAATTACTTTTCGGGCACTGAGGGTTTTTAAGGCTTGAGGGTTGGATTTGGAACTGAGTCTCATATGGCCAGGTTGGCCTTCCAGGTTCTGTAATGGAATCTGACCTTGAAATCACCGTCCTCTGCTTCTACCCCCACCAAGTGCTGGAATTCCAGAATGCTTCTACCACGCCTAGTCTAAACACTAACTTGAGACAAATTCCCTAAATCCCAAGTTGGAGTACAAAATGAAGGAGCCAAATAGTTCAGGCCAAGAATCTTCACATAAGTATTTGTTCCTGTGTAAAATTTTGGAAGATAATATTTTGCTTTTCAAACAGGAGATACATAGCAAATACTATTCCCTATGTTTTTATGGGAATATAAAAAATTATTAGTCCCTTACATGGCATATGTTAATATTCTCTATCATTTTTTCTTTCATTTCACTAAGAGCAGAGAAATCCATCACTAGAAGAGAAGAACTATACATTAGAGCTGTTCTCTACAGTTCATTTGTTCCCCTGTTCAGAGGTTGTCCACATGGAACTGTATGACTTAAATTCTGAGTGGGCAGGGTGGGGGGAGAAGATGTAATCTCCCTCACTTTACTAAAAGAAAATTGATCTTCCTCTCCAGTGGGGAGAAGTAAGTATATTTGGCGTACAAACCAGGCAATGAAGGCTCTGGGACAGCTGACCTACTGGCTAGGATCCTTGGGGGCCTCCTGAAGCACACACTCAAAGCCAGAAGAAACACTCAAGTGGCTCTTATTTGGAATCATCTTGGTAAACATCTCTATCATCACTAAGCTGAATATTTCTTTCTAACATGTTATCATTTTGTTGTATTTTAAGCTTCAGTTTGCTATCGTTTTAAATAACCGTAGGGTCCTAGAGATATGGCTCAGTGGTTGAGAACACTCTTCCAGAAGGTCTTTGCCTCCACAGGCAGGACATGCATGTGGCACACGGACAAGCATACAGACAAAATAACAATATGCATAAAGATAAACAAATCTTTACAAATATGTAAATAAAATAGTGGCGGCCAGGTGTGGTAGCATGTGGCTGTACTCCTAGCACCCAGGCACCAGAGGCTGGAAAACCAGGAATTCAAGACCTGAAGCTGTTTTATAGTGAGTTTGAGGTAGCATAAGACTCTGTCTCAAAACCAAAATTTAAAAATAAAGATGTTCACTTTGTAGTGCTTATCCTTCAGAGAGCAGGATCAGCCCCACACTGATCTCAACTTAGTTTGGATGTTGGGACTGATGACAGACCAAACCCAAAAGGGATGTGTCCAGATTTTATATGGATATGTGGTGATAGCCAAACAGGCACACATTAGCCATGATACGGACAGGAGATCTTTGCCTTTAATGTGGTCAAGAAGCAAAAGTGGTGCTGTCAGGAGCTGGCTAGCTCAGGAGTCGAGCCAAAATTGGGGAGAGGACATGCACGGCTTGGGAGTCACAGTGTTCACAGGTCAGGAAGGAGTCTCCTTCACTCCCCACCGCAGTCTGAGAATGATGGGCTTTTCCCCCTTACAGTCTTGACACTCCGAAGAAGAACCCACTAACCAAGTGGAGCAAGGATGCCATCAGAAATGGAGAGTTTGGTCACGAGCCCATTGGGATGGCAAAGACCAGAAACACCAGTGAATCTATTTGTTTTCTTGCAGCTAGTGTCCAAGGCCAGATGTGCCAAATGCTCAAGACTAAGAAATGTGTGTGTGTGGGGGGGGAGAGGGAGGGTCAGAGAGTCACAAAACAACTGTAAATTTTCTCGTGGTGTTTAAAGGAATTTAAATCATTTCTAAAAAGTGGAGGGGGTGAGGGAGAAATAAACTTTAAATATTAAACTTTCCGTGAACAACAATGGCAAAGGTAATAAGCCATTGACAGCAGACTAATGGCTTTATGTAATTGTGTTCCTTTCAATAGAGACAGGTTATTAAATATATACCTACCACTATTTAATTCTAATATCCTTACAAACCTTATAAAGCAACTTAACAAATTTTTTTTCAAAAATCCTTTGTCAGACCACACATGTCACCGCATTCATAAAAGATTAGAACAATTATGCAAATAGCATTCTAGAAATAGCTCTGGGTATCCCATAATTCCTCAAGATAGATATGCAAATGAAACTGATCGTGACTATGGGCTCAAAGAACTACACATGGCCCAATTACACTCTCTATGCCACTTTGCTGAAGGCAAGCCTATGGTGGTGACCCTTTCTCTTCCTGCCCAGCACATGGCCACACTTACAGGGAAATAGTCAAGGACTATTATGGAAAAAGAGGGAAACAGAACATTAAATGAGGAAAAAAAAAACCCGCACCTTCTGGTGTATTTTAATTTAGGATTTTTCCACCCCTGTCTCCAGGGTTGGGGGTAGAACAGAAGCTCCAATCTTGCTATACAAGCCCTCTACCATTGTGGTAAATCCCCAACCTCTGGTGTAGTTAGTTTTTTTCTCTCCTGTCCAATCTCTCTCTCTCTCTCTCTCTCTCTCTCTCTCTCTCTCTCTCTCTCTCTCGTGTGTGTGTGTGTGTGTGTGTGTGTGTGTGTGTGTGTGTGTGTGTGTGTGTGTGCGCGCGCGCGCGCGCGTGTGTGCGTCCGTGCGTGTGTGTAGTGTATGTATGTATGTATGTATGTATGTATGTATATGTATATGTATATGTATACATGTGTGCAGATAGAGACCACAGGTTATCCAGTGTCTCCCTCAATCCCTCTTTATTTTTTGAGACAGGGTCTCTTACTAGCCTGCGGCTCACCAATTCCACTAGATCAGCAGGCCTGAGTGCTCTTTGTGTCCCCTAAACTATGGGTTACAGTCCTCTACTGCTGTCCTTAGCTTTTTCCCTAGGTGCTGAGATCAGAACTCAGGTCCTTGTGTTTACACGTCAAGCACTTTACCCACTGAGCCACCCCCCCAGCTTTACTATGTAATTGTTAAAAGGAGACACTATCGAGCTGTCATTGAAATGTAAACAATTCCTAAGGCCCTTCTGAAATTATTGTGCGGCTCTATCTTCAGGAAGATGAATCTACTCTGTTCTCTCCAGGTTCCAAGCAAGAAACCACCTCACATGTCATATCCTGGCAGAAAATTAAGATGTTCCTCCCACAAGGCTATGCAGACTGCCATTCCACAGGTAATATAATTGTGCCCAAGTAATGCTTAAATGCATAGCTTTCTGACAGTTTATATTCTCTGCACCTATTGTAGGGTGGCCACTTAAAACTTCATTTGTAAATGACTAAAAATTTCTTCCTAGAAACCAGGAAGCAATAGCTTCCATTTACCCGTCTCTTCAATAGTACCAGGAAGTGAAATGAGTATGTTTATACATCTTAACTGTGTCTGCAGTTTCTTGGTATAATTCTGACTTCAAGACTTCCATTTTCTGGATGTAAATCTCAGGCTATTTATTTACCAGGATACAGGGTTGACTGGGTACCTCCTAAGCCTTGATTAGGCCTGTTCTTTCTTAGAACAAAACCCACAAAATACCTTTCACTCTAGTGCAAGCCTGTTCCTCCTCCCTCGTGCTGGGGGGGCAGGGTTAGTAGTCCCTCTTTCTGCAAAGTTTGAACAGAACTCACCAGTGGCATCTTTGCCAGCTCTTCTGGCATTGGCATTGTTACATAACAAACTTCTTCCATGAAAATGACCCCATTTCTTTCTGGCACTAGAATCTTCAAATAACAATATGGATAGGAAATTTTGAAGACAGAATTCTGTGATTTTGTTTTACTGAGAGACATAAATTTTTTTAATGGATTCCAGAGTGAAGGGGACTCTGAAGGAATCAGAGGGAAATGTACAGCCCAGGAGGAGGGGAAGGTGGAGCCTGGGCCATTTTGGTTCCAGTGCTCTGGTTTCCCCTTTCTCATCAACTGGGAAACCAGAGCTGAATGCCTGTCAGCCTTCCCAGCCACGCTGGAATGAAGTCTGGCCTCTGTGTTAGCCCAGCTCTCTATGTGGACCCGTCCTGGCATCTGTCTGGTTCTGCCTTGCTTTATGACTTGGAGTGCCTTTGCCAAGTTTCCCCTGTTAATGAACTACTAACCAAGAAAACTGCACCTCACTCGGCCCTGTGTCTAGCCCGGGCCAACACAGACCAGGCTCCATGCTGGCTTTCGATGTGGGTTGGTTGGGTGGATTTCTATGCCACTTCCCAGATTCCTCTAATTAGATATATGACTGTCGTAGTTACTTTTCTCTTTTCTGTGACAAAAACATCTGGCAGAAGAACTTCAGGGAAGAAAGATTTACTCTGGCTACAGTTCGGGGAATATAATTCACATTGGCAGATCACAAGTGCCCTGTGAGTGCCAGGTAACATAATTCACCTAGGCATGCTGACTGGAGAGTAGGTAGATCTGGGATGGTGGGTGTCACAATAGCAGTCTCTCACAGACAGTAACCCAGAAGCAGAGGCAGGATAGGAATAACGTGGGCTATGACCCCCAAGGTGTGCCCCTGTGACCTATGTCAGCCAGCAAGTTTCTATTTGCCAACTGTTCTGCAGTCTCCCAAAATAGATCCACAAGCTTCGGGGCCAGATATTCAAACACATGAGCCTGGGACAAGGGAAGAGCAGTACAGGACTTTTCACAATTCAAACCATAAGAATAATCTCTAAATTTTACACATACATTGGTCAAAAAAGTTTACTATAGTATAATTACATAGAACCAACCTGGTAAAATAAATAATGAAAAATCTATTTCAACCCAAGTGTGGTAGTTCACGCCTGTAATAACAACATTTGTGAGGCAGAGGCGGGCAGATTTTTATGAGTCCAAGGCCAGCTTGACCTACATAGAGAGTTCAAGGCCAGCCAAGGTTACATATTAAGACCCTGTCTCAAAAATAAAATAAAACAAAACCCTAGTTCATTATTTTTCTGCGGTCAAGATTATTAGCAGCAGACAGAACAATCTGATAGATTAGGTAGGAAGACTGACTTTGGTATCCAACTTCATGTGTGCATTTGTATGTGCAGGTACACATATGCACAAGTGTGTAGGTGTGTGAGGATGCATGTGGAGCTCAGAGGACACCCTAGGGTGTCATTCCTGAGGCACCACCTACTTTTTTATTTTAATCTTGTCTTTTTCGTATGAATGTTTGGTGGTATGTGTGTGGTGTTATGCGTGTGTTGGATGGCTTCCTCAGGCGCTCTCCAACTTATACACAGAGGCAGGGTCTCTCACTTGAACCCAGAGTTCACCAGTTGGGCTAATTTAGCTAGTCAGCTTATTCCAGGAGTCTGTCTCTAGCTGTCTTGTTCTGGGGATAGTCTGGCCACCACACCTACCATGTGCTTGCATCAGTACTGTGGATGACCTTTGCTCTTCTGATCTAGCTTGCCAATCAAGTGCTTTAAAATTGATTTATGTATATGAGTACTCTATTTGCATGGATGCCTGCATGACAGAAGAAGGCATCAGACAGAAGAGGCCATCCGATCCCATTGTAGATGGCTTCGGGCCACCACCTGGGTGCTGGGAATTGAACTCAGGACCTCTTTTTTTTTTTTTTTTTTTTTTTTTTTGGTTTTTCAATACATGGTTTCTCTGTGTAGCTTTAGAGCCTATCCTGGCACTCGCTCTGTAGAACAGGCTGGTCTCGAACTCACAGAGATCTGCCTGCCTCTGCTTCCCTAGTGCTGGGATTAAAGACGTGCACCACCAACACCCAGCATCAGTGAATACTCTTAAGTACTAGGTACTAGTACTGAGCCATCTCTCCAGTCCCCACCCTTTCTTTTCTTTCTTTGTTTTCTCTTTTTTTTTTTTTTTTTTTTTAGACAGGGTCTCTCACTAGCTTGGGACTCATTAATAGGTTACCCTTGCTGGCCAGTGAGCTCTGTGGATTCTTGTAATGACTAAAACCATGGTTGATTTTACCTTCATAGAGATGAAGGTCTATGGCCTTCATTGAATCACAGTCTCTTCTCATGATCTTAAGATAGCTGGGCTGCCGTGGCTCCAAGCATCACATCCTCATCCAAGAGCACCCCAGAGAAAGTAAATAGGGTGAAGAGGGCATTTTACCCTAGTTCAAGTTGGAGAAAAAGGAGAAAGAAATTCTTGACCTCAGCTCAATCTTGTTTTGACACCTCTTTCTTCCTGGGGCAGCAAAGAGGTATGGAGAGAGTGCCAACACAGGACCCAGGTGTCAGTGGGTGAGGACGGCTCTCCATTGTCTCCCTTACCCCTCACCCAGAGGACCCTAAAGGTCACTGGTCTTGCTGGCCACATGGGTGAAATATCTCCCAGGTGAATATTTTGAGAATATTTTGAGGCAGCTGCATTTCACAAGCCTGCCACCCAGGTGTCTTATGAGTTATTCGAGATAGATAGTAAGTCAGTACTTGACTGTTCCAGGCTGCTCCGTGCAGTAAGGGCTCATGACTGCAGCTGTGCTTTGGATCTCTGTCAGAGTAGGATAAGGTCCACCACTGTGTGGAGGGGAGGCATTCACTCTTTATGACTTGTTACTCTTTAGGTCTGGACGTTTAATATGTAATTCAGAGGGGTGGGGCAATAAGGTCTTTGGACATAGGAACAAATTATTTGTGTGACACTGCCAGTGACCCAAGGTGGCTAGAGGATAGAAGAGGGGCAGAAGAGAGACTGGAGAAGGGAACAGCAAACACCATGTGTCCCGTGAGTTGAGGCAGAGCCTTCCTGGAGGAAACTGAGTGTAGGACATTGTAGCTGAACAAGGTTTTCCCAAAGTCCTTGGCCTGGGTCTAGCACAGAGCCAATGTCCACACACGACCTGGGGCACTGGTGTTTGTGCAGTATCTTTGTGCTCATGCCTCCTAAGATATTGACAAATTGCACCTATTATCCTGCTGGACATAACCTAGGGAAGACTTCCCAGGCAGGTGTGGAGAGCATGGAGGGTATACCCACAGGCAACTCAAGAAGGGAATGTGGAAATACAAGGAGACCCAGACTGGAGAAAAGAGCAGGGCCCATGAATGCCCTCCTATGGCAACAAAGACATTCTACTCAGCCCAGAATGTTAGATATGTGGTATATCCCACCCACTCAGTGGTCTGCCTGAGCTCTCAGCCGGGGTCCCATCTTCCTTGGAATTTCTGGGCCATGAGAATGAAATGGAGGAAGCAACAAAGATGCTGAGAAACAAGGAAGTTGGCTTGTGCACCCATGGAGGACACAGAGGCAGAAATAAGGACTGTCAGAGGCTGGGACACCAGTGGAATTGCTGGACTGCATGCCATGTCCACAGTTTGTCTGAATGATTGGGAATGTCACCATGTGATCGCTAAGACACCTCTGAGAGACTGCCTTGACTGATGACTCAGAGGGTCCTTGTTAAACCTCTGCTCCAGACCTGTGGCCCTTGGGGACTGGTTATGTTCTCAGCAGGGCCAAGTACCTCTTTTGCTATTTCAGCTGAAGAATTGAAACCGCCACCACCAAAAACAAGGAAACAAGTAAGGCATAAATCAGACCTAAAAGCTTGCCTCTACTTCAGGGCAGGGCATCTGAAAGATTGAGGGCTGTTGGCCAGACCAAAGAATGAGCTGTAATCATGGTCTTTCCTTTCTTGAAAAACATCCAAAGAAAAGGGGGAGATGAGAGAGAGAAGCAATAAATAAAGGAAAGGGGAAAGAAGAAGAGGCGGGCTACTGACACGGGTCTGCAGATGAAGTAGTTTTCCACTCACCAAGCCTGACAAGCTGTTTGACCCCCAGGACCTGCATGGAGAGAACCAACTTCTTCAAGCTGTCCTCTGACCTCCACACGCACATCATGGCATGTACTCATGTGTACGACACATGCATGCACTCACACACAGACAGACACATTAAAAATAATGGAAACCAATTTGACCAAACCGACAGGCTCTGGTAAGATGGCACAGTGGTTCCAAAGATTACTTATCGTGGCTACCAATTTGTTAACCACTCTCCATTTTGCTAGAAGTACCCACGTTTTAATAAGACGAAAAGTCAGGTTCTGGTTTACACAGCTCTACTCTTTCTGAAAAGCTATTTGATAGAGGGCACCAGAAGACCTAAAACTGCTCTTTTCAAACTCAATAAATCCATACCAGAGCATGCAGATGGAGATTTCTATACATAGCTTTTTTTTTTTTTTCCTGTTGCTTTGAGTATGGAGATAACTCATTCAACTCACCCTGGGGAGCGGAGTGTGCTGAATTAATGTCCCAAAATTAGCAAAGGAGCCACCTTTAGTGCCTGTCTTCCTTGAGTGCGCTGTACCTGCCCTGCTACAAGGAGCTGATTATCTGGGACACAGCTGCAATTTCCTTGATGACCGCTTCATGCTGCTCTGACTTGGATCCTCACTGGAAACCATGCCTTCCTCTGTGACCAAGTCTGCACACAGCATATAGAAAGTAAGTCATGTCTTGAAACAATGGAGAGCTGAGGAAGATGACTTCTTCGTGGAGAAGGGCCCCTGACTCAGCACTGCCCACCAGGAACCACCGGCTTGTGTAAGCATGCCAAGCTAATCCCTCTGAAAATAACCCAGTATCACACCAACAGGTGAGGTTCTCTCTGCTATCATCTAATGCTGTCTAAGGCTGGAAGAGCTCCGGGATGTCCTGTGATATGCAGGTTCCTGTGGCATACTAGATACTAAATATTTTGAATAAAACATGGCCTTGGTGACCTCTGTGTTTTGAGCTTGAATCACTTGGATAGGAGTATGGCAGGAGATTTATTTGCCCTGCCCCCTCTGTTTATGAGTTGACTATGGTTTCTGATGAATGACCCTTAAAAACCCAATGGTGGAACTAAGGTCAAAGGGAGTCAAAGAGCCTTCCAAATAGAACAATGTCTTCAACTTTCACAAGCAGAACAAATAACACTATTTGGTAGAGACAGGTTGCCCACATGGCCTTATTGTCCACTGCTCTTGGACTTAATGTTTAATAGTTAATATTATGCTCAAAATAAACCATATATTTACTATATCCATTCTGAATAGTATGTCAAAATGATTACCTTATATTTTAAATCAGTGAACCTTTCCTCCTGTGGCTCTAGGTATCAAATTGAAAGCTTCTCAGATACTATGCAAATGTTCTCCTTCTGAGGTACATCTCCAAGCCAATGCTTTTGTTTTTAAAACCATTTAAAATAGCATGTGTGTTCATCATTTCTTCCATTTAAAGAGATTTGCCCTTTAAAAAAATTATTATGTATAGTATTCTGCCTGCATGTTTGCCTATAAACCAGAAGAGGGCACCAGATCTCATTATGGATGCTTACAAGCCACCATTTGGTTGCGGGGAATTGAACTCAGAACCTCTGGAAGAGCAGCCAGCACTCTTAACCACTGAACCATCTCCCCAATCCCAATTTGCTCATTTTATCTTGCATTTGAAAGTTAAAAAGTAGTTGCTGGGGAGAAGGCTCAGCAGTGGTCACCTGCTTGCTGCAAAAGCATGAGAAATCCCTAACACTCATGTGAAAAGGGAAAATCTGGGCACCTATAATCTTCAGTGCGGAGGAGGTGTAGACAGGAAGGTCCCTGGGGCTCACTAGCTAGCTAGTCCAGCAAGTTGGCAAGATCCTGGTTAAGTGAGAGACCCTGCCTCAAAAAATAACATGGAGAGTAAACGAGGAAGACCAACAGAGGCCAATTTCTGGCCTCGATGTGTATATGCATACACGTATACACTAACTCCCACCCCCACTCCCAAAGGGCTCCAAATGTCTCAGCAATGCTAATATCCAAACCAAAAACCTGAACTAGGACAGCACATACTACAGGACTAGAGTTTGAATTACTTAGCCACAGCCTAAAGGGATTTGGCCTCCAACAACAACAACAACGAAACAGCCACTCCAGAATGAAAATACTGGTGTATTTATGTAATGTAAAGAGAAGTACAGATAGAAATCTTCAAAACGCAAGTTACATTAATAAAAACATAGCAGTTTAAGCCAAAAGTATTATACAGTACTTGCAATGTAGTCCTTCAGTTCCAAATGACAATGTCTAACAAAGAGATAGTATTTTAAATTATAGTTCTTATTAATCATTTAAATCAGCCATCAATAGAACAGCACCACCTAACTCAGCACACACTGCAGGAAAAGGTTTTGTCTCCTGGGCACCATTACATCCCATTTCTTTTTACCATAGACAAAAGTCTTCGAAGTGAAGATCAGCTTCATAAGACAGAGCAAAACTGGGCTTACCAAAGCACAAGCCATTTCCACAAAAGTATTTTAACTTTTTACTGGGGACAAAAAAGAAAAAAAGAACCAAAAAACAAAAAAACAAACCCAAACCCAAACCCCAAACCCAAACCAACCGGTGGTTCTTTGCCCTCCAGAGCCCTCCCCATCCAAAAATCACGATCAGTACAAACACATGCAATACTGTTTTTTTTTCTCTCCACATTACTATCCAAAACACATTTTACTGTTTAAAAGTCACAGTCTCACAGAAATATTTCGTTCAAGATTGATATACAGAGCAGCTGTTGCTGATGTGTAGTTTTTAAAGTAATACAAACAGGGCTTCAAACCTTGCTTGTTAACTGACTCAAACGTGACTGCCTTCCTACCCATTCCCATTTCCTCTTAAAGTTCAGTGTCACCGCTGGGAAAAGTTCCCCACATTTCCAAAGAAGGCACACAGCACACCTCGTCCTGTGGCCTGTGATTCAGAGGGGACTTTAGACAACTCTGTCTCTCTCTTCCATCTCCAATAGAAGATCCCCCTAGCTCTCCCTCCTTCACTGCAAAGCAAAGGTAATGCCACTTGAGGTGGTCAAAAATAGCTTCTGTAGAAAACCGGCCATGGTCTCTAGGAAACTTTGCATGAATAAAACCAGTGTAGCCTTTATTTAAAAAAAAAAAAATCACACGTGGAAGAAAAGAAGTCGGTACCAGTACGAAAAAGACTGCAGGGCCTACCGCCAGGAAGAAAGTATAATTAGAAGGACGGAACTGGACCACGGCATCCCCTCCCCCGCCCCCAGAACAGAAGTCTGTACAATCCAAGTGCGTGTGTCCACTTTGAGAGTCTTGTGAAGGCAGCGGAGAAAAACCAGACACGGGACAGAAGGGGAAGAAGCGCGGTCACAATTGAAGCCAGAGGGAGCCTGGGTTGGCAGAGCGCGCCTCACAAACCAATGCCTTTCAGGTCGCAGGGGAGGGTGGCCTGCGTAGCCTGGGGGCTCTGGCAGCAGGGAAACTGGGCTCTGAAACAGTCCCTCAGCTCCCGGTTGAATAGGAAGCACACCACGGGGTTGATGCCAGCCTGCGCGAATGTCAGCCACACCGAGGCTGTCAGGTAGGCCTGCGGGACAGCGCCCGGCTGCACCAGGACGCGCAGGTAACTGGCCACCACATAGGGCCCCCAGAGGAGCAGGAAGAGCAGCGTGATGGCGTAGAACATCTTGCACAGCCTCTTCTCCGTCTTGAACTCCTCCAGCACCAGGAGGCGCCGGGCGCCGCGGCCCGGGCCTGCAGGCCTGATGCCCACCAGCGCGGGTGGCGTGGGCCCGCGGCCGAAGCCCGCCGTCCAGTTGGCAGCCGCCTGGCCCGTGGCTCCCGGGCCGTGGAAGGTCCAGTCGTGGCTGACGGCGGGCACCAGGCGCGCGGGCCGCATCTTGCGGCGGTCGTGGATGAAGAAGAGCAGGCGGAGGTAGACGAGGTGTGTGGCTCCCACCACTGCGGCCAGCAGCAGCAGGAAGCCTAGCGCGCCCGGGGCGCCGTCGGGCCGCTGCTCCAGGGCACACGGCGCGTCCTCGTCGTCCGCGCCACCGCCGTCCAGCACCGGCGGGAAGGCCGCGGCCAAAGCCAGCGCCCAGGCGGCGCACACCAGCATCGCGGCGCACGGCCAGCCGGCCAGGCGCTCGGCGTAGAAGCGGTGGTGCGCGATGGCCAGGTAGCGGGTGACGCCCACGCCGAGGAGCAGGAAGGCCGCGTGGAAGCAGAAGAGCGCGGCTAGGAAGGCCAGCAGCTTGCAGCCCAGCGCGCCCGGTGGCGTCCCCGCCGCGGCAGCCGCGCGCCGCGCCGCCAGCATGACGGCCGGGAGGCAGGCGAGCGCGCGCAGCCCGTCGGCCAGGCACAGGTCGAGCAGCAGGTAGTAAGGCGCGCGGTGCAGGCTGCGCTCTCGCACGATGAGCAGCGCGAACAGCACGTTGCCCGCCAGGCTCACGCACAGCAGCAGGCTAAGCGTGGCCAGCCTGAGGCCCAGCGCGGCCGCCTCGGCCCCGCCGCCGCCGCCGCCGCCGCCCGGCTCACTAGCGTTCGCCATCGCGGCCGCGCTCCTCCCCGCCGGCCCTCGCCGCTCGCCGTAGGCCGCCCCGGGCCTGCGCTCCGCCGCCTGAGCTCCCCGGGCCCGCGGGGCTGTCAGCCCGCGCCCGGCCGGCCTTGCCCCGGGGGCTCCGCGCGCCTCGGCCGCGCCGCCGCCATCTCAGCCGCGGTGCGCGCAGGAGGCGACGGCCACTCCCTGCGCCCTGGGCGCGGCGGGCTTCACTGCAGCCAGGCCCGCAGCCCCCCGCATGCTCCGCGTCCTCCTCTCGGTCCTCTTCCGCCGCCGCGCCTCTTGGCTCTGCCCCCCGCCGGGCCCGCCGCCGCTGCCGCCTTCGCCACCGCCTTCGCTGCCGCCGCCGCCGCCGCGCCGCGCCGCCGCCGCCGCCGCCGAGCCCCCTCCCCTCCGCCGGAGCGCGCAGCGTGGCCGCCGCCGCCAGTCCCGCCGAGGCATCCCGCGCTGCACCGGGCCTGGCTGGGCTGGGGGCGCCGTTGCGACAACCGGTAGGGGAGGCAGGGCCCAGGACGCGAGGTGGCGACAAGTCGCGTTTGGCCCCAGGTAAACGGGGGTCCGGCGGAGGTGGCGTCAGGCGCCAGCGATGGGGTCACTATGGCCGGGAGCTGGGGACACGGTGGCCTGGGGTGGCAGGGTCTGGGAGGCCTGGGGGAAGAGGAGGCAGGAATGTCTCGGATGAACCTTCTGTTGGAAAGCTGGTAACGATGGGCAGCAACATAACGGGGTAATCACAGAACACCAATACCCAGATGAAGCCTGATGTGGGCGGCAGCCTGCTGGGGACGAGCATCCCCTGCCACCCCCACCCCCCAGCAACAACTGCAAAGTTGCTCGTGGTCCAAAACCCATCAGGTACACCAGGAAGCCTAGGTTTAGAGGGCAAGGGAGTCCAGAGCCAGGAAGTAGCCCAACTGGATTCTCAATTTCACTTAGTCCTATTTCCAGGACTGGACTTTGAGGGATCCTGAAGCATGCTTTGCTTTCTAACTCTTAAGAGGAACCTGAGCCAAACGTGTACCACAGAAAGGAACGAGGCGTTTTCCTTAAGTGATGCCTGACTTTCCTGGGCTATCCTTTTCCTGGGTTAGTCTGAAATGGCCAGTCCTATGGTTTGGTCCTTAAACACCTTTGATCCTGCTGGGCCCACTGTGTCTGCACCAGCTGTCACAAACAGGCCCTTTTATTTAAGGTTTTTGGGGCAGCCTGGCTACCTTTCTGTCACCAGCTTCTGTTCATCTGCTTCCTGGCACTTAACTGTTTCTATCATCTGTTTTTATTTCTTTTCAAAATATTCTTTTATTTCTGTCCATCTAACTAGTCCCTAAATATTGTGCATGTGTGTGTGTGCATGCATGTGAATGTGTGCGCATGCGCATGCATGGGCACGCATCTATCACTATCCTCATGGCTTAGCATGGTAATACCAGAATTAAGGGCTGTGTTGTCTTTCAGATATACTCATTAAAAAAAAAAAAAAAAAAGAAAAAAACTACATGCACAATGGGTCTTTTGATTGGCATTCCTAAGATCCCATCACAGAGTCAGATCTTAGCCTGTGACAGAAAAGGGATCTCAAACAGTGCTGGAGAAGAAGAGGGTATGAGGAGAGCTGTGATAAGCAGAGTTATTCTGCCAGCAGGGGTTAAGAGGGATAACAAAATCCTTGTGGTGGTGTGTACCTGTGGTCTCAGCACCCAGAAAACTGAATCAGAATCAGGAGGATGGCAAATTGAAAGTCAACGTGGACAACATGAAAGTCAAAGACAGAGAGCAGAACCTGAAAGTTAAGTCCAGAGCCCCAGACCTTGTATTTGGAAATCACTGCGGATCCCTTTAAAATGCAGTTCTGACTCAGTATGTCCAGAATGGGCCTAGATAGTGACACCAATATTGGCCGTTGGCCCCACTGTGAGTGGCAAGGCCTTTGAATAGAGTTTGGACATTTTTGCAAAAATCTAAAGGGAATCTTTCTTGGTACTCATAGGTAGTCAAGAGGAAGGGGCTGACTAGGCAGTCCTATATGTGACAGAAAAGGAGCAGTGTGTTTTGAGGATGTGCTGGTTAGGAACTGTGTTGTGAACCATGGTAGCAGAGACAAGTTTGGAGGTGAATGGTCACTGGTGTTACTTATTTATTGGCTCAGAGAACAAGTATTTCCCTACCCTTATGATCTCAGTGGACCACAGATATCCCAGGCAAAGATAGAAAGAGGGAAGAAGTACAAGTGTTCCTGGCATGTAGGTTGGCCTCCTCTGAATAGCTTTCTAGACCTACACCATAGCAAGCACAGTGTGATGGACTCCCACTCTCAGTGAGAGAATGGGAAAGGGTTCTTTTTCTTTTCTTTTTTTTTTTAAAGCCAGATACATAGCCCTAGACAATGAGATCTTGGCACCACGTGGGCTCTACTTGCCCAGAGAAGGAAATTCCTTACAGTCCATGAAGACACCATCAGTGGGTTCTTTGGGTTGATATTAAAGGTAGCTTCCATATACTGAGCACCCAGATGCCAAACTGTGTTAAATAACAAAGTGTTATTTAATGTAATAGCTACATAGCCATGGCCATCTGTAATACTTTGCAGATGAAGCAGTGTGTACATGTGGAGTGTACATGTTCCTGTGTGTGTGTGTGTGTGTGTGTGTGTGTGTGTGTGTGTGTGTGTGTGTGTGTGTAGGGCAGAAAACAACCTAGAGTATCAATCCTCAGGTGCCACTCTCCCACTGGCTTGGAGCTTGCCTAATGGACTGGCTGCCAGGCTAGCTAGCCCCAGGGATCCATCTGTCTCCTCCTCCCTAGAACTGGGTTTACAAGCAATCTTTGCTGTACCTGGCTATTTTATTTTAGCATGTGTCCTAAGGATCAAAGTCAGGTCCTTCTGCAAGGCTAGTACTTTAGTAACAGCCATCTTTCCAGCCCCAAAATCTGACTCTTGAGATGAGAAAGTGATTGAGTTTATAAAGACAACCAACAGTAAACAGCAGGTGCTCAGGACAGAGAATGATAGCCTCTTCAAGGGGGAAAGGATTTTTCAAAACCAGCTAATCCAACACTGAGGTCTTACAGACTCAGTCATGGCTGAATGAGAAGTAGGGCCCAGGTCCTCTCATTTCAGACCAGACCCCTCCCCACTGAGTTGGAATATTGATGGCATTTGTTATGAATATAAATCACTCAACAAGTCATTTAACCTCTTGAAATCTAGAATGTTCACATTTACAAGATGGGGTATTGATTTCCTAGGGTCTCTGAGTCTGCAGTTTAGTTTTTATGTGAGGAAAAAAATGGAGTTTAAATGGGTTTGTTTCCCAAACAGAGAGAGATAATCTTTAGAGAAAGCGAGGAAAAAAGACTCCATAGTTTCCTTGTGATTTATATTATATATAAAAATATATTTATATTTTTATATTTATAGTATATATTATATATAAAATATATTTTTTCTATCGTTTCTGCTGATGCCTATTTATTCTGATGCACTTCTCCTTGGGACCTGAGGTTTGCTTTAATCATTTACCCAGAATCAAATAAGATCAGCAGCAGTAGGACATGTAAATCATTACTGTGGTAGCATTCATTTGTCTACAGCTTTCCCTCTTAGCATCTGTTCAATAGATTAATACTTAAGGAAAAGCCATTAACATTTCATCGGCCAGGATCAACTTGTATTCTTTTTACTTCAGGCAAGGCCTTTAAATATTTTCTTAGGTAACCAAGTTGAATGTCTCATGTTAAAGGCAGATGAGACTTTTTTTCCCAATAAAATTTTCCATTTTGTTTGTAAGTAATTCTTTCTTTTGCATATAGATAGAAGAGTTGGAAAACTGCCTCCATCTGTTATGCCACCTCTTTGATCTACATGGTGTGACTGGTAATGTGAACCAGCCTGCTCAGAGGGACTAGTTGGCACACTGACACGTGCAGCTGTGGCCATGGGTCCCGTCTTCGTGGAAGCCATTTTGGCCACTGCCTCAGGTTTCTGTCTGGTCATTTGCTTGTGGGTGCAAGGAATGCCAAGTTGGAAAAGATTGCATTGACAGCCCATCTTGACTCTTAGAAGCAGTGAGCCAGTGTTTGGACCCATTGAATGTTGGGTTATCAGATCATAGCACTGGGCTACTCTGTGGCAGTCAGCCATACCTTCAAGAATGCAAATGGGTTTTGGAATTAGATATACCCTGGCTCACACCCAAATCAGTCATCATCTATGTGTCCCTGGGAAAGTTCCTTTACCCTGAACCTCTGACCCTCCAAATCTCAACAGCCTGTTGTAAGGAAGAGTCAGTTAAATAAGACCTACTAATAGAAAACAAGGCACAAGGTATGTACATGGGTGGCGTGTAATTAGTGATCACTGAAGATGATGACTGGGGACAGATGTGTCAGTCAGATGCTCAGATGCTCATCCCTCAGCCTAGCAAACAACAGCCACTGAAGACAAGAACAGTTTGGTCCCAGCTGACCCAATACCAGATAAGACAGCCTACATGCATGCACACACTAGCCATGTGTTGTAAAATATGTGCACCAGACTTGTGGCACTCTTTTTTTTTTTTTTTTTTTTTTTAGATTTATTTATTTATTATGACTGCATTGTTCTGTCTGCATGTATGACTTCACACCAGAAGAGGGCACCAGATCTCATTACAGATGGTTGTGAGCCACCATGTGGATGCTGGGAATTGAACTCACGACCTCTGGAAGAACAGCCAATGTTTTTAACTGCTGAACCATCACTCCAAGCCTGATTTATGGCACTCTTAAAGAAGCAAGGAACTGCCATGAAACCTGGGGCCACATTACCCCACCAGCAAGGCAAGACAGCAATATAGACAGAAGTTAGGTTTTTAAGGAGTGATTATATTTCTCTTGATTCCGTGTTTGTAATGCAAACATTGAAAACATACGGTGTGACCGGATGCCTTGAGTTTGTATTGGGGCAGCTACAGTTAGTTTAGGGTGCCACTTAGGTAATGTCACATGACCATGTGCAGTGGTCACTGGTTTCATGTTTCTAGTGCACAAGCCTTGTTCTTTGCAAATTCATAGAGACAAAGTTAGTTGGGGAGGAGATTGGAGCAGGGCTGGGCACGGGTGTAGCATTTGCTCAAAGAGTGATGGAAATTTCCTCAACTAGGTAATTTGGATAGTTGTACAGTCCCGTGAGTGGCCCAAGAAAACAGAATTGCAAATAATACAAAATAAAATCCAATTTGTACTAAATTAAAACCAGCACTGTGACCTTATTAAAGGACGGATAGCTGTCCAGATACATACTTCTGCTCATAGTTTTCTGAATGTCAGTCTGACTTCAGAGAATGGCCACAGAAGCCAGTCACATTTTCCATATGGTCACACGTATAGGCTTGCCTCTTGTGTGGGCTTCAGGATTTGTAGCAGGAGAATACTAATGTGAGTTTTGGAGGACATATAGAGGGTTTCAGTGAGTACTCACAAAGCTGTCATTTGTTGGCATGCAGTAATGCACTGGGGTGTTTTGTGTGCATCATCTAGGTACTTCTACAGAAATACCCAACTTCATAGAGTGGTAATGATATAAGCTAGGTTCAGACAGAACAAAGTGGAAGGGTAAGGTGACTATCTCAATTGAAAAAATGATGTGTGTGGGGTGGGTAGTTTTATGCACTGTGTGTTGTGGGTGCCTTCAGAGGTCAGAGATGCTGGGACCCCTGGAACTTGAATTATGGGCAGATGTGAGCTGCCAGATGTGGGTGCTAGAAACTGAACCTGAGTCCTCTGCAAGAGCATGAACTATTAACCACTGAGCCATCTCTCTAGCCATCAGTTATTAATAACTGACAGATAATTGCAGGGAAACCATCAGTGTGATGTGTTAAATGGACTGTACCTCCTACTACAACATTGAGAAGGGGGGAAAAACAACACTGTATTCTATACATTTCTTAAATCACCTGAAGATATTCTGAGGCTCAAGGTCCCTGTCTACAGTTGCATGAAGTATTTTGTAGGGGTGTTAGGTAGCATGTGTATAACACCATCACACATTTGCCTCTGAACAGATGAGAGCTTTTCTAGAAGGTACACTACAGTGGACAGGTATTTCCAGCATTGAAAAGGGTCATATAGGATCAACAGTGATATATCGTTGCCATCAAATTTCTACCACTGTTTGTTTAATATGTTGAATTCTCGGTTGACTTAAAGCCATGCCTCCACATGAGGAAGATTGGCTAGTTTTTTTTTTAATAGTTTTTTTTTAACTATATTGTAATTATGTCATTTTCCCCGTCCTTCTCTCCCTCTAAACACTCTCATATGCCTGCCTTTTTCTCTTTTAAATTCATGTCCTCTTTTACTTTAATTTTTAATATACATACATACATGCATATTTTTCAAGGCTGACCATTTCAAGGTCCTGGCCTTTCCTCAGGTTGTTGGTGCTGGTGTTGTCCTTAGTTAGGTCATGGTTAGGCAGCTATGTTGGTGAGACTTCATGGGTGTAGATTTTCTGGCATTTCTAGGAAACAGTCTCACGGCAGACTTCCTGTTCCTCTGGCTCTGATGATCTTTGTACCTGCCTTTCTTTTTTTTGGGGGGGGGAGTTTCTAGGCAGGGTTTCTCTGTGTAGCTTTGGAGCCTATCCTGGCACTTGCTCTGGAGACCAGGTTGGCCTCGAACTCACAGAGATCACCCTGCCTCCCGAGTTCTGGGATTAAAGGCGTGCGCCACCAACGCCCCGGCTGTACCTGCCTTTTCTACAGTGATCCCTGAGCCTTAGGTGCAAAGGTTGTGTTGTAGATGTATCAGTTGGGACTGGCTCCACAACTCTGCATTTTGGTTGTGATTTTGGTTTGTGATTTTCTATAATGGTCTTCACCAATTGCATAGAGAAGTTTCCTTGATGAGGTGGGGTGAGAACTGGACTTATCTGTAGGTCTAAAGATAATGTTTAGAATATAGTTAGAGGTTTGGTTGGTTTAGTAAAGTGGTGGCTGTGGCTTCTCCTCCATGGTCCATAGCTTCCTTAGCTGCGAATTAGCTGGCTAGATTTCCAGTACTAGGCATCATTTTCCTTTTATTGTGCATATCTTAAGTCTAATTAGAGAGCTGTTGGTTACCACCAAGTTACATGTGCCACTCCTGCACTCTTAGGGTTATTTGCTATGCTGGTCGTTGTGATTCTTAGGTGGCATAGGTAGGTAGGACTATTGGTTGCTTCCCTCCTTTGGAAACTTGCATGGCGGTATCATGAGAGCTTATAGTCAAGGAGGAGGCTTTTGACTCATATCCACTTTGGGTCCTCTGGGCACTGTGTTTGAAGTGTATGGTGTCTTCAGCAATAGTGACTTATCTTCCACCTCTGGGGGATAACCAGAGGCAATAACCTATAATGTTCTGAGAGTCCCCGACTAACATCTCAAAGAGGTCCTCACAGCAGAGGGCTTCTCATGCCTCATGCTGGGATCTTTGTTAGTCCATGACTTTTGAGGAGAGTATTGCCAGCCAAGATGGGAGCATTTCATTTAAATTGTATTTGTCTATTTAGTCACTGGCACGTGTATTATAGATATTTTTAGGTAGACAGTCAATAGTATTCTTTCTTATGGCATTTCAGCCATCTTTACTGTTATTTCACCCTCCTCCATCTGTATTTGTCTCCGTTCCCATCCCATCAGATCATGTGTACCCTGCTATTTCCTCTCTGTTGCTCATCCTGCCCCCACACCCACAGTGGCCCCCTTTTACTTTCCTGGTGTCTGCAGTTACTCAGGGTTATGCGCTCACATCGGAAGATTCAGAGCTTGGAGCCTCCTTTTCTGTGGCCTTTCCATTCCACTCAAAAGCCCAGTGAACACCCACCAGTGGTTAAGCTAACTAGTGTTGTGATCCTCACTTATTATGAAGGACCCAGCAGGATGTGGGTGCTGCCCTGAGGTCAGAAGATTAACACACCCGACTCCACCATCAGTCCTCCCGTGATGCTTGAAACTAGCCATGGTTAGGACCTCATGTCCTGCCACTTCATCCTCGCCTCTACTTCCTCTCTTCACTCATAAACCAACCAGGATCTGGGGAGATAACACAGTTGGTAAAGTGATTACCTCACAATCAAGCAGACCTGAATTGAGCTCAAGAATCCATGTCAAAAAGCCAGGCCTAGTGATGTGTCCTTATAGTCACAGTGCTGGGGAAGCCAAGATGGGCTCACTGGCTGGCCAGCCTAACCTAGACTAACAGGCAACTCCAAGCCAATGAGAGAAACAAGGTAGAGAGGGCCGGAGGAATGACTTCCAAGGTTGTCCTCTGGCTTCCACATGTGTGCACACTCTCACACGTAGATGGACCTTTCAGCACACATACGTGCAATTAAACAGTGAACAGAATGTTGTAATTGTCTCTTGTTAATGGAATTTTCTGTTCCACCTGATCCCGAAGCCCTTTAGTCCCAAATAAATACACAGAGGCTTATATTAATTATAAATTGTTTAGCCAAATGGCTCAGGCTTCTTACTGGCTAGCGCTCTCTTAATTATTAACCCATTTCTATTAATCTATGTATCTCCATGTAGTCTTGGCTTACTGGAGAATGACCAGCATCCTATCTTCCTGGTAGCTACATGGCATCTCTCTCACAACTCTTTCTCTGTTTTCCTCTTACCAGCATTCCTAGCCTTGTAGCCCCACCTACACTTCTTGCCTGGCTACTGGCCAATCAGCATTTATTCACCAACCAATAAGAGAAACATATATTCACAGCATACGAAAGTACATCCCCTGTCAGTCTATATTTCCTAAGATGTAGCTTTTGAGGCACATTCTTTTACAGTGTTTTAAGCTATGGAACCAAGATGTCCATCATTCAGGATACCCCCTACTATTTGTTGGTTTTTCCAGTTTGTTGTTGTGGTTCTGGATATGGTTTCTGTCATTCTTTACCCTATCCCCCCACCCCGAAAACCTTCCAGTTTTGGAACCTAGGTCCATAGTGTGTGGGGCATGGGAAAAGGAGTGGAGGCTTTAGGAGATGGAACATAGTGGGAACTACTCAGGTTACTGGTGGCACTTTGGCTTGTTTCTGCCTGACCCACCTAAGATCATACAAGGTCTGATTCGGCATTACAGGCAGTAAGCTTTAGCATCTCACAGAAAGCCCCCTGATGATGCCACCTTCCTTCCATTACTCCTGTCTAGTCTGGACCACTCTGCTCTGCTGCTGTTTCTCCCCTTCCATAGCACTCTGTTCCCCGATTGTGTGTCAGAACTACTGCACAGTGTAGCTCACATCTTTCTTTTGTCTTTTTTCTGTTAGCCCCATTTTCAAGTGCTTTATATATGCAAGACAATTCCTGAGAAAGATGCTTGGGAGGTCATCATCATAAGATTTTAGACATAGGGGAATGGTGTATTTTGCCATTGTTGCAGACAGCGTAGCTGACAGAATTCTACTCGGCTGGAAATAACTAATGTAGGCCATTTTTTCAGATGCTTATCTGCCATTTTTATGTGTCCTTTACTGATGAACTTATCCATTTTTTGCCCATATTTTTCAGTAGGCTGTGTTATTACTGACTTTTGAGAGTTGGCATTCTTGAGGGTCATCATGCTTTTGAATGCTATTTATGTCACAGATGCAGCTTTTGTGGTTTGAAATTAAACTGCCTTAGAGCTCCTTTTGTGTGGTAAGCAGAACTCAGTGGGTACTGTCATAGTGTCCTCTTTCTATGCAGTCACTGACTGCCCCTGACCTAGCATTCAGTGTTCAGGACAATGGCCTATGAGTCTTAGGAGTGTTTTTCCTAATAAACATACTTCATGTAAAAAAAAAAGTATGCACATATTTTCTCATCATGTAAGTCTTTTGATTCTTTATTGTTTTTTTTCACAGATTTTATTTGTATGTGTATGTGTGTGCATGTGTGTACTGCACGCGCCACAGCATATGTGTAGAGGTTAGAAACCACCTTGTGGGAGTTGTTTCTCGCCTTCCACCATGCATTTCCTGGTGATCAGACCGAGGTCATCAGGCTTGGTGGCAAGTGCCTTTACCCACTGAGCCATTATGCTAGTTCCTTTATTGTATTTTAAAAAGCAAAGGATTTTAAATTTTTTTCTTTCTTTTTTTTTTTTGTTTTTTGTTTTTTGTTTTTCGAGACAGGGTTTCTCTGTATAGCTTTTGGAGTCTATCCTGGCACTCACTCTGGAGACCAGGCTGGCCTCGAATTCCCAGAGATCCGCCTGCCCTGCTTCCTGAGTGCTGGGATTAAAGGCGTGCACCACTAACGGCAGGATTTTAATTTTTCAAGTCTCATTTTTTATTTTGATTATTAAAGGGATCATAGTTTTACAAATTCTTGCCTAAACCAGATCATAAAGATTTGTCTTTCATATTTTCTTCAAGTGGTTTTTGGATTTTATGTTTAGTATTTTTTTTATGTTCTACATTTAATTTTTTACAAATATTCTGAAGTACATATTGAAGGTTCTTCTCCCCCCCCCCATAAATACTCAACTTGTCTAGCACCCTTTGTTAGCCTTATTGTTTACTCAGTTGCTTTTATATCTTGGTCAAAACTAATTGTCCATCATCTGTGGGTCTATTTCTGGATTCTGTCCTCGGTCCCACTATCTATTTCAGGATCTTAATGCCATATTGCATTGATTATTGTGGTTTTACAATGAACCTTTAAAAAGTGTTCTTTTTATTCTTTTTACGCAGTTTTATTATTTTTCCAAAACTTGATTTTTTTGAGTCATTACCATTTAAATATGTGTTTGAGAATAAACTTATCAACTTCTGCAAAAAAATGCCTGCTGAATTTTTAATTGGGATCATGCAATGAATAATTAAAATATTCAGAGCTTTGTCTCCTCCTAAAGAGGGTGGAGCTTCTCATTTATTTTGGTGAGCTGCTTTGTTTTCTGTTTTGTTTTTGTTTTGAGACACGGTTTCTCTGTGTAACAGCCTTGGCTGTCCTGGAACTCACTCTGTAGACCAGACTGGCCTCAAACTTATAGAGATCCACCTGCCTCTGCCTACCTCCCTGGGATGAAAGGCATGTGCCACCACTGCTGGCGAGCTAATTAGTTTGTCAACTTGACACAATCAAGATGAGAGTCTTGCTGAGGAATTATCTACATCAGGTCGGCCTGTGGGCATGTCTGTGGGACATTCTCTTAACTGTGAAGACTCACAGTTAAGAATGGTGACATCATTTTATGGCTGGGCCCTGGACTATAGGGACATAGAGGAAGCTAGCTGAGCTACAGAAAGCAAGGGGCCATGCATTTCCTCTTTCTGTTGGACTGTGGGTGTGAAGCTGAGTTCCTGCCTGGACTTCCTTGCAGTAATGGACTGTATCCTAGAATTCTGAACCCGATAAGTCCTTCCTCCTATGTTGCCTTTTATCCACATATTTTGCCACAACAACAGAAATGAAACCAGAACGTTTGTGTCTCCCTTGGTTTCTTTTCAAAGATCTGTATTTGTCCATGTATATTGCTTGTCAGATTTATTTGTCAGCATTTCATGTTTTTAAACTATTATAAATTGTATTTCAAGAACCGTCCCCTCCCAGCATAAAAAGAAAATGGATTGAATTTTGTAAACTGTTTCTGAACTTTGAAACTTTGCTAAATTCACCCACTCTAGTAGCCCTTTGGGGAAGTCCCATCAGGTTTAGTAAGTATAGATTATTGTCTGAGACTGAACATGATGTTAACTTCTTTTCCAATCTAGAAATTATTTTTCTTTTCTTAACCTTATTGCCTTGGTGATAGGCTCTAACATTATATTAAACAAGTGATGAGAGCAGCTCCCAGTGCTCTTTCCCTTACATTAATGGGAAAATGTTTGGTCTGTCACAGTTGAGTATAATATTAACTGCGAGTTTTTGTAAGTTCCTGTGTGAGAGGAAACTCCCTAACATTGCTTGGAGTGTCTCCATTTTTTAAAGTTTGGATATAAATAGTAGGTTATGACAGATACCTCTGTGCATCTATTAATAGTGTTGTGGATTTACTTTAAGACTTTATACATTTATTTACTTTATGTGTAAGAGTGTTTTACCTGTGTGTGTCTATGTGCAGTACATGAAGGGGTCAGATATGGTATCTGATCCTTGGACTAGAGTCATAGATGTTTGTGAGTCACTGTGTGGGTGCTGGAATCCAGCCCCTGTCCTGTGCAAGGGCAACAGGTACTCTAAACCACTGAGCCGTCGCACTAGCCCCAAATTTACATTCTCAGTTTTGTTGTGAAATGTGTTGATTGACCCTTACACGTTATGTCAACCATGCATTTTCAAGATAAACTCCACTTTGCTGTGAAGTATTGTCACTTAAGACATGCATGTGTTACCCTTGTTAACATTTTGTTTAGAATTTTTGCATTTATATTCATGAGAGTTACTGACCTAATAGGGAAGTACTTACATACTGGCACACACATGCACACACACTCTCTCTCTCTCTCTCTCTCTCTCTCTCTCTCTCTCTCTCTCTCTCTCTCTCTTTCTCTCTCCTCCCCCTCCCTCCCTCCCTCTCTCGTCTACAGTTCACATGAGGTTGGTGGGTTGTTTTTTTTTCTTGTGTGTGTTGTATAGAATAAGCCTGCGAAGCCATTTGAGCTGGGGATTTTCTTTGAAGAATGATTAGTTATATTCCATTTTTTTTGGTAGATACATAGCTGTTCTAATTATCTGTTTCTTTCTGAGTAAATGATGCAGCTTGTGTCTTTCGAGGAGTTTGTCCTCATCCTGTTTTATTAGCTTTGTGGCATTCCCTTCTGTGTCTATTAAAACAACATCGGTGCCACCTGCCTCAACTCTGACATCAGCAATTTGTGTTTTCTTGCTTTTTTCCAAGTGCTGTAACTAGAACTTAATCCATTTTTTAAAACCTTGACGAATCACATATTGGTTTCATTGATTTCCCCCCCCCCGTGTTGTTTTTGTTTTATTGTTTTCTGCTCTGACCTTAGTAACCTTTCTCCTTAATTTGTGTTCACTTTTGTTTCCTAGTTTAACGTGGGAGCTGAATCCCTTGTCTTGAGGCCTTATTCTCATATGTGTGCCATACACTGGCCTCAATTGTTTAAGCAGTGTCCTGTGAATTTGGTATATATGTTTTCATATCCATGCATTGCAGAATGCTTCTAATTTCCATTTTGATAATTCTACTCATCAGAGAACATACCCATGTGACTGAAATTCCGTTAAATTTGTTGGCACTAGGTTTATGGTCTGGAATATGCTGTGTCTTGGTTAAAAGAATAAACTTCACTTGCAGTTAATAAGAATGTATTATGTGTGTGTGGAGTGGAATGTTGTATGATTGTCAGTCAGATCAAGGTGATTGGTAAAACCTGTTTGTTTGTCTGCTTTATTGATTACTGTGAGAGGGGAGTTAAATCTCTAACTGTAATTCAGGATTTCCATATTTCTTCTTGAGCTGATAATCATTTGGTTGTGTATTCTAGAGTGCTGCTCTCACGGCCAGAGTTTGAAATTAATGTAAACTCTTGGTGCAATGGCGCTTCTGTGTCGCTAATGAGTCTTCATTGCTGGTATTTAAAGCAAACATCCTTTGTTCTTACACTTTCTTAATATTGCATTACATGAGAAAAACTATTGCTAGAACAAAATGGCTGTGCATGCATTGTCAGAGAGAGAGAGAGAGAGAGAGAGAGAGAGAGAGAGAGAGAGAGAGAGGAAGAGAGAGAGAGATCCCAGGCCTAAATTAGAGAAAGAGATCCCAGACCTAAATTGTGGGCAAAAATAGAAGTTACATTGATTTGTAGCTTGTTTTTATGAACCTATGCTAAGCATATCCCCACAAGAAATTTTTTCACCATAAATATGACTCAGAAAAGACTCACATCTATACAATTAGAATCTATGGTAATTTATTTTTAACTTTTTTTAAATGGCATCTTGTAGGTAGCTTTCTACTTGAGTCTTGCTTGTTATCCAGTTTGCCAATCACTAACATGCAGTTGGCATATGGACTGTTTACATTAATAAGAATACTGATATCATAACATTTTCTGCTTGTTTGTTTTCTGCTTGCTTTGCTTGCTCTCCTGTTCTGAAGTTCTTTCTTTCTTTCAGTTTGTTTTTAGAGCCTTGGTTGGATTATTTGCTGTACTTCATTGTGGTTTTAGTGATAACTTTAGGGTCACAGCATGCATCTAACTTATCACAACCTACCCTGAGATGCTATTCAGATTCCTCTCGAACTGCATAAGAACCCACTGTGTCCTCAAGCATCTCCCAAGTGTGGCTGTCACAGGTTTCTGTTACTTGTATTATGAAGCTCACAACCCACTACTATTTCAGAGATGCTCTAAATACCCATAGTGGGCTTCTGACCCATTTCTATGGAAGGGCTCTGTGGCATTTCTCATAGTGCTAGTCTTCTGGGGATGATACCTTTTTAAGCTGGGGCATACTTCAAAGTATCTTTGTTTCCCATGGGTTTTTTACTTGATTTTTTAAAAATTTCTCTCTTAATTATTTCTCTATGAGTGCCACATTAAGTTTTGTTGCTTTTTCTCTATTCTTTTTATGCTTTTGATTTCTTTATTTTTTCTTTTGTCTGCTGTAGGCCGAACCCCCCTTCTTCTCCTCTCCTTCCTTCCCTCTCATCCTAATATCCAACCTTATTTTTATGAGGCAGGGTCTCAGACTGGTCTGGTTACTCTGTATTGATCCCCCTGGTCTTCTGAGTGCTAGGATAATAGGTGTGAGCCACCATGCCCAGCCTTGCAGTTCCATGATGTAAAGATTTATGCTGTTGATAGAGACCTTTTCTCTTTTCTAGTATAGGCATCTGATCCTATAAATCCCCCTCAGCAGTGATTTGGCTGCTTTGACAGATTTTTCTCATCTTACATTAATTCAGGTGTATGTATATTTTCAATTTCTTTGCTATTTTTCTCCATATGAAAACTGTTTAACTTCTATACCTTTGTTAATTTCCTTCCTATTGCCAGGAGGGGGAGGCCCAAATCCCCACGTAATTGCAGGTGGCCTGTTTCCTTTCATGCCTATCAGGCATAACTTCATGGATCATAGGGCTTTGTGGACTCCCTTACTCCACCCACAGTTTGGGGCACATGGATTTAGGTTGAGATGTTGTCCTGGCAGGGGATGCTTCCTGGTGTGCTGCTCCCTTCCTTGTTGCCATAAAACTTTGCTCTGCATTCCCTGACATCAATGTAACCTCTTCCATGGCTTTTCCTTCTACATTGTTATGTTGGAAGTATGTCTTGTAAATAGCATTTTGTTGGGTCATGATTATTTTAGTGTGTGTGTGGGGGTGTGTGTATTCGTGCACCTGTGGAAGTCAAAGATCCACTTGGGTGTCATTACTTCCCAGGCACTGTCCACCTTGGTTTCTTGACATGGAGTCCCTGGCTGGCATGGAAGGCTAAGCTGGCTGGCCAGACAGTTCCAGTGTCTACCTGACTCCACCTCTAGAATGGTTGCATTCCTCTCTGCACTGGGATTACAAACATAGGCTGCTGCTCCTTTCTCCTTCCTACCTGGGCACTGGGGGGTTGAACTCACTCTAGCAAGGCAAGCTCAGTACCACTTTACAGGCTTCAGTTCCTCAGCCCCACTATTTGTTCCACTCATGCTGCTGCTTGCTGGGTTTCAGTACCAGAGCACCCTCCTGGTGTTGCTGGCTTGGGTAGCTGCACAGTGACAGCTGTGTCCTTTGTGTTTGGCTGGTAGTGTTGTCTGTGAGCTACCTCTCCTGCCAGCTCCTCCCTTCCCGGTCCTCTGTCTAGAGAAAGCCCTTTCGTCTGACTCTTCTTTCTGTGTTCATGGGCATTTCTGGGTGCCAGTGTCTCCAGCTCCAAGTGTGGGCAGTAGGAAGCAAAGGAAAACCTAGGGAGCATCCTGCCATATCAGCCCTGGGTATCAAGACCCCCGGCTGATGGCTGCCTTCTGTCCCTCCTCACTGTCATCTTGTGGTTTATTTATGACAGTTAGGGGCTCTCAGTATGCTGGATGGGAAGAATCAGGAAAACGCGTTCCCTCTGTCTTTCCGGTAGAGATTTCCTCGCGTTTGCAAGTGAATGGTGTTTCACTTGGTGCGGAGTCCCAGATGGACAGTCTTGCTTTATCTTCTCATTAAGTTGCAGACATTGTTCTACTCTTCTACCGTCTTTGCTCCCAAATTATTTTCTGTGAAAAAAAAAAACAAAACTCTAACTTTGCTCTTATTCTTTCCCACATAATTTTTCTGGTATTGAGCTACTTGATTACACCCTGTTTTTCTGTGCTTTTTTTCTTCTTCTTCTTCATTTGTTTGTGCTTAGGCTTCATTGAGATTTTTTAAAATTAATTGATTTTTAATATGCTGAAAACATAATGTAATTTTCATATAAATCTATAAAGGAGCTCTGAATATAGTTCCCTACTCCCCTTTTATGCCAGGCAAGCACTGAGCCATATCATCAAGTCCTAACTGAGATTGTATCTGTGGGCTTATGACATGTAAACAATCTTTCTCCAATAGCAGACGACTCAACTGAGTTTATATAAGTATCATGCTTTAACGTGTAGTCTAATGTGTGCTGGTTCCTCTAGTGTTTATTTAGTGGGTGGGTGTCCACATTCATCAGCAATAGAGGTACTTTCCTTCGCCATGCTGCTTCTAATTCTCAGAGACACAATCTGAGTATGCGTCCAAGTCAGGAGCCCACCTCATTTCTCAGAAGACTTAGAGTTGCTTTGAGGTGAGGGAGGCATGTGGAGGGATGGGGCAGCGGGTAGAGCACAGGCTTGGAAGCAGGGAGTTGAGTTTGAAGTCCACATCTTGTGACTTCATGTTGAGAATGTTATTAAAATCTGGAGAGTCCAGTGTATCAGACAGGGAGGGTAATGTTACCTGCCTCATAAAGTTGATACGTGGATTACATATGGGGGCGGCGCAAGACATGGTTAAGTACTGATGAAAATGGAGGTGTGTGTGTGTGTGTGTGTGTGTGTGTGTGTGTGTGTGTTTCACACACTTGTGCATACCCATGTGAATGCAGGAAGAGGACATTGGGTGCCTTGCCATATTCCCTTGAGATTGAGTCTCTTACTGAACCTTGATTTTTAGGGTGGAGGACTAATCACATGCTCCCAGGACCCACTTCTCTGTGCCCCGTGGTACTGAGGTAATAGTGCTCATGGTCATAGTCACCCCAGAATTCACCAGGGACTCAAAACTCAGGTTTTCATGCTTGTGTGACAAGTACTCTGTTACCCACTGTGTCATCTCGACAGCATCATGAGTGGTGTAGACCAGGCTGGCCTCCGCTCATGATCCTCCAACCTCTGCTTCTTCAGAATATCCCTCTGGAATACACGGCTGTGCTGGCAATTTTACTTATTCATGGCAAAATTGGGCAAGGTACAGGGATTTCCCACATGCATCCCTCCCCTGCCTTGTCTCTCTCTCACCAGAGTTGCATCTCTGAAATAACTGCAGTTGCAGCATTGCCATATAGTATCGCCTTAGCTTTTCTATTGTTTTCAACTTCTGTTAGTTTTGGCAGATATAGAATGACATGTATCTACTGTTATGGTAACATAGAGAATAGTTTCACTGCCTTAGAAGTTCCCATGATCTACTTGTTCATCTTTCTTCCTTCCGTGAGCCCCAGCCCACTGGTCTTTAACTGTCCCCATAGTTTCTTTTCCAGTGTGTTGAGTTCACACAGTATGTGGTCTTTTCAGATTGATTTCTTTCAACAAATAAAGTGTGCCTAATATTCCTCCTCATCTTTTAATGGTTTAAAAACAGGCACACTTCTCTTTATGGTCAGTAGTATTCCACTGTCAATGCACCCACTAAAGGCCACCCTGATTTCATCTGACTTAGGGCAATCATGAGTATATCTGCTGTAAACGTTTCTCTATGACTTTGTAACTCAGGTAAAGAACTGGGTTGCTATTGCTGGGTCTTCTTTTTTTTTTTCTAGACCAATATGGCTGTTAATTTTTGTACAATGCCAACTCAACATGGTAAACTGGGATACTTTTTTCCAAAGTTGACAGCACAGTTAAAGTTTCCAAAAATTCAAATTATATATGTATATATATATATATTTATATTCATATAAAATACCAATAATGGCAGTATGTTATGCATCAATAGCAGCAACAGCTTTTCCAGGTTCTACAGTCATTTGAACAAAATTGTAGACACATCCTTGCTGGGTCTTCTTGAAAGAGGAATCCTTGCTTTGTAGGGTGCTGAGGAGTTCTTTCAAAGTAGTTGTACCATTTGGCATCCCCAGCAATTAATGTGAGTCCCCGTAGCTCCTTGTCTTTGCCAGCATTTGTTTGTATCAGGTGTCAGGTTTGAGGTTTTAGTCATTCTAATAAGTTATGTCATTATTGTTTTAATTTGCAATTTCCCAATGATGTAAGATGTTGAGCATATACCTATTTGCTCTTTGCTGCTTATGTGTCTTCAGTGAGATGTCTATTTTTTTGTTCTTTTTCTAGTGAGGTCATTAATTTTTGAGTTTAAAGTGTTCTTTATATATGTTGGAGATGTTCCTATTTCTTCCTTGTAATATATTATTGCCCTAAGTATCTGCACAAGGCATTTTTGAGACCTCAAAAATAGCTGGAAAAACCCCACATACAGATATTTCTTTCTTTTTGTGGGAGAGATGGAGAAATTTTTTTTAACCTAGAAAATAAAAAGAAGATTGTTTTTCTGGGTTGCTTTGATCCAGAAAGATATAGACAGTCTGTACTCCATGTTTCTCAGCCATTGATGAGGAGTGGAAACTGCTGATCAGCTCAGCATCCCCTCCCTTCTCTGGATCTACCAGGAATCCAGGGCTAACATCAAACCAATGAGCAAGGTACCTTAAATTCCAGACAGTTATTCTGGCCTGGACCATTCTATTCAAACTAGTTGCTAATGCCACTGAAGAAAAGCTTGCCCTGTAGTGGATAGGAGGCTTTGTATTAAACTGTCTGGCTCCCACTCTTCCAGCTTCACAGTGATGGGTTTATATTACAGGACTCATTTTCATTTTATGTCTTTTTATTTACACACCAATTCTTTTGGAAGTAATTTTAATTCTCTGTTTTATGAGAGAGGGGCTCTGTGTCTGTGCATTCCTATATAAAAGAAAGAAAATGATTGTTTTTAATGCAGATTTGAAAGAAATATAATGGATTTCAGCTACAACAATTTCTCCTCATTTAGAAGAGATGAACACCTAGTTAGATGAACAATGTCATTCCTCCTATAATCGGAATATATCTGGTTTCCATGACAACCTGTACTTACCAGATTGCCTGGTAAAAGAAGTATTTTGATTCAGTCTTTGATAAAGGACTTGACCACTTTCTTCATTCCAACAATTTAATTCTATGTGGGTCCTTTTCCCCCCTTTAACATGGGCTGCTTCTGAGAGTTAGGACCTGGAGCCCATTTTAGAGATAAATTTCCTTTGGCATAAAAGGAGAGGCCTCTCCACCAAGTGCTGATGAATGTAGGAAATGAGGACCTGCCACCGGTCAGGTCATAGTCATTTTCTGGTATCTCCCCATTAAATTAAATCAACAGCCGCAGTGCCCTGACTTATTAAGACACTGTTTGATCTGTGGAGGAACAGTTCTATTGTTCATTTCCATCCAGAATCTCTAAACGGGAAGCTCCTCTCTCCACTACTAATTTATACCTTGTCCTCATAGATAGTCTGTGGCCTCTTACAACTAAATTCTGTTCTTGGAAAGAGAGTGCTGTTAATGATTTTCTCTCAAAATGAAAAATAGGGAATTATTTGCATCATTAACTATGCTTTTTCAAAATCTGAGAAATAATAGCCCTACATTTTATCGACAAGATTATGTTTAATGTAACATAAAATATTTAAGTCCAATATGGTAAGAAAACATGACCCTTGGGCATTTTAGTAATGACAGGGAACTGAACAAAAATGTGGGAGCATTCAGTCTAATTCTGAGGGGTCTACTGGGTTTGAGAGAACAAAGTGATTATTTGGTATCCCCAAATCATTGTCAACCATAGCAGTTATCTATGGCTTGAAACACTCAATACAAGTCACCAGGTATCTCATTGTCTATCAGACCTCTATTTTGTAACAGACCTCCTGCATCAATAGGTACATAGCCACAACCTCTGAGAGTGACACTAAGAAACTCTTAAAGCAATGGTACAACACACAATGTAACAGTATGTGTATGTTGTGTAAAAAATGAAAATAAAAAAAGTGAGACATCACCAGGCCTCTCTGTATTTATCATTCCTGCTGTTATTTGTCCAGGTCAGGAGACTTAGTCCCAGGTCACTTCCCCCAGCCTAACTCTTTGTCTGCCAGCATCTTTAATATTCCTAATTAGCACTTAGCTTGGAAGTTACAGTCCTGAAAAAGTTACACTGTGGCATTATTTTTTAAAATGTGCCTTCATTTTAAATCCTGCTTTATTTTTCTTTACCTATTGATTGCCCATCAGTTGGTGATTTTTTTTTTCTCAAGCTTTAGTGTACTCAGCTCTTTAGAAGTAAATGACTGGTCTGGAGAGATGGCTCAGTCCATTAAGTGTCTGCCCAGACAAGCACAAGTCCTGAGTCCTCAGCATCTACCTAAACATCTGGGCGTGGATGTGTGCTTCCACCTCTGAAGAGGCAGAGGGTCCCTGGATCTCCATGGCCTCCTAACCTAGCACAATCAGTGAGACCAGCTCCAGTGAGAGATCCTATCTCCAAAAGGTGGACTGGACTGAGGAATGTACATGTGGGCCTGTGGCCTATACTTACACACACACACACACACACACACACACACACACAATACACACATGCTACCACCACACAAAGGGGAAAAAGAAGATAAATGATTTAACAGAATATTTCAACAGGTGCTTTGATGAAGGCATCTTCCTCCTGCAGGGGTCACTATTTAGACATTTGTCAAGTTCCCATACCATCAATATGACTTTATAGAATTTGTTTTTTTGAGGGCTTCTGAGGGCTTCACCTCAGGGGCTAACTGACCTGCATGTGTGCTTCTGACTGACCAGCCACTCCAGTTTGTCAAGTTTTCCAGGGCAGGATGCTAGGGCATACCATTCAGTGCTCAAATAAGGACAGTCCTAGGCAAATAAGAAGGTTGTTCATGCTATGCAGCCTTTACCAACTCCCACAACAGGGCAAAGGAGAACACTTCTGTCCCATCCACCAAACTATGGAAGACTAGTCCCAGCAAGAAGTGCCTAAGGGGACAGTGACAGACCACCATGCAGTCACAGCTTGGATTTCCTAAGGCTAGGCACATGACCATTTTTCTACAGCAACAACCAAAACAGTTATTTCCCAGCATCCCTTTTGCCAGAGCTAGTGTTCCTAAGCTGGGTACTTTGTGTCCCTGCTTGGCAGTGCTCTGCATCTCCTGTGTCTCACACAATGGAACTTTCCATGATCCTCGGAGGATAATTAGAGATTGTGAATGGCAGAAAGGAAGAGTCTCGGGTAATATGGAGGAGATGTAAGCACCACATTGTGGGAGCCAAGTGTAGATTCGGCAAACAGGATCAGTAGATAGGATTCTCCCATGAGCCAGGCAGATGCTGGGATGCAGGAGTGGGGAGGGCCCAAGTCTGTTCCCAGGAGCTCATGTTAAGGCTAAACTCACACATACCAAGGGAATAGGGGTGAGCTTCCTTGGATTGCATATATTTTCAAATATATTCAATATATTTACATATTTCCAGGAATATGTAAATAGAGGTATGTGTTTGCACCTATATTTATATACACACATGAGTATATACCCACATACATTTAGAAATAGACTTCCAACTTCTTTTGGAAAGGGAGGAGGAAGTGTGGAGGATTCAGATGCTAGACTGGAGAATTCAGACTTCAGTCTGTGAGAGACAGCCATTTGGGGCCTTGAACAAAGAAGGAATAAAACAAAGCACATTGTAGGAGGTGAACATACTGTCTGTCCATGGACAGGAGGAGGAGTGGACAGTGAGAGCATGTACCTTTTTTCAGTTCCTTACCAAATCTTGATGGCGTGCCAGCAGGTGGCAGACCTGTGCAGTGCGCTGGGACAGAGACATGAAGAAGTGTGTCCCGACCTTCCCCTCTGGGACCAGATACCAGTGTGATAGATGAACTGTAGATTCAGGAAGCTTGTGACGTGAGCTCTGAAAGAAATAACCAGCAGGGGGCACTCTACATTCGAGTGGAGGCTTAGGACGGGAGACAGGACAAGCTATGAGGAGGAGAGGGCCTGGAGGGTCAATAGAGGACCGATGCACAGGTGCCGAGCAGCCCTAGAGAAGTCTTGAGGATAGGAAAGAGGACAGATCTGTTACGGAATCAGTGTTTGGAGGCTTGGACCTAGGCTGCTGTGTCATTTGTTCAGAAGACATGGGTTGGAGGCTGGAAGGCTGGCCAAGGGGGTGGAGCAGCTGCCCTTGCTGTCCTTTGCCGAAACTCAGGAAATGAGAAGCAGGAGTGGGTGGCATCCTTGAGAAGGAAGGAAGACCAACTCAGAAGGTGTGGGGAAGACAGGACATGGTCCACAACTGACATATGGTTTTCTGTGGTGTTCAGAATTCCTTGGCCTCATTACCACATTTCTCTAGGCTTTAGTGATCCAAAAACTTCACTCTAACAGTCTAGTGCAATTTCCTTTACACCTCTTTCCATTTGCTGCTCAGAACCAGACCCTCAGGGGCCGTTAGCACCTGTAACCCTGGTTGAGGTCAGTACCGCTGGTTGAGCTTTTACTGTGTGCAGCTTATAAAAGAGGGCACTCGTACCAAAGGGGACTCATATAAGCATCTCTTTTGCTTGAGTGAGAAATAGGGGGCCCAGAAAGTTTAATGTTCATGGATTGCCTAGTTCAAACCCAGGCAAAGCAATTGCTGTTAAAGTACACTATAGTCTCCCCTCACCCCGTTAGAGTCCCAGACTAGTTTCCTGCCCCTACCCCTACCCCTAAGAGCCATGGCTTTAGGACCAAGCAACTGTGGCTTTGCTGGAGGCTCTATGCCCCAGGTTTGTTTGTGTCTTCTTTCACTCTAGAGAGTCTGGGGTCTGCCACCTAGTGGTCACAGACGTCCTTTTTCTTTGGAGCTCCTAGGTGGAAGCAAGCAGGGCCTGGGTATTTATAGTATCACAAGCTGTAAACAGGAAACTTGTCAGCCTCAGAGAAGGAGACCAGCAATGTAAACAGCATATTGCCAACGAGGGCCTGCACCCATCCAACAGACACTTAACACGTGACTACAGATCTATCCATGTACTTGCACACATCCTGGTCACAGCAACACAGGTTTCTCCTGTCTGTATTGTTCACTGGTGATCTGAAGGGCCTAGGATGGTGGCATGTGCATAGCAGATATGCAAGCATTCATGGAATAGAACATTGGCCACATCTTTATGACTGCCCTACAATGTGTACATTACCTTGTTTAATGATGGCTTGTGGGATCTATGGCTTGGGATGCCCATTACTCATATGGGAATCTTGACACATGTGATTTGGACTTTCTGAGTTTAACTGCTGGGATCTACTCTATGCTGAGTTTTTAATGTTGCATTCCCACTGTGTGGACACATGGTAGAACTGTTTTCTCTCAAAGAAACCCCCAGACATTAACACTAATGTTCTGACTTTGGAGTAGAAGGTTTACCTCCCAGAGCTGTGACCGAGTGTATACATGAAGGGAATGTGACTACTTGTCCTGAACTGTATGACTTGCACAGTCTCTCCATTGTTCAAAGGATGGGCCTTTCCTTCCTTTCCAACTCCAACATTCTACTGTTTCTGTGCCTCCCAGGGAGCCGGATATGAGTGGAAGAGAGAGGACCACTTGTTACTAGGCAACCAGTACTTGCCTCACCCATGTTGCCATGGTGATGATGAAAGTTGGGCTGATGGGATTACCAGCTCCTGCTAATTGCACATGAGCACTCAAGGTCTCTGTCTTTTTCTTGCTTGCTCACTAGCTTCGACTGTACTGTCTTGTTCTTCTAGGAACCATAGAGAGACTCTCTCTCCTCTGTAGTCCTCCTGGGGCATCCCTGGTACACTAATGGAAAGCGACTAGAAATGGAGCCTGGCTATTCCTCTGAGTAGCTGTGTGACCTTGGGCAAGTTACCCAGCCTCTCTGGGCCTTCATTTCCTCATTTGGAAAATGAAGGGGTTTGAATGCTGATCCCTGACGAAGGTTCTTCCTAGCTTTCAAATCCTTTGATGCCTAGGGAGCATGTCAGGGGAACAGACCACACTGTTACCAGGCAACCAGCAGGCACCCTGCCCAAGTTGCCTTGGTGACTGGATACTGGAGGGGAGGGGAGTCACTGCTGCAGCTAATTGCTTAATTATTTATGAGTGCCTCAAGTCCTTTCTGTTGTTTTTGTTGCTAGGGGCTGTGGGGTCACCTTCTCCTCTCTCCTGCCACCCCAAGGCATCTGCATTGTGTGTTATGCAATGAGAGAGCACCTTGGCCTGGACCTCAAGCAACCCACGTCCTAGTTCTGCCTCTGTAATGTCCTAGAGCAGTGGCCTCAGGTAAGTCAGCTCACCTCTCCAGGCCTTGAGTTTCCTCTTTCCGATAGCCATGTGTTTGTTTAGGGGAACACTGAGTGCCCCATCTAACCAGAGGTTCTGGCTCCTGCCATCTACTTGTGAAGTGAGGCATACAAGTGAAATATTCCTAATTTGTTTTCAGTGAAGTATAATTTTGAAGAGTCAACATGTGTTCAGTGGGAAAGAGACAGAAGTGCTGGTAGTCGCCTCTTCTTGCCTTAGTCATGTTGCCTGAATTCTTTATTAACCTAAGGTCATTTATATTTTACTCATTATGCATCACCAATTTCCCAAATAGATTTCAGGCCTTCACAGTATAAGATACAGTTAGCCCATTAAAGTAGAAATAAACATAAGAATATAGGAGTTCCTTCATTGATTAATATCCATGTTATAATCTAGAGACTAATGTAATTTTGAGCACCTTGGAAGCTAAAGCAAAAGAGTGATATATAATGCAGAAAAACTTTCAGACCTCTTCCGATCCTAAATCCTAGAAGGAATTTATTGTGTGGCTTTTTGTTTTATAGGAAGTGCAGATAGAAATTTAAAACTAGACCTTTCTGGCTGAGTGATTGTTACAGGGTATGAGGAAGAGTCAAAGCACGACAGTTCGGCTAGTTGCAAGTCATTAGAAAGCAGCCATCCTTTCTACCTATGTCTTAGAATTTCATGCAGATAAATGTCACTTAGTAAGTCTGAGTCCTCAGAGCCAGGAGCTATTAATAACTCACATGCATGGATATGTGCTTATCTTGTACAAGTTGGCAACATGTACTGGATTTTTAAATGCAGGCAGCTGTTCTCATCCCCCAGACTCCTTCTGAAGTAAGCCTGTACAGATGAGGATGCAATTATGAAGATGCCCATGGTGGACTTACTTATAAAAGAAAATGGCTAGAAAGTACATACTGTTGGGGGCTGTGGCTTTACAATGAGTCCTCTTGACACCTTTGTGGTGAAGTAGAACTGTGTGTTTTGATCTGGAAAAATGTTCAGGGACATAATGTTCAATAAGATAAGAAAGTGCAGCGTTGATGTTAGACGCATCTGTTTCTTCTATAAAAAGACTGGGAGATACAGTTTATAAATTGAGATGTATGTTTGTATGCACAGATGTGTATTTTTTTCAGAAGCTGTTAGTAGCAGTTTCCTCTGGGAAGCAGACTGATCGTCTTGGGAGAGAGAGACCTCTCCTCTATGACTTATTTTTACCCTCTGGACCTTCATTTTTCACTCAGATGGGCAGGAGGGCCTGGCAGTAGAAACCCTGAACTCTAGAGTTTCAGCATGCCCATTCAGATCGCAGCTTTGCCATGTACTAGTCACGTGACCTTGGGGTTAGCCTGCCTACTCCGTCCCACATCTGTAAGATTTGAGTGGATAGTACCCTCCACATCACATTATTTAAGGGGTACACAAGCTAATAGGGTAGAGCTCTCTCAGAAAGGCTCTAACAGTGCCGTATGTGTTTTTTGAAAAGGTTAAAGGGAAGATTAAACAACAAATGCCTCTGACCAGATGGATCGATCCTAGTACCTCAGTGATGGAAGATTTGATCAAATAGTCACATTTCCAGAATCTTATGCAGTATGGAAGTTACATTGCAAGAAGGGATCACAAAGCACACATTGTTTGGTTGTTATTTTATCTTACCTTGGCTAGTCCGTGGGGAAGACAGTGGTTCTGAGGGATAACCCATCATGAACCTATAAAGCCCCATCCCATCGTGTTCTCCAGCTCTTCTCCCTCAAGGGGAAAGCAAAATGAATGCTGTCCAGTAGAAAATGGACTAGGTGACCAACTCCTTGTCCCCAGTTGTTGGAGGCCAGAAAGGTACTACCTTGAAATTTGAGTTAGAGGGTTTCCAGGCCTCCCAGCATGCCTCCACGCCTTTGCCTTTCTCATGGAGAGAGTAACAGAGGCCTAGGAGGAGATTTGCTAGAGGGTTCCTCTTATTGTGAACTTGGGAGTCTCATGGCTACAGTGACTTCCTGCATTTTCACACTTGTAGGTTGTGTGTACAGAATCGCAGCTTCCTCCCTCTTCCTCTGCCTAGCTGGCGGCAGGCCTGAAGAACTTTGGCTGACTCCGAGGCCTCTTTTGGAAGCTGGGCATTCTGTAGGCACATCCAGAGTAGGAAGATATCCCCGGTCCCTTAAATACACCTAGTTAGGCAACTTTATTCTCACCACTAGGCATGCAAAAAAAGCTTCAATACTCCCTGGCTTCATTGTTGCCAGATTCCATCTTTGTCTAATACCTTGTTTCTGCACCCTCAGACATTGGAGCCTCTTTATCTGTTCGGCCATTGGTCCTCTCTCCATCTATCTGTCACATCCAACTGTGCTTCCATCTGCCCTTCCATCCCTCTGTCCCTCCTCCAGCCATCTGCCAGCCTTCCCATCCATCCAGCCTTCAGATTGCTGGTATGTCAATTCATTTCTTCTTCCTCCCTGGCACTGTTGGACTCTGAGATTCCATCCACACTGATCCATTGGCCGGACCTTCCATCTGTCCTTGGCCCCAGCTACGGGGCCAGCCGGGTGACTCTTCTTCTGCCCTTCTCTCTCGGGTCCCCTGCTCCGGGCGCGGGCCGGCCGGCCTTTGTTGGGTTGGGGCAGGGCCGAGGCGGTCGGGGCGGGGCGCGGCGGGGCGGGGCTGGCGCCGGGAGACTACTAGGCGCTCGGGTCCGTGCGTCCGCGGCCTGGCCGGCGGAAAACATGGCGCTGCCCCCGGCCGCCGCGCCGCCCCCGGGGCTGGCGAGCCTCTCGGCCTGCCGCTGTCGGCGCTGCGGCCCGAGCCGGTTGGCGTCCCGCTGCACTCGCCCTGGACCTTCTGGCTGGACAGGTGAGGGCCGCGCCCCGCCGCTTTGTCTCGGCCGCGTCCTCGCCCCACGCGCGCCGCGGCCGGGGGTCTCGCGCGGGCGCAGCCAGAGTTCCGCGCGTCCCCGGACAGCGGCCAGCCGGCCGGGATGGGAGTCGCTGCGGGCCGGGAGAGGCTGCCCGCGTGTCTCTGGGGCACTGGGCTCGCTGCGACCTTCGCGGCGGCTACAGGAGTCGGAAAAGTCGGCAAGCGGCAGGGAAAGCGTGCGGGTCCCAATTGGGACCTCGCTGCGGGCACCTGCGCTTCTGGCCCAGGCAGGGGGGCTCTGGTGAGCTGGGGCTTCTGTGATCCAGGACAACAGCTTTCTGGGGACAGCTCAGGTGCCCTTGCCTCCGAGAGGCCTCAGCGGCATCCCCTGTCCAAATCAGAAAACTTCTCACACCATCCTGGGTCTCCATCCTGCCTTGTTTTTCTTCACAATGCTCAAAGCCACCGCGTTCTTCCAGTGTGAACTTATTTTCAGTCTGTCCCCAAGCCCTCCATTGCGTGCCCTGAGCGAGATTCACAGAGGAGGGACAGGCTTTGGATGTATGCCAGAGTCCCCCACCTAGAACTGTGCCTGAGTAGAACACTTAGTTTTGATGCATGTATAGATGCATGGATATCCTGTCGTCTTAACACCTGTCACCTGTGTGGGTAATGATAGGTCAACTTGTTTCCAAAAGTGTGGGAAGTTTTGATAAAAACTGTGTCTACCATGGTTTAAGAGTTAAGAGGAAATGTATGTGATAGTTTCCGGAGAGAGTCTTACAGTCTACACTGTTTTTTTTTTTTTTTTTTTTTTTTTTTTTGCCTAGTACCAAATGCGTGCAAGTTTTGTTTTAAAGAGATACTCCTGTTTTAAGTGGATTAGTACCTGCCTCTAAGAATTGACACACCTAGAGCCAGTTTGTTTTCCTGGGACCCAGAGAAGTTGAGGGTGGGGGAGATGGTGTGAGTCTCATTTGCAAAACATTTTCACTTTCATTCTGAGATTTCAGCTTTTGACTGTCATAACAGGAGTGGCTTTGGGGTTTGGCAGTCATTAGCAAAGTGAAGTTATGTCTTTGTTTTCAAAGGTGTCCTCTTACTGTGTAATTGTTACCTGGCATCTGCTTTATTACACCCTGCCTGTGGTCCCAACTGCAGACCTGCTGACCAAGAGAAACAGAATGGAGAGAACTCCACTTTTAGCAGATTTAGTCTAGTTAGAATGGCACATTTTAGGACTATTCTAAGGTATCAATGTCTTTTAACATAAGACTATGTAGGCTGGTGGTATAGCTCAGTGGTAGAGTACATGTGTATCATGACCCAGGCCCTGGGTTCAATTCCTAGCCCTAGGGCAGAGAAAGATGAGCCCTAAGAATAGGTAGATCTAATAAAAGCACAAATTATGTCTTGCATATATTGATTTGCACTTTTCCCCCCTCTTAAAAGTCAATACATGAAATGCGTTATTTCTGTAATGTCTAAGCCTTTAATAGAGACACTATATTCATTTAGAAATTATAACAAGTTTCAACATTGTACCTGATCCATCATCTCAATTTCTATTGGACTTTATCTTACTTCTCTGAGAATGTACGTGTTTGTAGAGGCTCTGCCCACCCCCAGGCACATTCAGGGTTGTGAAGATCTCAGGTTCTAAAGGTTAACATGGAATTTTCCCCCCAGGGAAGCAACACTGCAGAGAGAGTTGAGGTTCTCATGAGAGCCCTGCAGGAATCCCAGCCATGCCTCAGTCTGGGGATCCACAGCATCTGAAGGCCCCCTGCCTCCTAGAGCTTCCTTTTGGCACCTCTTAAGAAGTTCCATGGTCTCCTTGCCCAGGCTCACCTAGTTGCACTCCATTGTTAAGTAGGCACAACGGTGGCATTTGTCACACAGGGCTATTGTGAGCTGTGAATGTAAAGTACCTACAGGTGCCTGGAATGGAGTAACAGCTTCATAAGTATCAACTGATGGGACAGAGAAGCTCGCTGGGTGGGTAAATTGCTGTGTACACAGGAGGAGCTGCATTCCTCTGCCTCTCCCCAAGACCCAAGTCAAAAAAGCCAGGCATAGTGGTACAGTACGCATAAGTACTCCTGCAGTACTTATTTATAGTCACAGTAATTTTAGTCTCAGCACTGGGGAGGCAGAAACTGGGGATCACTGACAACCGCTGGCCAGCCAGTCTATCCTTACTTGGCGTATGCTCAGCCAAGTGAGAGACCCTGTCTGGAAAACACCAAGCAGACAGCCTTACTGAGGAAAGACATCTGAGGTTGACCCCTGGCCTCCATATGCAAATGTATGTGTCACAGAGTAGCTGATACAAATTCAGTAATAGGAAGTCAGCATCCTACGTTCATTTCCCCACTAGGCAAAATTGAAGGACCCTTCAGAAGTTATTCACACTTTAAGTAGTCATCTGTAAAAATCTGTACTTGGTTAAAAATCTGTCAGCTGTATGGCTAAGAATGTACCTATGTGGGTCAGGACACCCAGTGAACAGACTTCTTCCCCTTCACTGGGTATTTAGGCCCTCTGTCCCTTCCGTTCTTGCCTGCATTGCCACTAGTGTCTCTGTGTGTTTGCTGGTCATTGCGTGGTGACCTCCTTCCTTCTGTTTCTCACAGGATCCGGCTCTTGGGCCTGTCCTGTCCAGGGCTGCTACCCAGGCACAAGGCAGGATTTCAGCTCCCACTGAAGCAGGAGATGACAGAACAAAAGAGGCAGATCCTGTAACCTGTCTCCACTTCTGTGCACTATGCCACCTTTTCAGCTGTCCTCACAGCTGTCCCCTAATGTCTTCTGAGCTTAGATGTGAGCAGTTAGCAGTTAATGCCATCGCTATCCTTCCAGTTTCTCAGCCCCCAAATCCTGGAGGCATCTATAACCATCTTGCCCAGCATAGAAAACTGAAGAATAACTGGGTGACTACACTCTTCAGCTCCCACTGAGCACGGCTCACTACCCTGCTGCCCTCCCTCCTTGCTCTTTCTGCAATGTCCCAAGCATTGGCCTTTGCCCCTGCTGCTGCTGCTGCTGCCGCTGCCGCTGCCGCTGCCACTGTCTGGACTTCCTTTCCTAAGTCTGCTCTTTGTTTCCTTCCAGTTTCTGCTCCTATGTCACCTTCCAGGTGAGAGCTCCCCGACCACTGATGTGGAAGGGCACACATGCCTCCCCGTGTGCACCCTGAGTCCCTGATGTGTTACGTTTTGTCTTTAGAATCTTCACCCTTGGCTGTTCTCTCTCTCTAGAATGTGAGTCTATGAGGGCAGAGCTCCGATCCTGTTGCTCACTTCTCAGCTTCTAGACCTGGCCTAGTGGTGGCGTTGAATTCTTCCCATAGCAACCGTGCTTTCCAGGGGTGGCTCGTGGCACTCTTTCACATGTCTGTCTGTAACCCGTAGCTCTAGACACGTACAGCCAAGAGCCAGGAGGATGCTTTCCTGATTACTCCAAACGGAGTTGATTTGTCTCCAGCATTGCCTTCCTCTGCTCACCCATGTCATTTCACACCCCCACCCTACTATCAGCATTTCAAAGTTGTCATGTCTGTCTGATCCAGAATCTTCTTTTCTAAGTACCATGCCCATCCATATATACACTTCTGTAATCTTAGTAACCCTTAGCAAACTTATTAAAGTCTAAGACATCCCCTCCTCCCCATGAGCCCCTCTCACTCTTTTGGCTGTAGCTGGTCATCTGTAGCTCCAGGAGCTGAGGTACCTGCTGGTTCCCAATCTCCACTTGCTACAAAGCCTTGTCTGGGAGGGAACCCTTCTGAGCATATTCCTGCTGTGATCCTTCTGGCCTCTTTCTTACCATGCATCAGAGTTTACTGATGTCTCTCATTACCTAGCATTGCTTCTGCAGAGGAGTGTGTGGTCCAGATGAAGCAGCGTTCTAGATCCCTACCTATACTTTCCCACAAAGATGCTCTAAGTGGTGAGGTGTGCCGCGTGGTATTTTAGATACTAGCCATAGTAGATTTTGTTTTATTTTGTTTCTCAAGATAAGATCTTACCATGTATCCCAGGCTAGCCTTGAACTCTTGATCCTCCTGCCTAACCTCTGGAGTGCTGCAATTTCAGGCATGCGCCACCACACCTGGCTTTAGACCTGAGCCATATTTGCAGAAAAAAAAATTGTTTTCGTTCTGTTTTTAAGGAAAGCCATAAACTTACAAGTTATGGTACCAATTTATGTTTTGCTGTTTTAAGTTCAAAGCTCTTCTTTTGACCTGGCCATTACCTTCTCTAAAGTACTGCCATTTGTCCCATCCAATTGTATGTCCTCCTACCTAGTAACAGCAGACTTATGATGCTTGTCTTGGGTAGACTAGAGACTTCACTGCTGGTGAACTTTGTCTGATGAACTCCTGCTGTTTGGGATGCAGGATGACTCCTGGTCTACCCAGAGGACCAGCTAACACAGTGCTCCTCAGTCATGATGCTTGTAACTTCTGTTATCCTTTGGTTTTTCCACAGCATTTCTTTCTAGGCAGCATTCTTTTATGGATAGTTTGTTTATTTGTTTATTTATTTATTTATTTATTTATTTATTTTGAGACAGAGTTTTTCTGTAGTTTTGGAGCCTGTCCTGGAACTAGCTATGTAGACAGGCTGGCTTCAAACTCACAGAAATCCACCTGCCTCTATCACCTAAGTGCTGGGATTAAAGGCATGCCATACCTCCCAGCCATTGTCTCCTACTCTTGATAGTGAGATGCTGATGTCTTCAGGTCTGTGACCGAAGAGAGTGTCTGGCACGTAGCAGGTGCTTTGTATTTGTGGACTTATGTTATCATTATTATTAGGTGTATGAGTGTTTTACTTAATATTTGTATGTCTTGTATGTCTGTAGAGCACATTCATGTCTAGTACCCACTGGGACCAGGGAGTTTATCAAATCCCCTAGTGCTGGAATTAAAGACTATTGTGAGCTGCAATGTGAGTGCTGGGACTCGAACCCAGATGCCATGGAAGGGCAGCCAATACTCTTTAACTACTGAGCTGTCTCTTCAGCCCTGCACTTCTGTTTTGATCACAAAAGTGGACCATCTACGTATACCACCAACTCCACCCTGTCCATCTTCACTGCACCAAGTTTGTGTGTCTGAGGTGTATCTCTCTCTCTCTCTCTCTCTCTCTCTCTCTCTCTCTCTCTCTCTCTCTCCAGAATTCCCAGTCTGTGCTGTTAAAATGTTAGTTCCTACCCTGCCCAGGACCACTCAGTTAGACCTCTGGGTACAGAAAATGATAAACTTGTCACAAATGCCCCCCTTGTTTCTGAACTGGAATGTCACTTCTCCATGCATTGATTTTATGAACTGAACATATTGAAGTGAATCACTAATAGATAAGAGTGAAGCCATGGCCACAGTGTGGCCTTCCCTCCTAGTGGACCACATGCTTCAGCAGTATGAGAGTTCAGAAGCATCAACTTCTAAGGGATCTACCTTATAGTGTGTGGTACATCTTAATGCCTTCTCATAGTGTGGTCCATAACCACAAATTTGACACATGGAGGCGGGGCCAGGCTTGCAAAAGGAGACCCTCACATAATCTCTCTTCACTGAGTGGCTTGCATGGATGAGGTCAGCAGAGGACACAGGAAGAGAGTAACAGACATTGACACTCCTCCTCTCTTTTTCTTGCCCTTATATCTCCACAGATTCTCTGAGTGGCTGCGGGTTTTATTTTTGTAGAAGTTTCAGTATTGATCTGTCTGGCAGTCAATGCCCTTCCCCAGGGGATGCATGGCCTCTCCACATGTGGTCAAGTGGTAGAATGGTCCAGGGCCTTCAATATCAGCATCCTCACTTTGAAAAGTTACTCACCCTTGGCTGGTAGTGACTTAAAAAAAAAGAAAAAGAAAAAGAAAGAAAGAAAGAAAGAAAGAAAGAAAGAAAGAAAGAAAGAAGAGAAAGAAAGAAGAGAAAGAAAGGAAAGAAAAGCTGTGTTCCCGCTTTTCATATTATAGACACTATTGACTTAAACCCAAGGCAGCAGACAAGAATAGCAATGCTGCATGGTGATGTCTCGGGAGTCAGTCAGTCTTAGTGGGTCTGTGAACTTGTGTAGTCCCTCTGCACCTGACTTCTGGTCCCAAAGGATTAATTCTAAGTCAAGCTGAAAAGAGCCTCATGGCTACTGTAGAACAGGAATGACAACATTTGGAGGCAGGTAGAAATCAAAGCCCGATAAACATGTAGAACACTTGGGTTATGCAGACAACTTCAGCAGATGCGTTGCTGTCAACAACAAGCCCAGCCCCTTTTTATATGTGACTCTCAGACAGGAAACTGGTGTAGCCGCAAGCCACAGATCTATCTAAAAGTGATTAAAATGAATTCATCTTTAATGGAGTGAATGATGTATGAGGGGCATACTTAATCACGGGCCTGTGTGTGTTTTCCCTCTGACAGCTGAGCCCAATGTTGATGTAAATTGCTCGGAAAGGGTGGATTTCGGCAGACACATCCCTGCCTTTGAAGCCTTTCCCCTTCAGATTTGTTCTTTTGGCTAAAATGAAATCATCTCCTGTAGGATGTGGAATATTGTCATCATTCATGTTTTCACAAAGTGTATGTGCACTGGGCATATAATTGGAGACATCATACTATACAAAGCTATAAATTGTCTTTTCCCATCTTATCCTGTTAATATGACATACATAGTACTTCTGTGTGTTAAACAGTGGCCCAGGTACTGTATACCCTCAAGTACAAAATCCTCATGATATTACAGTGGATGTCCCAGTGACATCTTACAGAAGAAAATGTTGAGGTTAAGACAAGTGCCCTGTCTGAGATCACATAGAAGTGTAGGAGGGAAGCTGGATTGGAATAGAGCACTAGGTGACCACACGGTGATTGTGAGCCCCTAACCCAGTGGTCACTGGGAATAGGACTTCCTTCTCTCGTGTCTCATATCATGCAGTAGCATGGCTTTAGAGGTAATCTCTTAATTTCAGCCATTTACTTCAAAGATGGGGAACAAGGACCTGCTTTCATGGAAGATGATTAAGCCAAGGACCCCCTGAGTTAAATTTTTCAGGACCCTCTGAGATCACTGGGGGATAACTCATTGAGTAAAACCATTGCAAACATGAGGCCCTGAGTTTGAGTCTCCAGAGCTCACTTTATGCCAGCTGTAAAAGCACACCTCTGTGATCTCAGCACTCCCACAGGAAGATAGGAGGCAGAGACAGGAGAATCCCCAGAAACCTTCAGGCCAGTTAGCCTCAGAGTGGAAGGCAAAGAGCCAACAAAGACCAACACATGACCTTCCATCTCACATTTGAGTCCATACTCATGCATCACACACACAAACACACACAAACACACACACACACACACACACACACACACACACACACACACACACACACACACACACACACAGAGAGAGAGAGAGAGAGAGAGAGAGAGAGAGAGAGAGAGAGAGAGAGAGAGAGAGAGAGAGAGAGATACATAGAGATGGAGGGAGGGAGGGGAGGAGAGAGGGGGTGTTAAGTTTTTTAATGCAGAGAATAGATAGCCCTGTCTGAAACCCCATATCTAAGCCCCTGGACAGGGCTTCATATCCATATAAGCAGTGATTCTGTTGTGTTGGTGATGCCTTTGGGTGGTGATGAGGACTCTGTTAGAATGGTGGTTTTTACATTTTGCTCGTGATGCTGCTACTCACTAAACTTTATCATACAAGGTATTTGAATTTCTTATGATGGTTTATTTAGATGATACAGGGCCAGCATGACTAGAAGGAGTACTGGAAACCCTAGGGACTTAGCATGTCTGGGACCTAGACTTGCCTGCCTTAACAAGTTCCCAGGTGGTGATGTTACTTGTGAACTGATCACATCTTAGGTCACTCAGCTGCAGGTAGAGTGTGGGAAACCTTGACAGCACTTTTGCTTTGTGAGAAGCAAGTATAGACGGCTGGGGAGTAGCACCATGGGTTAGATTGTCTCGGTAGGAGCTGATTCCAAACTCCACCTGCAGTGGGCATATCTTTAGAGGTGCCCCTTCACAGAGAGTTTCCATCTGGAATGTCCAAGCTGAGGATTGCAAGGTGTGGCAGTTGGGTTCGTGTTCAGTACACAGTGGGTTCCTTCTAGGGTTACCACTGGCTCAAGATGTCAGCCAGCTGTGGCTCAAGTCTCAGCTCTGCCACTGCCAGCTATGTGTCATTTAGTGAGTTCCTGTACCAGCCCAGCCTTACTACTCTTATCTGCAAAGCGGAGGCTAAGCATGATGTGCACGTGCAGAAGACATGTAATCTCTTCAGTTACTGGCACATGGTATCTTGAAAAGAAGTGAGGAGGGTAACATGATTTCAGACATTTGAGACATCAGTGAAGAGATCCTATTCTTGTGAAGGGTCCCAGGGATTTATTATAATGAGTAAATGTGGTTTGTAAATAGCATATTAAAATTTTACATGCAAGTGGTGCTTTGGTGATTGGGAACCATTTAAGTAGAACAGTTGGTCCAGTATTACTGGTTGCCTATATGCTCAGTACTTTTCCAAATGAAAAAGGGTTTTCACCAGTTTTATAAAAGAGAATCCCTTCAGTGTTATCCTGCTAAGCCAGAGTTACAGGAGTAATATAAAAAAAGGGATCTTGGAATTCAATCTTAAGTAACATAAACAGCACTCTGACATCTTCACATTAATCATTGACTTGGCAAGGCCCAGGTCCTTAACCAATGGTTTCTTAATTAACTAATTTCACAAGGAGACAGCCTCCACCATGGCTTCAACCTAAGGCTGGGAGAGTCTGGTGGGTGTCCTCTCTGCAGGTAGACGCAAGAGACTCTCAGCTATTTGTGTGGCTTTCTCCCTGTTTTTGGTTGATGTCTCCGTACTGGTGGCTTTCTCATCATCTGTGTCCTGTTCTGTCCATATCTCTGCAGAGGGTGACATCAGTTAACTATTGCTGATTAGATCCATTTTAGATGCACTATGTAAGAGACTTATACCTATCTCTAGTGCGTGTGTCCAGGCAGCAAAGCAGTAGGTACAGGCTATTTCTAGAGGGGAGAGGCAGGGGATGAGGCTGGTGGCAGAACTGGGCTTGACTTGGGAGCTGTTGATTACAGGGGGTAATTAATAAAATCTATTACTTTCCTTCTCCAGCCCCTCAGTGGCCTTTGTTGGGTGTGTTGTCTTCCCCCTTAGCAATAATCTAAAATGTTCTTCCTCCAAAGCTATGCTCCTTGTATTGCAAGGCATCAGTACCTTGCTTGCCTCAGTGTAGCAAAGGACAGAGAATGGACAAAAGCAGGTAATGTAGGAGGAGGGAGGGATTCGCTGTAATACCTGCTCTGTGGGTCACCATGCTGACAGTGATGCCTCAGTCTCTAGTGAGAAGTAGTGTAGCCCTAGGAGAAAGTCAGGAAGACCGTGGCATTAGAGGCAGCAGATGAAGAATCCAGATCTGTTACTTCAAAACAAGCATGCAGAATCTCTGTTTCCTGGTTTGTAAGTATCGGTTATGATACCAATCTGGCAGAATTGCTTTGTGAATCAGAGCTAATACATGCTCAATAGGAGGAGGCTGTGATTACATGACAACTGTTATGTAAAGAGCAGCCTTGAATAGAACACTACAAAATCCAGACACTGATCTCCAGGCACATTTATTCCTCTATTGCTGTGTTCTCAGAGCTAGCACTGCGTTGCAGTTAGGCTCCTGTAGATTCCAGAGAACTGGAATATAGGCCTGATCCCAAATTGTGGGATTTGTGGTCCTCTGAGAATGGCCACCATTGACATGTGCACTCCCTTGTCAGCTTTCTTTTCCATCTCTTCTCTCCTGAGAAAATAAAACAGGTCCAAACTTTGTTCCTTTGCCTCCAGGAGCCTGGGGGTGGGGCTGGGGGTATTCAGAAAGCAAGAGGTGCCATCTGTAGAACATATACTCCACAGGACAAGGGCTGTGTCCCCAGCTCCAAAAGAGGTAGTAATGAATCTTTGCCATGTGATTAAATGTTAAATTCTCTGAGACTCTTCATGTCTATACCAGGGCTTTCTGCACTATGGATTTTGATCTAGAAGCTTCTGTATTGTGGGTATTGTCTTGTGCACTATGGGAGGTTCACCCGCTTATTTATAGCAACACAAAATGCCTCCCAGTACTGCCTTTGGTCATCTGGGTCAATGCCATTCCAGACGAGTGCCCTGGTCTGCAGGCAGAGGGCTCTGGTTAGTATTAGAGGATGAGATCTCTGATGTTGGTAAGGTTAAAGATATAATAAAGATATGTGTTGCACATGTGGTTTCAGTAAGAATGTCCCTCATTTGAAACCTATTATACATCTTTGCCCTTTAGTTGCCTATGTGGCAGTAGCCTTACTCAGTCTGCATTGCCTTTTCAGGAAACAGCCACAGACCTGTAGTCCCAGCCACTCCTCAGGCCGAGGCAGAAGTATCTCAAGTTTAAGGCCAGCCTGGACAACATAGTGAGACCCTGTCTCAAAATGCATCTTTACCAAAAAAACAAACAAAACTATGCTAAGGATGTAACCCAGTTGCCTAGTATTTGTGAGGCTGTGGGTTCAATCCTCAGTAATGAAGAAAAAAGCAATCGCAGTAGATGACAGCAGATGAAACACCTTGAATTAGCAAATCAGTGCACATTGGCCTGCTTACGAAGCAGGTCACTTGAAAACTTTGGCTGCTTTGCCATTCTAAAATGGGCTCTGTGGCTGTGGCCCAATCTTTCCGGTTAAGGAAACCTGAGGTTCAGGGATGAGGTTGAGACATAACAATATGTTTTAGTGACTATTGGGATCAAGTTTGGTGACTAGAACACCAAACCTGCACTGACCAGCCGAGCTAACATAGTCCTGACAACACTGTTGTGTTCATAGGCAAGACTGATATTTACAAAACCACCCAGTAGCTAGATGAGACCTCTGAGACCAGAGTCACAGCTTCCTTTGTGAAGTAACTGGGAATCTGACTCTACAGTTGCTGAGACCAAATACCATGATCAAATGTAACCTGGGGCAGAAAGGGTTTCCTTTGGCTTAGGGTTCCCGAGAGCTAGAGTCCATCATGGCAGGGAAGGAATAGCTTGACAGCAGGAGTGAGAAGCTGGCTGATCACATTTCGTCTGCACACAAGGAACAGAGAAAACAGGAAGAGGAACAAGGCAATAAGCTGTCAAAGCCCACCACCAGGGGCGCACTTCTACCCAGCAAGGCTCTACCTCCTTAAGGTTCCCTGACCTACCCCCAGACAGTGCCACCGATTAGGTACATTTCTTCAAATTGGGGTTCTTTTCATGCTAACTACTACACTGAGTTTCTGTGGAGCCTGACGTTTCCTTCCTAACCCTGATGCATTGGTATCTAACTGTTAGCCTATCAAAGGACGGCCGTGGCAGAGCATGTTCCTGTTGGGTGTTGCAAGGATCTTCCTTGGCCTGCTTCATTGGAAAGACTATTTTAAACCATGTCTTCTAATCCCTGCAGACACACTTTTGAATTAAAAATAAGATTAAGCAAAAGAGATGGCCTTGTTGAGAACATGCCAGCATTCCTTAGGAAATGAAGATGAGTGGGGCTGAGGGGCTAGGCCAGTGGCTAAAGTCCTTCCTATGCACAATGAGGATTTGAACTTAGATCCTCAACACCTGTTTGAAAGCCAGGCATGGTGTGCTTGTAACCCCCAGTCACCACCCCATCCAGCACTGGGGAACCGAGACAGGAGAACTCTGGAGATTTGCTGACGAGCTAATATAGCCATAACAGCAATCTCCAGGTTCAGTGAAAGACCCTGTTTCAGAAAAATAAATAAAAGTGTATAATTATAGAGGAAGACATCTGACATCAACTTCTGGCCTCCACATGTGCACATATGGGTGAGAGTAGCACACACACACACACACACACACACACACACACACACACACACACCACATACAAACAGAAAATAGATAGCTTTTCGTTTTCTTTTAGAAATACAAATGTGGATGGGAGAGTTAGTGCCTGCTAAGCAAGCAGGAGGACTTGGGTGCTGGTCCCCAGCTCTCATGTAAAGAGCCAGGTGTGCTGACCAGGCCTGCAACCCCAGTGCAGCACACTGGACAGAGGAGGGTGCCAGATGCTTATTGATCAAACAGCCTACTCCGTTAATGAGCTCCAGGGTTAGTGAGAGACCCTGTCTTCAAAACTATGGTAGAGAGTGATTAATGGAGATACCCTGGTACACTCATCCACACACAAGTGCATACACCGAAAGGGAAGTGTGGCACTGGGTAAAGCTCACTTGTAGAAGACATGCTTAGCATGTATGAGACCCAGGTTTTGTATTTGGTGTGACTTGACCGGGCAGCTCCACAGTGTGGGATGACCAGCAGCCATTGAAAGCGTATCATTTGGTTTCATTAAATGAATATGTCCTTGGGGCAGTTGGCATCCCTCTCTGAGCCCCAGAGTGCTCACTGTAAAATGATCACAAGCTCCACTGTAAGCTACAGGGGCCCCAGCAGGACTGTATCACTCAGCAGGAGTCACTTCACACTGGCTGCAGACTCTGCTGTCTTCCACTGGTGAGTACATCCTAATTGCTTCTTTCCGGATGCTTCTCCTGAGCTCTGGAGACTCGGCATCGCTGAACGCTTGGACAGAGAAACAGAGACCTTAAGTGACTTGTATAATTGCCTCCTACAATTATCAGGAGGAGACCAGACTAGAAACAGGGGCCATGAAAGAGCCCTGGAGACCAAGTGTTCATCAGTGACTTTTGAAAGTTAAATGGTAGCTACCGCCTACATGTTGGATTTATATAATTTGACATGATAATGTCCCAAGTGAATACTCACTCTAAGCTATTTTAAATTGAAGAGTGTCTTTCAAAATCAGTGAAATTTTCAAATATATAATTTTATTTTGCAGATTAAAAATCTACAGAATTCATTTCCTACCTTAGGTTCTCACCTGCGTGCTTCACGGGTGCAGCAAGGGAAGGAGCCCCCTCTAAAGTGCTTGTAGGATCTGGGGATATATTTGCTGGTGTACTTGGTAGAGCAGTTCTCCAGGCTGTGCAAAGAAAGAAAAGTTAGTTGGATTAAGTACCAGTTATTTTTCATGTAAAAGAATAGACTTTGAAACAGATCATGCCCAGAAAAAAAAAAAAAAAGTTGCGTCCTTTCAGTTTTTTCCTAATGTCTTTATAATCTGTGGGCACAATATCCTGCTTTATGTAGCGTATTTATCTTTGTCCAAGTAGATGCTTTAGTGACCACAGTCCAGACCATCATGCTGCTTTTTGTTTGTTTGTTTTTGTGTTTTGAGGTCCAGGCAACTGCTGTTATCACCAGCATCTTGGTCCCTGTGTATTCATCGTCACCATTCACTCAGGGAACCTTAGGTGATACCTGACACAAAAAGGCAGCCATGTTTGTGGTTATGGTTTTTGTTTTTTAAAAATAAAGGCCATAAAATTTACAAACAGTTAGGAAATAATAATACACTCATGACTTTTATTAAAGTTTACCTGCCTCGTGGGTAACAAGACATCTTTGCCCCTAAACTAGTCCATAATTGCTTCCTTTCTGACCTCTAGACAAGGGGACTGTCTACAAAAATGCACTTTAATATTTAGATGTGTGTGTGTGTGTGTGTGTGTGTGTGTGTAGTGTACCATTGTGCAAGCCCCACATACCAATGTGTGAAGGCCAGAGGTTGATATGTATCTTCCTCTATAGCTCTTTATCTTATATTTTGATACAGGATGGTCTCTCACTAACCCTGGGGTTTGCCATTTCTGCAAAATAGCTGACTAGCAAGCCCTTGAGACCCACTTGTCCCCTCTCCCCCAGGACGGGGGTTACAGATGTCTGTCACTGCCTATGCCTTTCACATGGCTGCTGAAGGTCTGAACCCTGGTCTTCATGTTTACACAGCAAGCACATCCCCCACTGAGCTATCACCCCAGCTCTTACCATGGCTCTAGAATGTGGGCAGTGGATCCCTGATCCCCAAGGCCATCTCATCACCTCTGTTTCAAAGATGCTGTGGGTCTTCTCTCAATCTCTAGGATAACAACTCTCTGGAAAGTGTCCCGTGTTGATGATCCCTGGGACTGTGTCTCTTCGGGTCATTAGGGTCAGTGGCTGGTGAAGAATGTTCTAAATTCTAGATCCCAGTGTGTCAGTTGTGAGAGAGGTGTTTCCCCTCTTAGGAAGACCTTGATTGCTCACCCACAGCCAGACATGGCTTTTGAGCTTTGTTTGTGTGGTGAAGTATCATTTGATGCTAACAAGGATCCCAGTGCCTTTGAGTACAGACTGCTAAGTTGGCAGGAAGAAAGAGAAACAATAGTGGTAACAGAATGTCTGAATACCTATAGATCAACACACCCCAATCCCAGGAACTGTTCTGGAAAGCCAAAGTGCACTTTTTTTCTCCCAGAGAATAAACCTGTAGTGTGTTGCCATCTAGTGGAACATATAGAAAATAGAGATTAGTGTATCATGGCCATGCTGTTCACAAGAGCTGCTTGCGTGAGCTCAGTAGAAACTACTGAAAGTATTTTTTTTTTTTTTTTTAGGCAAGAAATTCTGGGGGAAACCAAGACTGATTGTTAATAGTATTCTCTAAAATAACTGAATGATGCTGTTTCCCAAGGGTGTGTGGTTATTTACCACCAGGGATTATAGGGTTTTAAATCAATCACCAGGAGGAGGAGGATGCATTCTCATTGCCATTGGCATAGCATACAGGTTTTTTTTTTTTTTTTAATCTGAAGTCCTGAACAATGCCTTCATGTTTAGAGGATATTTTTATACTTTTCACTATGTGCTTTTAAAGTGACCAATACCTTTCTTCTGTACTTTACTTTTTATTTTAATTTATTTTAGTTTAATTGCCCCCAAATAAAAATTCTACTAGGAAGGCGGGTGATGGTGGTGCATGCCTTTGATCCCAGCACTCAAGAGTCAGAGACAGGAGGATCTCTCTGAGTTGGAAGCCTGCCTGTTCTACAGAGTGAGTTCCAGGACAGGCTCCAAAGCTACAGAGAAACCCTGTCTTGAAAAACAAAAACAAAAATAAAAACCTATTAGGAGAAGCATGCACATGTCTTCACACACAAAAAAAAATATTCAAATTCTAGGCAGCATCTCCAATGTCCTGTTGGGAGGCTTTAGACACATGTGCTATGAAAACCTACGTAGTTATATTGTGGAATATCTTCCAACACTAATTGGATTTGTTTGCTTCTTTGTTGTTTTGCTGGTGTTAGATCACTCCCTGGTGCCACAGCAGCTGAGTGTGCCTCGAATCTGAAGAAACTCTACACTGTGCAAACAGTACAGGTGAGAGTGAAAAGGACATACTGGGTCACTCAGGGGTATATTAGACACTGCATCACCCAACTTGAAATTTTCTTTGCTTTGGGAGCCCTTGCTCAGAGCTCCACCCTGGAGTTGCCCTTTAGCAACTGTTTATCCATCTACCTCAGGGGCAGGCTTTCTCTAGCCCTACCTGAAATTCCATCACCAAAATCTTTCAGTGATATGCATAGGAGGCAAGAGTGAAGGTTTTTAAGGTGTTCATCTATGCTCCTTGTAGACTTCTATTGGTCAACCACACTCTGCCTCTGTTCCTTTAAGTTTCTGTATAACTGGTATGTAACCGTGGCAACTACCTCCATCAGTCACTGTGAAGACTGAGTATGATCACCTTTCCACTGTATTTGGCAGGATACTTGGTGTTCAAGAGACCCCAAACAAGTTCATAATTCTATTTGACCTCTATCTGTCTCTCTGTCACGTGTGTGTGTGTGTGTGTGTGTGTGTGTGTGTGTGTGTGTGTGTGTGTATGTGTATGTGTATGTGTGTGTATTTGTTTGTTTGTGCATGAGTACAAGTGTGAAAAGGTCAGAGTCTAACCTTGGGTGCCATTCCTCAAGCACAGGGTCTTTCATTGCCCTAGAACTTGACTTGTAGATTAGGCCACCTGGCAAAGACCCATTTGTTTCTACCCCCAGTTCCCCATTACCGGGAGTAGAGATGGACACCACTACACCTACGTTTTTAAATATTAGTGCTGATGAGCCAGGCAGTGGTAACACACACCTTTAATCCCAGCACTTGGGAAGCAGAGGCAGGGGGATCCCTGTGAGTTCAAGGCCTGCGTAGTCTACCGATTGAGTCTGGGACAGCCAGGGCTACACAGAGAAACTTTGAAAAAACAAACAGAGTATCAGTGCTGGTGATCACACCTTTATAATATTGGTCTAGCCATTTCCACAGACTTGTTCTTTCACTTTCTACTCCTGAAGACAGTTTGCAAACCACGATTTACTTTGTTAATTCCATTCTCAAGCAAACTCTACCAAGTTTCTCTCCCCCAGTGTCCTTTCTAGCTGCAGATACAAGGCTTTTGAGGCTGCATCAAAGTCATGCTGGCTATATGTCATAGATTTCTAGAAGGCACAGTTTATAAGCATTTTCTCCTTGTGCCCTAAATTTGGTCACATCTTGTAATTCTATTAGATAGGCATCCTGATTGTGTCCCATACAGAGTGAGCACAGACTTCCTTTTCTCTTTCAGACCCTGCTACCAGCATCAGGGCTAACAGATTGCTCTTTCATACTTACACAGCCCCAGGTGTTAAGCAGCATGAATGGTCCCTGTGAACACAGTAGAATGGTGTAAGGACAGTCCCAACCACGGACCACTTCTCATCCTCTTGGGAAACTGACATACACATGAAAAACAAATTGTGTTGCTCTAGAGTCACCGTTCAGTGCTGAGTGCAATAATATAGAGGGGCTGCCCAGAAAACTAGACACCCCCACCCAAGAGTCTCCGGAAGACCTCCCCTTTGCTGCTCTTTGGTGAATTTGTAGACTTTTTGTTACTCTTCCCAGGAGCCACTTTCTAAAGCAGAGCACTTGATTTTAAGGCCTACCTGCCTGAGGAAGCTCTTCCACCCTGCTGGGGTTTTGAGGGATTCCTCCTTTCTTCACTCTGTTGTGACTTGAGAGCCTTAGAACGGTCTGTGGGATCCCAGGATGGAAGCTTGAGAGTGACCTTCCCACCACAGCATGGTCATGGCACATGCCGCAGGGTTTGCATCCGGCAGTATATCTGTTAGGCTCCTTCAGGACCAGTTTAAAGACCTGGGATTGACACATACCAGGGGAGACTTTTCTCTATTGTACCGAGATATAATTGAGCAGGATGCAGATTTTCCTAGTTTGGATTTTTAAAAGCTAAGGTGCACATGCCCTCACTTGCATGTCTTCACAGCCCTTTCCCTTCAGACTCTTCTCCCTTTGCAACCACCATTCCTGCTCTGTAAGTGCAAGTCCTTCCATCTGAGACGGAGTCAAGTGGAAGCATGCAGAACCATTCTCTGCTGTATCTGACCTCTTTTTACGCAGTCAGTGCTGAAGGCTGGAATGAATGAATGAGAAAAGAATGAGGGCACGGATTTTTCTGTTCCCTGTGCACTGTTCTCATAAAGCTGGCCGTGTATTTTCAGTGGGACAGAAATGTGGTTCTTGGGAGGTCCATGGCCAAACCTTAGTATTTATGTGTCTGAAGCACAGACACATGTGTGGTCTAAAGATAAACAAAGAGTTTCCCTATGGTTGGAAATTTTTTTTCAGGGTTCCTTCAAGATGGTGGGAGGGGACAGTGATGAAAAAGAGGTTGTGAAATACCTCAAGTTCCTTATTTGTGCAACTAATATGAGAATGGTGTCTGTTTCATGAGGCTGACTGGGGGTGAGAGCGGATGCAGCTCTCAGTGGGGCTTGTGTTTGTAAGCCCTCGTAATATGTTGCCAAGTGTTACTAGGTTACAGGAACCTGCTCCTTTGCTGCATAACGTATGGATTGGGATGCAGTGAAGTCACACTGAGTGTCATAGATGGCACTTGGTAACAGGTACACATTTCTTTTTTAAACCTCTATATATTTTATTTACTCGTCTTCCATGCAAGAACAATCATGACAGATGTTATCATGCTGATGTGAGGATGAGATGTAAAGTAAAAATGCCCAGTAAGTGGCCGATGCCAATAGTGTGCTGGTCTTTCATCACCCATCTCCTGGGCTGCACCCCTCTGCCACACTTCATGTAAGAATATTATACACCCCAGCTCCACAGTCACTCCTGCCAAGTGGATAGTCTCAGATGACACCACTATGACCTTTTATTTATAAAAACAAATTTGTTTTGTCTGTAACTTTTGGTAACTCGGCTGTGGTTGCCTTTAGCATCTCAGGAATGGTCCTTAGTGCTGAGAACTAGCAGGGGCAAGAGCATTTGAGCACACAGGAAGGCTTTCCTCCTGCTTTCTTTATTTCCTGTCTGTATCTTGATGTAAATTCACTCTGCTACCATAGCATTTATTTGAACATTTGCCTAATGGTGTCTGTGCCCCTCCCCACTATGTTTCGATGAAGTTTTTAAGAGCCATGTGCTACAACCATGGCTTAACATCAGACATTACCTCTTTTATTACCCTTCCTGCAAATTCAAGTTTCAGGACGGGGTTTAGGAGCAGGATGAGTAGAAAATTATTATGACCCAAAGCTGCAGTGGAAACAGCTGCTCATTGACTCTCTAAGGTCTGAAGTGCCTCTGCTTCTGGGTCAGCTCAGTTTTCCTTCCCCTGTGTAAGGGATGGAGCAGGAGAAGCATCTACAGGTTCCCACGACCTCTGCCCGGAACACTTCCTGCAGCCACAGTAATTCTCTGCAAGAGTTAAATTTGTTGGCTGCTTTCTGTCTTCCTTAGAACATTCCACTTTTCACTTTAGTGTGTTTCCCACTTTTTGGACACATACAGGTTTTGCCCGTTTCTCTCATGTCTCTACATCCCCAGTGAGCCAAGTTTAGAAGAGAGAATGGCTTCTGAGCTTGCCCAGTCTACGCTGGGGCAAATTGAAGAGCTACCAGTCCAGTGTGATTTGCAAGGGAAGGCTGGCTTGTAGCACGTTTTCCAGCATTGCCTGCCTGTAGACTTCTTTTGTTGTTGTTGTTGTTGTTGTTTGAGGTAGGGTTTCTCTGTGGCTTTGGAGGCTGTCCTGGAACTAGCTCTAGTAGACCAGGCTGGTCTCGAACTCACAGAAATCTGCCTGCCTTTGCCTCCTGAGTGCTGGGATTAAAGGAGTGTGCTGCCACCACCACCTGCCTATAGACTTTTAACTCCACTTCTGTAAGTACTCCTTTACAGAGTTCCACCCCAGACCTCAGTCGTTTGTGTTATCACCTTCATGAATTGTCCCTATGGCCTCACTTTTCCTGTGTTCTACCTAGGATATCCCATAGACGAATTAGTACTGAAATTTTCAGAGAACAGAAACTGTGTGTTTCTTCTGCAAGTGAAATTTCTGTATCATTCTTCATAACCACAAGATCTTCGTAAACAATATATATATATATATATATATATATATATATATATCCCACTAAAGTTGAAAAACTGAGCATCCTGTGTAGTGCAGTAGTAGAAGAGTATGGGCCTAGGAGATGGCTCAGCAGGTAAAGGCCCTTGCCACCAAGTCTGACCATCTGAGTTCAATCCCCAGAACCCACAGGATGGAAGGAGAGAACCAATTCCCACAAGTTTTCCTCTGAACTCCATATGTACGGGTGTGTGGGGTACATGTACGTACACACACACACACACACACACACACACACACACACACACACACACACACGAGCACATACAAATCCACACGTGAATTAATTTTTTTGAAATAGCAGTGCATGCCCCTTACCTGGAGGTCAGGCTACCTGATTGTGCTGTGCTGTTAAAGGTCATTTAATCAGGGCAGCAGATTGTTTTCCAAAGCTGTTCCATTACAGAGCTTTCCTAAGTCAGGATTGATGGGGATGATGGGAGAGATTGGTTCATGACAGGTTCATGCCAATGGTGGGTGGCATCCTGTCACAGCAGTATCTGGAGCCCCCTGGAAGGAAGAGGGAAAACTAAAGGGGAAACAGGACAAGGAAGTGAAACCAATTTTGCCTGTGGTGCTGTTCATACAAACTCAATGTCATATGTAAGAGGATTCTTCCCTCATAGTTTAACTTACATACTGTATGTATAATGAATTCAGCATCTGTAGTCACAGCCCGGAACTAGAATTCAGTCAGATTGCCCATAATCCTGTGTATGTGTTGCAGGGGTAGGAACTTGAAAGTGAGTGAGATTTTATATTACAAACTACAAATGATTTCATCACTTCTAATGTAAAACTTGGGGTCTTCCAATGTTAAATCTTTTGGGGGTACCTGTCTGCCCTTTTCTCTTTTACCTCTGAACTGTAGACGCACACCTGACACTTGTCAGCTACCTGCTAGCTTTGGCCCTGCCATGGCCTCAGATCATGATGGTCTCTATTGGTTATGCTCACATCCAGACTTTAAGTCCCACTGCCCATATGCTTTTTTATCAATCTCATGCTCCAGAGTGGGAGGGAGGAGGGTAGAAATGTTGTCTGCCCTTCCTTTACCTTCCCAGTGCAAGAGGAGCTTTGAGGCTGTGGCAGTCCCCTGAAGCAAGAATACCCCCTGATGGCTCAGTGGTTAAGAGCACTGACAGCTCTTCCAGAGGGTTCAGTTCCTAGCACCTACATGGCAGCTCACAACCATCTGTAACTCCGATTCCAGGGAATCTTATGCTCTTTTTTGGCTTCTGTGGTCTTTACACTCATGTGGTACATAGAGGTACATGCAGGCAAAACACAAGTGCACATAAAAATAAACAAACCCTAAAAATGATTTAATAATACTCCCCAGCTGGTGTGTCTTCTTCCCCTGTCTGTTACACATTTCCTCTTTTCCTCATTCCCTCCTGTATTAGTCAGAGTTCTCTAGAGTAACAGAATTTTTAAAAATGGATCTCTCTCTCTCTCTCTCTCTCTCTCTCTCTCTCTCTCTCTCTCTCTCTCTCTCCCTCTCTCCCTCTTCCTCTTACCCCCACCCCGTGTGTGCCTGCGTGTTCGTGTGTGTGTGTGTGTGTGTGTGTGTGTGTGTGTAAAGAGGATTTATTGGAATGACTTCCAGGCTGCAGTACAGCTAATCAAACAATAGCTGGCTGTGAATGAAAAGTCCAAGAATCCAGTAGTTTCTCAGTCCACGCAGCTGGATATCTCAGTTGGTCTTTGGTGTATGCTGGTATCCCAAAGAAGTAGGCTCCAGTGCTGGGGAAGGAGTGGGTGGGCTAGCAAGGCGATGACAAGTAGGCAAAGAGCAAAAGCTTCCTTCTTCCATGTCCTTACAAAAACTAACATCGGAAGGCGTGGCTCAGATTGAGGGTGTGTCTTCCCACCTCAAAGGCCTGGACTAGAAGTGGATTCACTTATTCAAACTAAGCAAAAAATCTCACAGGTATGTCCTCCATATTTGATGGTCTGATCATATCTGGCATTCTTATGTGGGCCTTCTAATTACTTTCAGTGCACTGTCATTGATTTACCCGTGGAAGTAGCCGTGTGGAACTCCTATTGCACATGCATGGGAGTGTGGGGCTTTTGATGACTGTGTGACATTTTCTGAGAAGCAATACCTTAAGTTCAGGTGTTAGACTTCATTCTGCCTTAGTTCCTCAAGGAGAACAACAATGATGTTAAAAATAATTATCAGCCAGGGCGTGGGCCTATGCCACAGCTATCCTTCCATGTTAGCTTAGTTCCACCCCAGTGCAGGACACAAGCAAGCGTGGCTAACTTCCCCAAATGCTGACTGACTGAATGGTACCAATATCGATACCTGTGCTAGCCCTTGGGTAATCACTGAGGCTTTGTGGGGACGGGGAGCACTTAACTATCATTGAGAAGTATTGGGCTTAGCTGTACTTCAGTGCTCTGTTGAAGGCCAAAGAGGATTAATTTTAAGCCTGGTGCCTCTGGAAATCTACTTGCAAAGTTGAAGCTGTAGTAACATTTAGGTGTTACTGAAACAGTCATCGTGAATCCATCAAGCTTGCACTGTGTCAGTCCTTTGCCTCCTGCAGGGAAGAACAGGGTTCCAGGAGTGTCCAGTGCTAGTTCCTCCCTCAAGTGCCTTCTCTATCAGACATACTGGCATGTAGACAACAGAGGAGGGAGGCTTACAACAACACGGAAACAGCTGTTCAATGCCATGTGCTCCCTAAACAGGTCCCTTCCCACCGGCATACCTGGATCTTTTGCTCCTATTCTGTGTTCAAGCACAAAGGTACACAGTGATAAACAACTTCCAAGTTCAGTCCACCATTGCACCTTGCTGGTCTGTCTTCTTCCTGCCAGATTCACCAAAGTAAACAAGCTCAGGGATATTCTTGTTTTTACTCTTTCAAGGCTACAACCCTGAACAGGGTCCTTTGGCCTTTTCTCAGTTTTGAGATAAGAGAAGCGTGTGCCGTGTGTCATTCTCTAAGTACTTCAAATGCTATACAAAAGGTCAGGACTGTAGAAGACTGGCAGGGATGTCAGGGGAAGAGCTTTGGGAGAGTTGACCTTCAGAGCTGAAGCTGGCTATCAGCAGCATCCTCTCGGCTTTCTCTTACACAGGGCTTTTTGGTTTTGCATCATTTTGTCCATGGGTTCTGCAGAGATCATTGCCATGTCATAGCAAGTCTTGGGCTAGAATTATGTGGTGGTAAGGGCATCTGACTGGTTGGAAGACATCAACAGGTGTCCCTCCTTCTGTGACTCTAACTACACATGACTTGTCTATGACTTTTAAGACTGGAGAAAAATATGCACAAAGCATATAGTGGTATCATCAAAGAAAATAGGTTAGTAGTTTTTAAAAATTAGGGGCTTGGGAATGATGTTCCAGCCCTGCCTACTCACAGTAGCAGCACAGACGGAAGCTGAGGTATTGCAGAGATCTTACTGTTTGCACTAACAGAGAGGGCATCAGCGCCTCCACAGGGACACAGCGCCTGTTAAAGGATCTTGTGTCACGCCATGCTAATTTTGTGATTGCCTAAATTAGCACCATTTAAGCAGAAAACTTTTGAAGTAGATTCCCCACTGAGAAGTCTACCAATGCATACTTTATATATGGCCTTTGAATTTCTCTCAGTCCATCATTGCCATCTCTGCAGTTCATCCAGCTGTGTGTGTTTGTGCATGCGTGTATATGAAGGCCCGAGGACTGTCTTGGAAAAGACACAGACCCGAAGTCCATATATACTGCATCTTGTACCTTATGACCCAGCTGCTGAGCTGTTCTCTGATCCCTTTAGGAAGAGCAAGGGAGGGGGTTAGGATCTAATGTGCTTCATCCTGCCTTCCTTTCCACCCTCAGCCCCAGGCAAAGCACTACAGACTTCTTGGCAGAGTCTGCTGTAAGGAAATGTGGTTTGGTAATCACGTTAAAGGTTCTGCTAAACCATGCTGTGGAGTATCTGTTAGCAAGATCCTTCCGGTTGCGAATGTGTGTGCTTTAGAACTGGGCTTCTGGAACTGTCTCCACTCTGGAACCTTTGCATCTGACAGAGTTTTATATGGACCTGGTATATAGGAATATACACTAAGTATGTACATTTTAAAAAAATACTGATAATGAACCATAAGAATATTTATCTTAAAACAATTATTTGGCACATAAATATGCATATGTGTGTATCATTTATTAAAGACAAAAGGAAATGTACATACTAATGAGATGGAAATGCTTAATTTTTATCTAAAGGAATACACCTTAGCTGAATATTTGTATTGCAGAGCACAGTGTGTTTAACATATTTCAGAGTTCATAGACACTTGTTTTTATAATCAGACTGAGAATGCTACTTTACATAAACATGTACTACAAAATGGCAAAAGTGTTTTTACAGCCATTTCAAACGTCATTGGAAATTCTGTCCTAACCCCAAGCCAAAATTCATTTTTTTCAGTGAAGTATAAGCAAGCAACTCAAACATTCTAACACTTTTTTTTTATTTCTGTGTATGCATTTTTTTGTCTTCTTATGTATATCATATGTGTGCCTGGTGCCCACAGAGGTCAGGGGAGAGGGCATTGGATCCTCTGGAACTGAAGTTATGGATGGTTGTGAGCTGCCATGTAGGTGCTGGGAATTGAACCTGGGTCCTCTATAAAATCATCAAGTGCTCTTAACTACTGAGCGCTCTCTCTCTCTCTCTCTCTCTCTCTCTCTCTCTCTCTCTCTCTCTCTCTCTCTCCCTCAAGTCAAACATTCTAATCCAATCCAAGTATATACTAACTTGATACTTACATGTTGAGGAATGGTAGTAGGAAAGGGTTAAAAGTCTTTGTATTCCATAATTAAACATTACGCTTCTACCATAACAAATATTTCATATGTACAGTAAAAATACTGCATTGATAGCATGCAGTCTTCCCAGATCTGAGTGGATGTGTTCTAGGCATGCTCATTAGTGTTGTATTTCTACAGAAAGTCCAGTGCAAAGGGCACATGTTGCGTGTTCAGAAACAAGACTGTAGTGAAGTTGCTTGAGCAACACAGGCAAACACTCCAAGAAACACTCCAGACTGGTTACTTATTTAATTTTGAATTAATTTTGTTGCTGCCAATTAGAAACCTTGTCTTGCTACCAGTTTCTTTGCAACCCACGGTTTCAAGATGCCGAGTTTTACAGGGTCAACTTTTTTATGATGAGTTTCCATTGATGATGAAATCAGAACTGATGGGGATCTTTTCTTTAATTTATCTCATATGTGCGCATATGTGCACTCCTGCCTGTCTGTTTATGTACCATGTGTGTTCACATGCCCACAGAGGTCAGAAGAGGGTGTCAGAACCCCTGCCATCTCTCCAACCCACCAATGAGGCTCTTACATTATATTGAAATGCAAAATACAAACCATGATTTTTCTCTAATTGTTCTAATCAAATCTTAAAAAAAAAAAAAAAAAGATCTAGGTCCCCATATACATTAAGGTTTGTGAATTAACATATTTAGCTCACATGCTCTTGTGACAAGAGCTGCTGAAATCCACACATTTGACAAAATTTCCTGATGCAAACCAACTTTTATCAACATCAGTCCTTGGACTAGAGAGATGGCTTGGTCAGTAAGAGCACTTGTTGCTCCTGCACCCACATGGTGGCTCACAACCATTTGTAACCTCAGGTCTGAGGGATCTGACACCTACTTCTGACTGCTGCAGGCACCAGGCATGCACATGGTACACATACATACATGCAAGCAAAAGAGTCATAGCACACAAAATAAGATGAATCTGAAAAACTTAACTCCAGTCCTGGCATTTTACATTATTACCTTTCTGGTTTTACGAATACATCCTTCATAACAATAGCTTTCCAAAAAAAAAAAAAAGAAATAGAACCTAACATCTATAAGAAACAATGTTTTAATGTTCTGCATTAAAAATTTTGAAGAGTTAATGAGAAAAAATCTACTCCAAATGGCTAGGACTAATGCAAATCAATATTTTTCTTTAACACATTAATTATAAAATGTACTGACATTGTTAATCAATACTGGGTATATTAAACCAGGTGTTTTTCTTTTAAAGATATTCTGGAGTGTGTACAATAACATCCCTCCTGTGACCAGCCTGCCTTTGAGATGTAGTTATCACTTAATGAGAGGAGAGAGGCGACCACTTTGGTAAGTATGTATGGTTCTCCTGGAGGTCAAGGTGGGTGGGAAATACCCGTGAACCCCACGAGGACTCTTATCACCTGTGGCATGCCTCTTACCAAAAAGTAAGGGCTTATCAAGGCCCAGTTCCTCAGAGGAGCCTGATGTGGCTTCCTTTGGTGTAGTAGTGATGGCATTGGACAGTTAGTTTGCCCAGGCTGGCACCTCTAATACCAGTAAATCTTTATATCCATTAACCTTTCACAGTTACTTACTCAAAGTAAAATAAAATTCTGTCTCAGCTCATTTCTCAGTGAATAGGAGAAATATAAATTGAACAAAAACAAAGTTGTATTTTGTTGGAGCCTGTGATGAGGTGTCTACAGTTAGGGCTGGTGTCCCACACTTCTGGCTTTCCAGGTTTCATCTGGACTTTGACACTCTCAGTCAACATTCCGTTGCTTTCTCAATGTTGGCTAAGTTTTCACTCAGGCTTTTCTGCTTCTGGGAAAATAGATCTCAAGTTCCAGTCTTTTTTGAACACTGGGATTAAACCTGAAGCCTGTACCACATGCTCAACATCCTACCGTTGAGCTATAACCACATCCTCGTTCCACCCAACCCCAGTTTTTGAGACAAGGTTGGATAGATTTGCTTAATCTGACCTTGAACTCACTTTGTAACCATTATAAGCCTTAAACTTGCCGATCCTCTGCTTCATCTAAATATCTGGGGTGGCAGACCTATACTACCAGTCCTGCTAGCTGTGAGTGGTGATTAATGCCCTTCAGGTTTATCAGTGTCAGCATTCTTCAATCACAATAAAATCTAGGGCTCAGCCGGGCATATGTCTTTAATCCCAGCACTTGGGAAGCAGAGGCAGGCAGATCTCTGTGAGTTTGAGGGTAGCCCAGTCTACAAAGCTGCACAAAGAAACCCTGTCTTGAAAAATCAAAAAAAGAGAAAAATCTAGGGCTCACCATGGATCAGTTCTCCATGCCGGGCCAATCAAGAGATGATAAAATGGTCTCATAAGCAAACCTGGGATACGAGTATATCTTTAAAGCTATGATATGGAATTAATCCTACGAGAATGCTTTTGACAGGGAAATTGGGATGCTTTTCCTAGAGAGGAAGTGGTTATTAAACCATGATCCACCACAACAGCACTTGTTAAATCTGTGACCCAAGTTAATGTGAATTAACATGTGAATTAAATGAGACTGTATTATGAAGATGCTTTGGAATGTAAAAGTCTTTACACCTGCAAAGTTGGTGCATCAGTTGTCCATCCCCAGAGAGTCAGGAAAGCTCCTGGGTACCACTTCCTTGAGAAGGAGGACCTTGTATTCCTGCACCCACCCTCATCCCCATGACAGTTGATTCCGTGTTGCTCCCTGTCATCTCCATTCCTTCCCCATTTCATTCTTCGGCTTTTGTTCCCAATCATACGGCTGTTGAATATTTACTGAAAAATACCTGTGCACTTTTGTTTTTCATGCCAGCTACTGTTAAATGAAAACAGGAATATCCCTTTCTGTGAAACTTTAAATGTTGTTCTTTGATGTAGGGAGGAGGAGAGTAATGCAAAGGGTGGCGTGTGGAAGATGAAAGTTCCCAAGGACAGCACGGTATGTCTCTGCTGAGCATCTGTCTGGGCATGGGGTTGAGCATGTTGTGTTTTTCAGAAGTCTGCTGGCAGCCCTAGGTTGAGAAATCCATTTCTACCATTAGTGATGATCACTGAAGATGTATAATTGAAAAAGCCAGGTATTGTGGTGCACACCTTTAATCCCAGTACTCAGGAGGCAGAGGCAGGTAGATCTTTGAGTTCTAGGCCAGTCTGGTCTACAGAGTGAGTTCCAGGACAGCCAGGGATAAACAGAAAAACCCTCCCTCTCAAAAAAAAAAAAAAAAAAAAAAAAAAAAAAAAAAAAAACAGAAAGAAAGGAAATGTGTAATTGTGAATCTACAGAAATCATGCAATAGCATCCATGTATTATGTAGCCATGGAGGTCTACCGCCTATAAACTTTAGAGCAAAGCTAAAGATCATGGTAGCTGTTTCCTCATCAGGCATGCCTGATGTTTGCAAACTGATCTTCCACAGGAGATCATGGTTCTTCCCACCAAAGGCTCTGTCCTCTTGACTAAAGACAGAAGTACCTCCAGAAGGACTATGACATGGTAGATGGGGAAACTTAGGGGGTTGCTCATTCATTGGGGTTCATGGAGCTGAGTAAGCTTCAGCAGTCTAGACTCCCCAGCAGTGGACTTACCACTGAAACATGAGTGTAAGCTTTAAAAGTTAGCATGTGTTAAGCCCTGGGAAAACACAAAACTCCTTTGGAAATAGACAAAATGACCTGGGCATGGAAAGGCATCCCTGCAATCCCAGAGGCTGAAAATAAAGGCAGGAGAATCATGAGTTCAAGTCTTACCTATGCTATTCAGTGAGACCCTGTGTTAAAAAACAAAAATAGGGGCCAGGAGAGATGACTTAGTTGGTAAAGTGCTTGCCCTGGAAGCATAGGGACCTGGGTTCTAATCCCCAGGACCCATGTAAAAAAAGGTGGTGTGGCTGTGAACACCTGATACCGAGCCCAGGGAGGGAGAAACAGGAGGATCTTTGGGACATTCAGACAGCTGGTCTAGGCAAGACAGTGAGCCCCAGTTCAATAAAAAAAGATCCTCACCCAGCTGGACAGTGGCAGAGGCAGGTGGATCTCTCTGAATCCGAGACCAGCCCTGTCTGCAAAGCTAGTAGCACAGCAAGGACTGTTACACAAAGAAACCCCATCTTGAAAAACCATAAAAGAAAAAAGATCCTCACTCTCAAAAAATTAGGTGGAGATATGATTGAAGAAATCAACCTCTGGCTACCACATACCCCTGTGTGAGCGAGTGTGCTCGCCTGTGCACACACGAGGGAGGGGGGAGGAGAGAGAGAGAGGGAGAGGGAGAGAGGGAAAGAGATACACAGCTAAGCAGGAGCCAGAAGAGGTATATGAATCCCTCTGCCCTGCTAAGAGAGAGTGAGCAGCAAATAGGAAAGAGCAAGATGCTCTTAGATTTTCTTCACTTTCACTAAGGTGTCCCCTCTTTTCATGTGTGTTACTGCACTTATTTGCTTGCTTACTTTTGAGGTGATGGGGAGCTACTCTGGGACCTTGCACATTCATGTGCCTTATTTGGAATTAGACTAGGAATCATCCTAAGCTTGGAACTCTAGTGGAAGCCATCATGATGCCTACACCCATAGAATTAACCTGCCCCTCCTTGCCAGCTCACTAGGCTGAATTTAGGCACCATTGCATTTTCTTGTCTGGACAGGTGCCTGGGCTCTTATGTCTCAGCCCCCCACTAGAAGTCTGGAAGGCTAGAGCTGCCTGTGTTCAAAACAGAAGCATGAAGGCTCCCTTGCCCTGCTTTCCTCTCCCAGCCCAGCTTCATCACCCATGGAGCTCAAGATCAAAGTTGGACAGATAGGAGAAGGGAAGGGCTAGGAAAGAAGGCGGAAGCCTTTCTAGGAGTAAGAGTTCACCTTCAGCTCCTCGGTAAATGCTATTGCCTTGATTGAAAGATAAGCAGCTGCCACAAGCTCATTAGAATGCAATAATAGGCATTATTACAGTGAATGTGTAGTGAGCGCCTGGCATATGATGCATGCAGCTGTTTATGGTGCAGTCTTCAATCTTGAGCCCTCTTGTTGCAGTTACTGACAAATGCTATACTTGTAACAACCTTGTGAGGTCAGTTCTGTTGTTACTCCCTCCAAGATGGGAGCTAGAGAAGCTGATGGCCTGCCCAGGTCACAAAGAATAAAGTGTGCAACTTCTCCATTCAAACTGGGTTCTGGGAGGCCTCAGAGCCTAGGAATCCTGGCAAGGGGGAGCCTAGACCTTTTCCAGGGAAAAAACTGGAGAGCCATTGTGCCTCCAGTGTTCTGTGAGTGGAGTCTGTCTACTTGACACCATTAGTAAATCCCCCGTAGAAGGAGCTCTGGTGCTTCTCACTGGTACAAGGCAGAGTGGCATGCAGACTAATCATTACTTCCAGGGAAATTGTGTGTGTGCAATAGTACATAAATTTACCACTCCGTGCAAACAACCTGTCAGCAGTGAATGGAATTTTGCAAGTCTCTAGCATTCAGTAAATAACAATGTTTATTAACATTCTTGACTTGAGGAACATCTTAAGTGGTAACATTTTAAGTACTCCATCGACTGCAGAGGGAGAAACAAGGATTGTTGCACTTAAATGTAATGGGTTGGTACACTGTCAATCAGTAAGAGTTAAAGACAGCAAACAGTGAGGTGAGTTGAAGGTGGTGAGCTCCCTGCCCCAGTTCTTCTGGAGTTCATGGGGGCTTCGCTAGCAGTCAAGGCCCTGGATCACTTGTTATTTATGTGGGCAGTCATTTGCAAGCTGCTCTCATACCTGCAAGACTGCACATGTTCACTTCTGTAATTTGGGGGTGTCTGTAGGTTCCAGCTGTGGGTGAGGAGCTTGTGTTTCTTTTTAGCACCTGATAACTGCCTAAACATTGTCTTGTTTTTATTTTTATTCTCTCCTACCTCAGTCCACAGTTTGGAAAGAGTTGTTGTTAGCGACCATTGGGGAGCAGTTCACAGACTCTGTGGCAGCAGGTAGGGAGGCCACAACCCAGTTATCCACACCCTGGTATGCTTGGCTCCTGTTTGCTACTCACAGACCTTTGTCTTCATGTGTTAATCTTTCTGCCTGCCTGCAAGGGCTTCATTTTGTAGCTGTGATGTCATTTAGACTTGTTTTGTGGATGGTGTTTGGTGTGAGCTTTATGTAATTAAGCACATTGCATATTTAAATGTGTGTAGTCAGCCCTTCCTGTCCTCTGATCTTGCATCCACGAGTTCACAGATCAAAAATAGTAGAAAGCATGAACAATGTCTGAACAAAACAATACATATATTTTCCCTTGTTAGTCAAGAAATAATACAATGCAAACAACTTGCACAGTATGTGCAAGTTACAAGTAAAAAAGAGATGATTGAAAATAAGTTTGGTCTGGCAGTATACCTTTGTGGTAGAATACGTACCTGGTTTGCAAAAACAAACTGCTGCAAAATAAATACCTAAATAATTAGTATGTGCAAATGACCTTTTACATAAGGGACTTAAGCATCCATGGTATGGAGGGGGTCTAGAACTTATCCTTAATAAATACCAAGGCCTGGATATATATAAACATCTATAAAAACACATGTGAGTGTGTATATATATGTACATATATATGAAATAATGTAGGCACATGTATTTTATGACAGTTATAGCCATTCATCTATTATAAATAGTCAGAAAGAAAAGAAAAATCTTTATCAGTAGGCCAGGATTATTTGTAGTAGGTTCCTGTGGCTGCCTCATCTCCTGGAGGGGGAAGTGTCTGCCATGTCTAGTGGAATCTGTGGGTGGATAGGGACAGTCCCTTTCTTCTCTCTCAGCTTATTCCCTTTCCCTTGTTCTCCTGGGTCTGTTCAGAGAGGCGGACACTGGGAGGCAAAGATGTCTCACTGTTCCTGCCTACAGTCTCTCAGCTAAGGTTGAAACAAAAGCTTCAGCGACTTGCCTTTGGAGAAGGCTTTGACATGCTGAGTGACTTTCAGAGAGCCCCTCTGGGAGCAATGATTTTGTGTGTGTGTTAGGGCTGGAAATCCTAGACCTTATGCATCTAGCCATGAACTCTGCCACAGTCATACCTCTTCCCCTCTGTGAGCCATCTTAGTTCACCATTCAGAGAGGGGTTCACTGCTTGTATCAGGATCTCTTTTCTTCTTGGGACACACATCCCCAAAACTTCTGAGGATACATTTAAAGTAAAATTTTGTGGGTTTTATTTTATTTTTTGTTTTTGTTGTTATTGATTTTAGGATTTGTTGTTGTTGTTTATTTTTTTTATTTTCTTCCATGCTTTTGACTCTGGGTTTTATTTGCTGTTTTGTGGTGTGTGTGTGTGTGTGTGTGTGTGTGTGTGTGTGTGTGTGTGTTTGTGTGTGTGTTTGTGTGTGTGTTTGTGTGTGTGTGTATACTGTTGTGGATCAGTTGGTACCCAGACTTAGTCTGTCTCTGAGAGCTCTTGTCACCTTGACAGTCATATGGACCAATCTCACATTCACCTCGGCGGGGGGAGGGGTGGTGCTCAGCCATTCTGCCATTCTGTACTGCCTTTCACACCACTTTTCCTCCCTTCAGACAAGATGAAATGGTTATACAAGTGCAGGTTTCTTCTGTTTCAGTGGAGAAAAGCTAACCACTTTATACTGCACAGCCCAAAGTGCACCCTGTGTGTAGCTATAAACACAGAAGTTGATAAGTAATAACAAATAGCCAATAGTGAGCAAAGAAGGCCAATTCTTCTGTGCCTGCCCGGAAGGGAGGGTACTATTAACTATTAACCTTCAGCACTTCTATTAACTAGCTCTGTCACTTGAGACAACCAGCTAATCTTTTTCACTCTCACTTAGAGAACGTGTTTAAACAATGGCTGCTCCTGGCCCCACTGTCTCCTGCTGCTAGCCCTCTGCCACAGTCCAGGTGTCACTGGCTGATTGTCCATGTGAGCTTTACGTATTTTACCATGGACCTGCCTTCTCCTAAGGGCTGTGGGCTTCTTACAACACTGTTTGCAAAAGGGCTGTGCTCAGCTATTCCTGTCTGCCAAAAGCCAAGCCAAACCGAAACAGTGACTACTGCCCTGTTTGGCATCTTAGCCACTACCAGAAGTGGGTAAGATGCCAAAGGATTGGGGACACTCACATCTCCCCACAACACTCCTGGGTTCATAGTATCCTGGCCCTTCTTGAGGGTGACATGCTAGACCACTTCTTTCTTTGTGCAGTAATTTTGTTTTTACATGAAATTTATCATTGAGTTCTGAAAACTATATTATTTTAAATCCACCAACAAAAAAAAAGGAGCAGTGCTTTTCTTGACATGAGAGATTCTGAGGTTGGCCACGAGCAGATGCAGTCTTGCTGTTGTTTTAACTTGTATTTGAATGTGATGCATGTGCAGAAAAACCCCTGTACATGCCTGGCAACAAGTCACAAGGTGAGCATGTCCCTTAGTGAGTTTATAAATTAAGAAGCAGGGCATTAATGCCTTCTTGCCCACCAACCTCTCTCATCTTTCTCTTCTTCAGAGGATGCTGTCAGTGCAACTTTAAGCACCATAGTTTCATTTTGCCAGTTCTGAACACTTACATACATGTTCACATGGTTTCAGATCATGCACCCATAGCCATGATCAAGTTCTTTCATAAAGGAAACTAGGCAGTGAGGAAGGAAGGGAAGGGGGAAATGGAGAAGTGGGAGTTATTTCACAGAAAAAAACTCTTTGGGTAGACTGGGTGTGCCACTGTGCGAATCATACTAAATACCACCATGTTCTAATGTCCAGGAGACAAGTAGAAAAATTGATGGCTTGAGCATTTCAACTTACAGGAGATGGCAAATTAGCAGCATGCATCAGCTAACATAAAACTCCCTAACTGCAGTAATTGCCTTTCTCTTGCATGCTGCTTATTGGCATAGAGTATGCAAGTACAGGGAAATGACTGTTTAGTGAATGTGTCGTCTACATGCAAAACTTGGAGGCAAAAGCCTCCACTTCTCTCATTTTGCTGCCAGTTAGTGTGGACAGAGTGACTGCATGGGACCATAATGGCACAATAGGTCCATCATCCAGCTGCCATGCTCGAGTGTCTCCGTGACAACCCCATGTTGGAGAAAGTCTACGGTAATCAGTATAGGTTGATGCCTATTGACCATTCATGGCAGAGTGTCACTCAGGAGACACTCTGACTTTACCTTGTAGAGCTAACTTTACCTTGTAGAGCTCTTTAACCCATGATTCAACCCAGTCGGGGGTGATGCTAGAAGGAAGCACCAGAGGGCAGAGTGAATAGGAAACGGGCAGACAGACAAGCCATGCAAAGCAGAGGAGCCACTGGACACACTAATCTGGGTCCTGCAGGTTTTGGAGCAGATGGCACTGGTAACCCCAAGTTCTCCAAAGGCTTATCAGGAAGTCACAGAAAGTCTTACTGCTCTTAATAGAGAGGGCCAGGCTTCAAGCAAAAAAAGAAAAAAAAAAGTTCATCCGAGTTCACTTGGCTTTCAGAGGGCAGAGAATTATGCAACCTATTTTAGAAAAAGTCTCATCAAAACAGAGTCAGAAATTGACAGAAAGCTTTGGGTAACATGTTTAAAAGGGTAAAATTACTTATCTGGAAAATTCATTTGGCTTGAACATTCTGTTTATCGAGTCCCCGGCTAAAAGTGATGTAGCTCTCGAGGTGTCTGTGCCGACTTGACTTTCCCCAGCAGTCACCCACAGAAACAGTCAAGCAGTCACTTACAAGTCCCTATCTTATGTGTAACTCACAGCTAAAGTGATAGGCACTTAGATGTGGCCAGAATGGCTTGTAGCATACTCATTCTTGCCTTTTCCTCCTGTTCCCCTCAGATGACGAAGTGATAGGGGTCAGTGTGAGTGTTCGGGACCGAGAGGACGTCATCCAGGTCTGGAATGTCAACGCCTCCTTAGTGGGCAAAGCTACTGTGCTTGAGAAGATCCATGAACTCCTGCCCCACGTATCTTTTAAAGCCGTGTTTTATAAACGTAAGTGCTTCATTTCCAATCACTGTTTTCAAGGTTCTTCTACCAGACTTGTAGAGATAGCAGCACATTGCAAATGAGGTGAAGGCAGAATTACCCAAAACTCTATTAAAGCAGAAAACAATTCAACACAATACTCTTTTAAGTGTTTTTTAAATCAAGTTTAGTTTCAGAGATTAAAATGAGATTTTGCTCTTGCCTAAGTACATGAATCTGAAAAGCAAATACACATTGTATTTGCTATTTCACAAATTTAAACTTAAATTTGTCAGAGAAAGTTATTTTCTATTGGAAATAATAATAACAAATAAACACACACACACAACACACACACACACACACACACACACACACACACACACACACACACACACACAAATCAGTCAGTGAGCTTCCAGGTAGATGGTCAATCAACCCTTCCTACACAGAAATTTATAATGTCTAATATCTGTACTTATGGGGGAGCTCAGGCATGACTAACAGTTCTACTGAAATGCTCCCACTTTCTCATTGTGGTGACTGTGGCAGAGTCACCAAGAATCTACATGCAGTGGTACATGCAACTCTTGGTGTGAATAGGTGTGTGGACCCATTGTTTCCATTGTGATTTGTGTTTGTTGCTCTTGTGTGCTTTCTATAAATCAGTCATCTTTTTCATAATGAGAACATCTTAGCACCTTTGAACTGGTGTTTGATAGTTCAAATGGTGGGTTACACATTCAGTTCAATAGTGAGTTAAAGGAAGCGATTGACAGCCCCACACACATTTGTAATGGGCTGTCTATGTCCCAAACGGTTCAGGAAGTCACTCACCATTTTTTCTTACTATTGTATTTCATTGACTCTAAGGTGCTCTTGAGCATAGAACACCCTAATATCTTAGTATTTAAAGGAAGAAAAAATAAGACAAGGTTTTCAGTTAAACCAGGATGCATTGTTGACTCTAGAGGTTGTGAGATTTGCAGGGGACAGAGCAGGGGGCATCTTAGAATCTCTGAAATATGCTCCATCATAGTCTCACTAGTCCTGGTCCTTGTCAAGAATCTAAACAAATTCACATTTTGTGATTGCCCTTGTGTTAGAGCATGTATGAAAACTCAGGCTTCCCTGGAGGAGTCCTGTAGCCGTCATCAAAGAATCAGGGTCCACACAGGGAAAGGGATCCTGCACTCTGTGCACTTAGGGGTGCCGATCCTCTGAATTGTAGTAGAAAGCTTAAAATGAAATAGCCTGAAAATGCACTCTGAAGAGCTTGTCTGTGCAGTGTGGAGACAGGGCTGGCACATGGATACCATTAATGTCAACTGTAGTTCGCCCCAGATAGCAAAAGGTTTCCAAAGTGTTTTCTGATTCCCAGTCATAAGAATAACTAGCAAAAACTACAAAAGGAAATGTGAGTTAGGGCCAAGGTCAAGTGGGCCCGCACTTGAGTCTGCCCAACACTTGACTCCAAGGTGAGAGTCATTGGGTGTTTACCACACTTCACCAATGTGACCCTTAGCAGTTTCACTCTCTCACCTGTGTCCAGAAGGTTGGTCTCAGATGATCTCCAAGGTTCCTTCTTCTTTACAGTTCTGTGAACAAATTGACATGTGACAAACTGGTCAGCAGCTCAGCATGAAGTCCGTCTCAACTTAGATAACTAGACTCCAGCTTTAGGGCCAAGGCATAGTCACGTAAGAATGACCAATGGTAGGGGATTCACTACTTAGCTGTTGGTGTGGCTGGCAGGAGGTGAGGTTGGGCTCAGGGAGGGGGAGGACATCAAGCAAGGAGAAAGGAAGAGGCACCCAGGTCAGCTGAATGAAAGCTGAAGAGACTACACCCTAAAGGTAGTTGACATTGTCACCTGTGAGTCAGAAGTAACTAGCTGCAGCTCTAAGCAGAAAACTGCTCTTTAATGATACACTTTAACATTTAAAATCTCAGAGTGTGCAATTTAAAAATTGGAATTCCCTGTATTTGACAAGAAGCAGGCTGTCCTTTACCTGACACTGTTGCCAGCATGTTTTATAGAAGTGATCTGGAAAAATGAGGTCTGGACAGAAACTGGTTCGCAGGGTGAGGGACAGTCCTGGGTGAGCGAGGCTGGAAGTGACTAGTTCATGCCACCCTTGTCTTAATGGCATCCTGGTGCTTGGGAGTTTGTAGAAGCTAGCTGGCTAGATGACTGGAATGCCGGAAGAATCTAATACATCCAGTCCTGGCCTCCAGTGAGCAGATGAGGAACTGGACATTGGTGCTTAATGTGATTTCCATCCAAGATTGAATTTACACACACCCTCCCTAGTTCCATCAAGTTCCTTGGGAAGCTGAAAGACAAAGGCCTTTATATGGTATGAGCATCGTGTAGAATGGGCATTGGAAAGTCAGGAGCTGAAGCTGAGCCAGCCTCTCACCACCCCCGACCCCACCTCAGTCATTCCATGTGAATGAAGCAGAGAGCAGTCCCTACATTTTCATATGATTGGGAAAAGGCAAAACTATATGTGACACATGAAAATTCTATAATACCAAGTTTCAGTAGCTTGGTTGCATAAAGAAGCACTCATTTGTGTCCATATTTTCTATAGCTTCTTCAGCAACCAGGGATTGTGCGGATTACTACTAAAACGTCTGGTGGCTCCTGGGTCTGAAAAGTCCCCTAATCATCTCCCCAGTTGCTTCAGGGATGACAAATGGCCCTCAGAGCCCAGATTCTCACAGTAGTGCAGTGTATCTGCTGTTAACTTCTGACCCCAGACACTTCAGTGGTTCAGCTGTTGCTGTCCTGACCCTGAACACCTAGAGATAAGGAAAATCTTGGCATCATCACTGCCTTTGGATGTATAGTGTGCATATCAGCATTCCTGTCAGTTTATGGCTCATCAAAGTGGCCGTGAAACATAGTATATGCCACTGAAGACCAATCTATGCATTATTTGGGGTCTGCCCTACAATATCTTTATTAAAGATAGGAATTAGGGTTGGGGAGCTAGCTATGCAAGGGGACCTGAGTTCAGTCCCCAAAACTCACATTTAAAAATAGCTTGGGCTAGGCCCTGAGGAGACGGCTCAGCAGTCAGGATTGTACAGTGCTCTTTCAAATGACCCAAGTTCAATTCCCAGCACCATGGTTTACAACTGTCTGAAACTCCAGGTTTAGGGGATCTGACTTCCAATTCTGGACTCTACAGGAACCTGCACTCATGTACATACTGCCACACAGTACATATAATTTAAAAATCGGTTGCTAAAGAAAATAGGTAGGGCTGGAGAGAAGGCTCAGGTGTAATAGCACTTGCTACATAAGCCTGATGACTGGAGTTCACATCTCAGCATCTTTGTGAAAAGCTGGGCATTGCCACTCACACTGTAACTCCAGCACTGTACAGGCTGAGACAGGAGGCTCACCAATGCTTTCTAGCCCTAAGCCTGTCCCAAGTTCAGTGAGAAAGCCTATCTCAAAGGAATACATCAGAAGTGACAAAGCAGGACATCCAGTGTCCTTCCTCAACCTCTAGACATGAGGCATAAGTACGTGCACCAATCCAATCAGGGGCACATACAGCATGTACACACAGCATATACACGTACATAACACACACATATGCACCACACACACAGACAGAAGCTGAGTGTGTTGGTATCTATGTATAATCTCAACACTGGGGAGGTAGAGACAGGTGATTTCTGGGGCTTGCTGGCCAGGCTAGCCTTTAGCAAGTTCCAAGGCAGTGAGAGATCCTGCCTCAAAACATAAGATGAATAGCATCAAGGAACAACTGCCAAGATTATTCTCTACCCTCCACATCCTCTCAGTCTCTCTCCTTTTCTCCCTCCCTCCCTCCCTCCCTCCCTCCCTCCCTCCCTCCCTCCCTCCTTTCTTCCCTCCCCCTCCATCCCTCCTGTCTCCCTCCCCCCAACACATACACTACCCCCTACACATGCATGTGTACCTACACATCAGAAACATAGCCAAATAAAGAAAATATTTTAAAAATTAAATACTTAGGAAACTGAAGTGGTGAGAGAGATGCAATTAAACTTGAGCAGATATTAGTTCACCAATTCTAGTCACCCTGGGAGTTACAAGGTGCATCTTTCCCAGTGGTTTCTCTAGATGAATTGCTGCTTAGAGTAGCTCCCTGAGGTGATCTTGAAGGACGGCTAACCCAGCCATCCTCTTAAAAATAGCTGGAGATATGGAAGCAGAGCAGAGTGCTCAGCTCTGTCTCCTGTTATTGTCTGGGGAAGTGAGTGGACTTGGGCTGAATAGCCCTGACTGTATCAGACCTTGCTTCATAGTGACATCTGGACACCTCCAACTCAAACTTGGCCCTTTGCATTGCAGCTAATAGTGCATGTTTCTTGTCTTCCAGTTTAAAAAATTTAAGTCTCCAAAAAGCATAACTTTTATTGTTAGTTTTCTAACTAGTAATTCCACGAGACAAACTATGAAACCCCTGAGGTGTGGGGTGAGAGTTTTGGAAAATAATAAAACCATCCGTTTTATGAAACTTCATTTTCCACAGAAGGTGTTGAGAAGCAGGGGGTATAATATACGCCCCCTGTGTGGTTCTGTTTTGTTTGAGGTTATTTTATTCTTGAAGGTAGGCTTGTGAATGGCTCTGTCCTAGGTCATAGGTTCCCCCCTTCCCATGCATTTTTGTGAGGCTCATTTTCCCTGTAGCAATTGCCCAGAGCCCAACATCCTCTCCTCATCAACTTGTGTGGATGAGTCATCCCCCCGAGGCACAGCAAGAAGAAGCAGGCAGCATGCCCATAGCTTGTTTATTCCTTGTTTGAATTTTCATTATTACGTTTCTGAGGAAATGCACGACTTAGCTAACAGTTACTGGCAAAAAAAAAAAAAAAAAAAAAAAGAAAGAAAGAAAAGAAAAGAAAAAGGTATTTGAGTTCTTGCCAACATCTGGGGAAGCTGAATGAGATGCCTAGAGGGGGGTCGGCCCATCCTTTGCTTAAAGTTTTCTTTCCTTCTTTTCCTTTTTGTTTTTTTTCTGTCCTTTAGCCCATGAAGAGCATCATGCTTTTGAAGGTGGACGTGGAAAACACTAATTGCACTCTGTAAAGAATTCTTTATCCTTTGCTGATTGGTTTTGGAAACGGTCTTAACAGGAGGGAGAGTGAAGAGAAGACTTGCCGAAGCCCGATGCTGGTCCATTTAGAGTGGGTTTCTGTCCTTACAGACTGGGCGGTTAGGACTCTAAGTGGCAGGTGGGCTTGGGGGAGAGCGTGTGGGTTTCTGCCATCATATCACTTGGGGTTTTTTTTAAGATTTTTTTTTTTTTTTTTTTTTTTTTTAGCTTTCTAAATTCTCTGTTCTTTGCACTCTTCCCCCTTCCCATAAGATTCCTTATTCGGAGTAATTATTGTTTTCTACACACCCTTTCACCGAGGCATAAGAACTGGGTTTCCCCTTCAGTAGCTCCACTGTACCTTGCTAAGGAACACCTGCCACAGGGCTGCCTGTGAAGCCACAGAGCACCAGGAGGAAGCCTAGCCTAGCCAAGCCCCCTTTCTGATAAATTGTTGTGACACTTGCCTGCATACTGTGAGCCGGGCATTGTTTCTTTTGTGTGTGTGCTCCATAGAAACCATACCCATTGACAGCACACGCATCTTAAGACCTTTTTAAAAAGCAGTATAAGGAAAAGAAATTGTTGGTTTGCCTAGCATGAAAACTTTAATCACAATTGAGTGTTAGGCTCAGAATCAAACTCTAGGATTTGGGGGCCCACTGTGCAAGTATTTCTAACTAGAATCCCACTCTGGCCTTTCTACAGAAGCCCATGATTTGTCCAGAGAGGAAACCTGCTATTTCTGATTTACAGAGGAGGCCATGTTTATTGCTTGTGTGGAATGGAGATTCTTCCTCAGTTCCCGAAGGTTTCCCCACTTCCCACGTCAATTCTCAGTCCTGTGTTAAGTGATCCAGCCCCTGTCATACGTCCGTCCTGTCTGAAAATCAATGGCCCTCCAGCAGGGGTTGTCTTTTCCCTTCATTTATACATTGTTGCAGGAAGCACCCAGGCACTCACACAGTTGAGCTTGAGTGCATCTATCGTTCCTATAACTGTGTTGTTAGATATTGGATTATACTACCAAAGAAATATTGGTTTCAGTAGAAGAAAACCTTTCAGAGTGTTACAACTTCTCCCAGATGCTCCTGTCTCCCTCTCAACTGTGTCCACTTCCTGGTTATTTTCCCTGTGAAAGGGCCTCCCTCCTCTTGGCCTGGATATAGAGCTGTGGGACCAGTGAAGCTTCTATATTTCTCAAAAGGATGACTTTTTAATTCCCTTGCACTGTTGGCCAGTGGAGAGATGGGGCTACTCTAATCCTCCCACATGTATTTGTAAATAAAATTCCCCATTCAGAATTTTTAAATGGCTCTCAGTAGCACCTGTTTATAAAAGTTGTGGCCTCCACTTGCACTGCTAAACACTCAGCAAACAATAATTAGCTGTCAATGATTAGGAGATGCTTCCTCTCTGAACTGACGTCCCTCAACAGTTCCACTCATCAGGGGATTGGATACTTCTAGAAAAATCCTAGGATGTGTTTGTCTATATGACGTGTTCTTCTCTGAACAGTTTCTAAACCTGTTTTAAAAGTATAACTCAAGAATTTAAAACTTATTCTGAACAAGAGTTGAAATTCCTTTTTATAATATAAGTATTTTTCTGATAGATTAGCAAAAAGGACTAATTGACTTCCTTATTATAATTGTCATATATATATTTCCATAAGTAAATAAATTTTGAGGAATTTTTTATTTTTGAACTTATTTAAAGCATTTGTGATGACATGTTCAATTTTTGCTTGTATGTAGCTTTTGAGTAAAAATAATAAAATAAAATAAAATAAATAGGAATGTTAGGCTCACGTTAATGATTTCGAGTTTCTATTGTTTATGAACATGAAACATGACAAGCACACAAAGTAGATTTTCATCCCAGTAAACTTCTGCAACAGTTTCTCTCTGGAAAACACTAAACATGAGCAGTATTTAGCCTGCCTAATGTTCAGAACCTGTCATCTGGATTGCTTTGAGTGGATTTTGTCAAATTTTGCTTTGGAAATGGTTTTAATTGAATATTTAGTCATAATTAACTTTGTGAGAACTAAGCTGACTTAAGCAGTTTAAAGCCTTTCATTGCCTCCTTAAAGAACTTGATGCTCTGGGGAGATAGAGGCAACATTTGGGGACATGTGACTTGGTATCAAAGCAGTTCAGCCATGTAGGCCACTGCTGGGGCAAGTGTCATTCCAGTAAAATCTTGGTCCTTTAACCAAGTCCTGCAGGTACAGCCCTGTCTGCTCTGCAGAGAGCCATACAGAAGCCAAGGGGCTTGCTTCCTTACCCAGTAATCCTTCAGTCTGTGAGGCAGAGCAAGGAAATCTGGTTAAAACTGGCCTGTTTTCTCCTCCATTATATTAGCCCCTCGATTGCCATATTACAGGCTCTTGCTTACTTACATTGGGAAAGATGCACCCACTGAATCAGGACACATAGTAACCATGAAAGACTTGTCCTTGAAGCATTTCCATGACTTTTAAATATTTTCTGAATGTTTTCAAGATTTGCTCTTTCACCTCATTTATCTCCTGTTTCTGAATTGACACAGCAAACCTACAATGCTATAACTTAATTCATGCTTCCCATGAGAGAGAACAAACATGAGAAGGAAAACAAGACTATGAGAAACCATGAGGTTACGTTCTCTAGACCCTCCTTTGCTTTAACATGTTTACACTGTACATACAATCATAAACTTCACGATAGAAGGAACTTCAGATGTCATTGCATGCATTAGACACAATATACAATATAGTAACCGAGCCCTGACTGAACTTAACCCAGTTTGAAGGATGGAGATCTAACCATCAGGAGAGCTGGGCACTGAAGTCTGTGAACTATAGGTTTCCATGTAGGGAAGACAATAGTGTCTATCAGCCTATCTTTCCCAACAAGTCACCCTGATCAGTTTGAGCCCCTGGCCCACTCTGGCTCTAGTAACATATACTCAGACATTCCCATGTCAACAGCTGCTTATTTAGTCCCACTCACTCCGATGACTGAATGGCATTAGATTTGGGGTCTGGATTTCATTGTAGTGTGACAGGAAGTGGATCTCTGCTGTCAGATGCTCCACTCCCCAACTTTGCTACTTACACAAAGCTGGCAGCTCTCACAATGATCACATGGTGGCGCTGCCTTCCAGCTCACCGTTCTGGACCAGAGTCGGAATGAGTCTTGCTATGTGTGTGGGATTAGTTTAAGATCTTGCTGCATGCTGCTATAAGGATATTACAAAACTTTCTTTACATACAAATCATACTTAGTGATAGGCATTTAATTCCCATGCGCCTAATAGAAACAAATCACAGACAGAATGCTCCAGACACACTTTTAAAAATCTCAGCTCCTAGCCTCTCCTTGGCCTTTTAAGTAGTTATGAAGAGAAAAAAATAAACATTAAGAATACAGGGAGTGTTTTATCAATATTTGATTAGCATGGCTAATAATGACAAACTATTAGGGTTCCTTTCTTTTTAGATAATATCAGAATTCCTTGAGGAATGCAAATCTGTAAATCTGTCCTTCTTCCCTGTATTACGTGAAAGTAGAGGACCCTCAGTATGTTGTTTATTTCTAAATATTGAGATCACCTCAACTTACTCTTAAGAGTTTGGTGGCTCAGGGCCATGCAAAGCCTGGATGGGTATCTCAAGAGCCAGGAAGAGTCACAAAGTAAAGGGATGGGGGAAAGGGGAATGAATAGAAAAATCCCTTGGAAAATGAGCTGCTAGGGCAGTAAGATGGGTTCCCTTTCATCCCTCAAGGAAAAAATCTGAATGGATTCCTTAACCATCTAAGTAGGTTAGCTTTCCTGGGTATTTTTGTTTTGTTTAGATTTGGTTTTTATGAAGACGTCTTACATTTAGTAGTCTGCTGAGACCAGAAGTCATTATCCTTCATGGTGCTGACAGGACTCAAGATTTAAAAGAAAACCCAAAGACATGGAATCTGAGAGTGGAAGGGACCTTCGAGATCATTCAGCTGTGTGTCTGACTGGTTAGCACACAGAAGGACCACTGGGGCGATAGCTTATCAAGCACATTCCACAGCTTCACCCTGGAGCTTGGGCATCTGCATTTTGAGCTAGCACATTGCAGGTCTTTAGACCCCACTTTGAGAACCTCTGATTCTGTCCAATCTCTACATATGACAGGTGAGGAACTCAAGCTATCCCAGACACCCTGATAGGGTGAACACCAACAATCTTGGGGAAAACCATTACTACTTAAATAGAAGATATTCATACATAAGAAGTTTATGGCTAGGACCACAGCAGTCGTAAGTAGCCCATTTCTGGAAGTCCATAGTATAAACCTTTAATACAGAACCATGGCTTTTCTCTTTTTCTAAATAACATTCCAGCCTGTTAAGAGAAGAAAAATTAATGTTCAGAAAAGAGTAGCTACTCCATATGTGCAGTAACTACTTTTCTATAATGTCTTATGGCGTCTGGGGTTCAGCATCATTGAACAAGATTAAATGAATGTTACAGAGCTATAAAAACGCATGTAAAATACCGCAAAACTGTTCAGAGGACTATCAAAGTAGCCGGGGAATGAGTTTCCACTAAAATTAATTGTCACTTTCCAAACGTAGCTTAGCCAAGCTGTTACTAAACTGGAGGGAGTCTTTAATACAAGTGTTAAAAAAGAATCAAACAGGCATTCCCCAAAGCATGTGGATGGTAAGCAAAGGTCATCATGAAGTCAACACTTCTTCGTCCATCATTGCTACTGAAATTTATAGTCTCATTGTATCTGTGTGTGTCAGATGTGCTTATTAGAATATCCAATAAGCTGGCCTTTGGATATTCTATGCTCTGTGTCCTTCTGAAATCATGGGTTTGCAGGAATGTGTGTTACATGTTACTGTTTTGGTTACTGCCACCACCACCACAACAACAAACAGTTGACTTATTCATTTAATGAAACAAATTTCCAGCTATAACTTTGAACACCAAGGTTTGATGTCTTTTCTTGAACATCTGTTTGGGAAGAAGTGTTTTATTTGGAATTTGTTAAACTGGCAACTTTTGTGTTAACAAAAATGATCCTGAAATCAAGCTTCAAGGTTTCTGGTGGGTAATTAATGTATCTATTGTTATATGCAAAGAGGCAGTTTTTACTAAAAGTGGAAAAAGAAAAAGCAGAGTGTAGTTTTATCACTGTAGAATGAATGAGCACTATTGAAGACTATGAATGCATTAATACACATGTAACATGCTATTCTCAAGTGGAGACGTTTTGGGAGCAAATATTAAATTCCCTTCAAATTTCTCAGACTGTAACCAGGCAATGGGGCTTTCAACCACTGTATGTGTTTTTTAAGCCCTGTTGATTCTGACTCCTTGGTATTCACTAACCCTAAGTCACCATGACCTTGCAGTACCCTCTGGGAGCATCTGTTCCCACTGGATTAGTACACAAGAGAATTTCAAATTTAAACTCATTGCACACACTTCAGCTGGCGGCATCTAGCAACGTTTGTCCCGTGTTTAAAATCTTATCAGTGGGCTTGAAAGTGATTCATTCTTTCAAGCCGTCTTACCTGTGTAAGCCAAACCAGGTTTGCTTGCCTCATGTTTCAGATGTACTTACACCCCTCCCCCTCCTCCACCACCCCATTTTATACCATCTGTGCCCTGTGCAGTCTGGGACCCCTTCACATCTGGCTACAAGCTGGCGCAATGCCCTTCCTTTTGATCTGGTCTCATCTAGTGATTTGCTCAGTATTTTTAAGGTCAGACTGAAAACTTTTTTCTGTTCTAGTTATTTTTGATTTTATATCTGTGTGTGTTTGATGTTCAGATACATGTGAAAGTTGCTCCTATCAGCCAGTAATTTTTATTCCAGCCTTTTGCAGCAATAAGGTAAGTCGAGCCTGTGTTCTTCTCATTCAAACACGTAGTGATTTATATGTTTGGTGCAAATGTTTATTCGTACCAGAGTCTTTGCTGTTTTTGCATCTGGGACTCTCTTGCTATGAATTTATTACATTCCTTCTTTTTTTTTTCAAGAAAAAATTTTAGAGTGTGCTTAAGAGTTACTGTTTCTCAGGACTTGATTTTGAGATCTTTGCTCATCTGTCGCCACTAATTCTTACTCTGGATTTGGGTTCATGTCATAAAAAACAAGAATACTTTTTCATCTTCTGGGTTTAAAATCTCATGGAGTTGCATGCAAATCTTAATCTTAACTGTGTTTCAAATATATGTATGGTGGTTGTCGTAACCCTGTTCATTCTAGCACAACTCTCTACCAAATGGCTGTAACGTTCATGGGCTCCTTCACAGTGCCCGGCGTATAGCAGTGTCTATGTGACTCCTTGTTTCTGGTTTATGGAATGAATGCAGTTGCCATAGGACTCATCTTGGTCTCATGGAAAACATTTTGCATATTCAAATTCCTTTTTTTAACCTTTTATTCAGAATAGCTTAAATACATTACATCTACTACTTTTCTTTCTCTTTGGGTACTACAGTGTGTCCGTGTGGTTCCGTTGTACCACCTAACCAAGCAACATGAATTGATTCTTCCTTTCTGGTTGCATAATACATCCTCTCAGAGCAAACAGAAACACCTGAAAACGCTTGTGTCTTTCATTCATCTCTATGGTTTCCTATCTTACTGTAGGGGCAAGCAATTCAAGATTATGAGTGTGATGCTCAATTAATTTTAACACAGCAGATTTAGTGAAATTTTCGAGGGGCAGGGCATAACACAGAAGACTTTAAAATGTCATACTGCCTCCTCACATTGGAGTCCGATTCCCGTGACTGGGCATGCTCTGTTGATGTTATCATCTAGTGGGTACCGAGGTGCTTTTGGAACTCGCTGCTGGTTGTTTTGTTAGCACAGGCTCTGCCTTCCCACCTCCTGTACAGTGTTTGAGAGGCTAAGACCATGCATGCATGCATGCCTTTACTTTCTCAGTGATTCTTTCCGTGTGATGATTACTGTTAAGAAAACAGAACAAAACAAAAGAAACTTTTAAGTGCTTTCACTAATGAATGCACTAGAAAAATTTCTGGAATCCTACAGGCTGATAGGCCTTTTGTTATAGGAAGAAAAGAAAACAGTAGCTTTTACAAGGCTCAGCAAGTTCAAATATATATCATTGCAATATATTTCTATTTCCCATCATCTGGCTAGGCGACGGTGCTTGACTAGCTTATTTCTTGCCAGAGAAAATAAGTTTAAATCATAAGCATATTTAACTAGCAAGCATAAATCATAAGCCTTTCTAACTGTAAGCATGGTGAACTCTGCACAGTTTGTACAGATGGTGTGGCTGACTCTGTACCCCTCCCCACGGTGAGGATGTGGACAGGCTCCTACTCCCCAATTTCCTGTGCAGCTCAGGGAACTGAAACCATTTGTTTTACTGCGCATACAGGATTCTATAAAGTTTGGACCCAGAGCAAGTTTTAACATGATCCCCCTTTCCTACCGAAGGATGGGAGTGAAGATGCACTCCCCGTGGAAGCTACATCCCCAAAGAACCCTAGTTACAAAGGACAAGATGCTGGGATTAAAACAACCAAACAAACCAAAAACAAAACAGAATTATAGAGTCAAAAATGCTAGCAGAGGCTTATGCTTTGAAGAGCAATTTCTAGGAGGTTGACTCAATGGCAGCTCATTCAGACACTCTACCCAAAATTCTGCTTGTGTCTTATAAGCCCTCCCTGATACTATGTGTCAGTGTCTGGGTAAAGTTCAACATGCTTTGGCTACAATGTGGCTGTGTTCCTATGCTCATAACTATAGTGTCAATAATAATAATAACATGTATTGAGTAGCATGCCATCTAAGCACATAAATAACTTCACCATACTATTACTCCCATTCTGTATGTGGAAGTGGAAGCTAAGACAGGTGAAGGAACTTGCCCAACGTCACACAGTGAGTCCATTGCAGAGTTCACATGTGCCTTTTTTTATCCTCTTGAGTTACTATGGTTCTAGATTGTTCTAATGCTTGGGCCTTGATAGAAAGTGAAGATTTCCAAAGGCAAGAAGTTTGAGATTCCTTATAGGCCCTTATTTTTTTTTAAGGATCTGTCACTTTAAGAAAAAGATGGAGGGGCTGGGGAGATGGCTCAGAGGTTAAGAGCACTGACTGTTCTTCCAGAGGTGTTGAATTCAATTCCCAGCAACCACATGGTGGCTCACCACCATCTATAATGAGATCTGGTGTAGGCAGAACATTGTATACATAATAAATAAAATCTTAAAAGAGAAAAAGAAAAAGATAGAAAGTTGCTGGCCTCGTCCAAAATATTCATGTTACAGATGGGGCAATGACCCAGAGGCATGAAGCTTCTGCGAGCCGAAGGTCACACAAGTAGTTTGTCAAAGGTCACAACTGGATCCCCAAACCTTCTGCCTGAAAACCAAGGGCCCAGCCTTTGCTGTGATACCTCACCCCCCAAATAGTACACGTTTTTCTCACCTGTAGCAGATCCTGTGAGCAAGTCAGTCTTGAAAATAGTTTCCATCCTGGGCCCCCTCCGTGCACTTGCTTATTTTCTCAAGGTTTTAACGGGGAATTAAAAACACTTAAATTTGAAGCTTGCTTTTCTGTCTCACTTATTGAGTGCCCAATCTGTAGACACACATGCCTAACACTCTTCTCCAGAGAATGTACAAGAATAACACGTTTGACTGCTGTGGATGGCAGGTGAAAAAGAATTACTGCTGTAGCGTGTAGGCCCTTAAACATATTCACGGCCAACTCTGGATTATCCCAGCACAGATGGATCAGGCAAAACTCACTCTCCCACTGCTTGCTGGTGACCTTTAGCTGTTTGTGTTTGTGAACGCTTCTATCAGAGCCTGCAAAGAACAGAGACACCATGGCTGGACCAGAGTACCAGTGTCCCGATTAAAGTTTTAGCAATCTTTCCACTTAAGGCAACAGGATGATTGTAGGAAATGCTCAGAAGGGAACCCACCTGGGATGCACAACTTGGCCTTGGCTGTGAACTGTAGGGACGCAAACTGGATGTAATGCAGGGAGCTTAATTATTGGGTTCAAATCCTATTAGCTGGTGCCTAGAGCAAGTTACTCAACTGCTCTGAGTCACAGTTTCCTCATCCTTAGGAGGGAGAAGTCAGCTGCTTCAAAACAACATAAGCAAGGGCGCAGCTGTGAACTGCATTGGGTAGAGAATTAGCAGAAGGCGTTTCTCTGGTTTGTCCCTGTGGTACGAAGGGTGGCTGATACAGGGAGACCTGCTCACCTGACAGTGGAGGTGGCTAACCCAGCTTACCTGACCAGGGTTCTATGAGAGTCTTTGGTACTCTGGCCAAACCTATTGATCACTGTACTTTGTCTTGCCACCTAGGGATAAGAAAATTGCCCCCTTCATTGGGTTCTGTGTACCTGGTTTCTGAGTTGGTTTGCCACTAGCAAGTTTAAAGCCTAAATGAACTTTCTTGTTAATTGTTTTCCGACAGTATTATGGGCACTTCTTGGGAATATGCAAAGGGAGTTCAGTTTATATGAAAAGGTTTTCTAGGCTGAACAAATTCATGGTGAAATGTAAGCCTGGTACTGTCCACTGTGAATTAGAGGCAGCCAACAGTGTAACTGTGAGATAACTGTTGGACAGTCTCAAGAGTTCTTTGTATTATGTGACTGTTTTATTATCGTCATCATTATATATGTATATATACAAGTGTGGATATGCATGCACATATTTGTGGAGGCTACAGGACAATTTGGGTGATTCTCAGGAGATGCCCACCTTGTGTGTTGGAGACAGAGTCCTTTACTTGGCCAGGGAGTCCCCACCTGGGCCTGCCAGTTGCTGCCTGCCCAACACGCAGTACTCCCACACGTGGCTTTTGTTGTGTGTCCTGGAGATGGAACTGAGGTCCGAAAGCATGTATGACAAGTATTTTGTTGACTGAGCCATCTATCCCCAGCTTCCCACATGAGTTTATTTTAGTCACTGACAGCTTAAAGGAAAGCTGAAGGGCATTTTAGAGCGTATTTCTATATGCTCTATTAACTTATTCCCTCTTCAAGTGACTGCTGATCAGCTGTAGTGGGCTCAGTCCAGAAAACACAAACATAAACAGCACGTCCTCACGACTTCATGGAGCTTAGAATTTAGACTAACAGCATGAAATTAAGGCCACTAGACCTAAAAGGGGGAAGAAAGTAACTCAGACATCCTTTCGTTCCCCATAATGTGGCCTACAGTCCAGACTCATTGAAATGTTTGAATGGTGTCATAAGCAAAGTTTACTTTTGTTTTCAATTCAGAATATCCTTAGCTCTCTAGAGCCGAGGGAATTCGCTAAGCCCCTTATTATTTTAAAATTCTCTAATAACAGTTTAGACACTGGAGTCAGTAACCACAAAGGCTGTTTGTAATTTGTTGGCACTTCCCAGGCCTCTTTAAAAGCCAAGCAAGCCCCTGACTTTTGCTCCCTAATTCACTAGGTCTTCATGTACACACCTGAGGGGTAACAGTCATAAAAAGGCCCATGCACCAGCATGTTAACTGTGGGCTTCTTACACTGTGGAATGTATCAAGATGGCTTACTCTGTAATTTTTAAAAGCCCTGTAACTCCTTATAAACTATATATAGCATCTGAACAAGAAACGTGACACTAAGTCCAGGCTTAAGTATCTCAGGGCATTTTCAGCAAATCAGGAACTCCTCTAAGTGCAGGTTAACAAGACCAGAGCATCATAAATGAGCATCTGCCCCATGACCCAGTGGGAGACCCTTTCCATATTCATTCCGGAAGCACGGGCTGACACCAGTGAGGCCCTACGCAGCCCTCAGCTCTCAGTGGGCTTTTTAGATTGGCGGGAGGTCACATCCTTACCCCCCCCAGAGGCTTTGTGGAGTGGCTTAACATTTGCTAGGCCTCCCTTGCTCTGTAGCCCCGATCACTCTATTTTAACAAAGACAGCAAAGGGGAACCCACTTAGAACACTTGCGCCGAAAAGGTTTTGAAAGTAAAAGCAGCAGTGTCTATGTGAGCAGGCTGCTGTGCCCACGAGCGCGCACTGTTCCCTGGGACATCACTGCTGAGTCGCCCCTGACCCGGGCCTCCAGCCCAACTCCATCCTTCTACTTCAAAGGCTTGGCTCCGAGTGGATCACACATTTTGCTTGATGACAAATTAATCAAACTTGATTTCTTGGATGAGATAGATACTAAAGAGCTACAACTCCCCACGGGCCCGAAAGTCAATACGGCCCTTCTGGCTCCGATTAGAGTAACAAAAGGATATCTGAGAGCCATCTTCCTCCCTGCCTCGGCTGAGGGCTGGAGCTGAAAGGCAACAGGGCTTGTAAAGGGGAAGGGCATTATTAAAACACATTTCAGCTGTGGCCAAGTGCATGGCGAGCCCTCGTGATGACTCTGAGAGATGCCCACCTCATCTCAAGAGCAGCGTTTCCGCTTCGAGCAACCTAGAGGAAGCAGTATATTAAGCGTCTGAAATGTTTATGGATCGCCCCCTTTTATGTTCCTGCCGTGAAGATGAGTTTAAAAAAAGAAAAGAAATCGGCCCGGGAGATCTGGCAAATGTTAGAGATAGCTCAAGTTTGGATAAGTAAATTTACTTCCATGGGGGTTAAAAAAAGAAACTCCCAGAGTCCAGGGGATTATTTATGTACCTGTGAAGGCAGGCCTGGGACAAGGTGAAGTGGTAAGCCTCAGAATGCAATCATCGCAGCCCACTCACGTGAGGGAGCAGAGGGAGCCTTCTGCTAAATCGGGGAGCGCAGGATTTCAACGCAAAACCCTCTTAGCAGCTTTGTCATCCGCCTGTTCTGTGGAGCATCCAAGGACATCTCTTGCCTCCTTCGTGTGATTGCTCTGTGTTCTATATTTAGAAGAATTGCTGCTGCACAGAATATGGTCCCCTGACTGTTCTGGGGGTGCTTTATGCCCTTTCCTTAAAGACTTCAGAAGCAGGGGTTCCTACCTTCATAGCACATGACAGAGAAGATTCCATAGATGGTCCCTTTAATAAGCAGGTAGAATGCACCAGTCTATGTAACTGTGGGTTCCTGTTAAGTAGGACTGACTTGAGGGCACCCGAACCATTGCCAGGAGCAGGCACAGGCCGGTACTGCAGGGACACTCCCTGGGTGGTTGAGAACTCTGAAGGAGGCAATGAGGTCACAGGGACCCGTTGTTTCTCATTCCTGACATTTATCTTGAAGATCCTTCCCCCAAGTATCTTTCTGCTCCCGACTGCAGTGCCCAAAATGCTTGTGCCATTCCAGGATACTTAATAACTTAAAGCTGTGTTTTAGATTCAAACAAAGAGCAAAATAATGGAGTTCTGCCTCCTTCTCCCTGCGAACTACTCTAGCACCATCTTGCCTGGTGCTCTGTGCTGTGGCCACCCAGCCCTACGTCCCTCTGGAGCCCTGGCCTGGATCCCATCCCCCACCCCTGTGTGCCCTTAAGGACACCCTGGGGAGAGCCAAGAACTTCCTACAACAGGCCTGTCCTGCACTCTCTAATTGGAAGCACCCTTCCTTTCGTATACTACAAGGAGCTTGGGTTTTCCTGTGGTCTCCACCATGGCCTTGTACAAGACTTGGTCAATGTGGTCCTGAGCATATCATTCCCAGGCCTTGGTCACAGTCCTGCTCATCCACAGCCCTTCACAGAGCTAGATGGTGGCGAACAGAGGAACCAGCCTTTCCCCAAGCTCCTCAGAGATCCGCCTTGAGAAACCCACCCAGGTGAGCAGAGCACTGAGTTCTACTGAGGAGGTCAGTTTCTCCCATTCCTTCCAGAACCCTACCTTGTGGGGTGTGTGACCAGGGCTGGGGTGTGCTGCCTGGCTTCCCAAGCCTCAACTTACCCGTCTGTAAGAGGAACAAAGAATGCTGCCATCATGGAAGGTGAGAAGAATTAACTAAACCCATGAAGGCCTTAAACCAACCCCTCTGACCTGGCCACGCAAGTGTAAGAATCAAAACCTTGGTACCACAGTTCTCTGGCGGCAGTCCACCTACATATTAGCTACTTGACTGGTTATTTTATTTTTATTTTTTATAAGATTTATTTTAATTATATCAGTGCTCTATCGACTTTGGGCCAGAAGAGGGCATCAGATCCCACTATAGATGGTTATGAGCCACCATGTGGTTGCTGGGAATTGAACTCAGGACCTCTGGAAGAGCAGCTAGTGGTCTTAACTGCTGAGCCATCTCTCCAGCCCTATGACTGGTTATTTTAAACGCATTCTGAAGCAGAGTCTAGACACTAGTGCCCCTTTCCGTCAAAAATTCTTTTTTTTTTTAAGGGCAAGAATAATACATGCTTGTTTCCTCAATTGCAAACCATAGCCATGGCTAGCACCATGGCTCCCCCACCTCACCTCCCCATGTTAAAATTAACTCCTAGGTTCTTGCGTTATATGTGGTTGAAATTCCAGCATTGGGAAGACTGGTGCAAGAGGTGGAAAGTTCAAGGCCAATCTGGGCTATCGGGGAGATCATGGCTCAAAAATCAAAATAGATTGAAAAAATTAAGTTCTAAGAGATATTCATAGGAAGCAACAAGTCTTGTGAATATGTAAAGACGTGGAAGGGCCAGGGTGAGGCAAGAGATGTAAGAATAAACTCTAGAGACAAAAATAAATAAATACAAAGGACTAGGCTGAGGTGGTGGTGATGAGGCCTTTGTCCCAGTGAGACTGCAGACATAGTTTCTTAGCAACACTTGTCTCCTCCCTACGTTTAAGGTGTCCTTTACTGGAAAGGTAGTCGTTTGTTTCCTGTTGGGGAGTGGGGTGTCTCCCAAACACCCAGAAGGCTGTCCAGGCTCCACCTGAGAGGTGGAGCCCCTGTGAGTAATGAAGTCAGCCAGCACCCTCATAAGGGCACATTCTTCATCCTCCCACCAACGTTCAGAAAACTGTGGCTCCAGAAGCTTCACTGGAGGCTGGTGGGCTTAACCTGGGGGAGCCCTGTCACTGTTGGACTGTGTCCTGCAGAGTGGCCTCTGATTCTTGTGTTGATATGGCAAAGGGGTACATTAGGAACAGTTGTCAGTGGAAGTTTTTGCTTGGTCTTGAGTGTCAGATTCCAAGAGTAGAAAAATAGGAGTTAATAGCTTTGATCTCTCTCTCTCTTTCTCTCTCTCTCTCTCTCTCTCTCTCTCTCTCTCTCTCTCTCTCTCTCTCTCTCTCCCTTTTTGTTCTGCTAAATAGGCTGTTGTGTCTCTTTGCTCATGGGATGGGGAAGGCTCAGTGGCCCTGGGATGTCAATCAGAATGAAAGAACTAAGACTGAGTGAGTCCTCAGGACTGAGTCAGTGGGAATGTTCTCTGGTGCCAGTGGCATCGATGACTTCAGACTGTGCCCTGACCTGTTCTAACAAGTCTCCATAGCCCCTTTATGTGGATGTTTTATTTAGTTTTCAACTCTTTTTAAAATCTCATGTGTTACAGACAAATACACGTAATTAGTTCAAAGATTGAACTGTTGGAGAACAGAATGTATTTGTCTGTGACAGTACAGGTTTTTAAAAGCAGATCCTGTTAGAAGTGACAGATTTCCTATCTCTGATGTTTCTTACTTGCATTGTAAGAAGTTCACAATAGGTGACAAGTGTCTATTTTTAGCTGCTGTGGCAATGCTCAGCTTCATTTTTTAGCAGGTAAATAAAGCCCCAAGAACATCAGGTTCTTTGCAAATCACCTCTCTTGTGCATCCCATCAGTGTCTGCATGGACGACCTCAGCAGCATTGTACACAAAGGTCACTAGGGTCTGCCTGGCGTTGTACTGGCTCGAGTGGTCCTAGGAGCCCTTGAGCCCTTGAGTGGGGCCCTTGAGACTCATGGTAAAGGTTGGCGTTGAGCAGTCCCATGATGGCCAAGTGTGTTAGGGGATGAGCTTTCTAAGAGTTTCAGCTGGAGCCCCTTCACTCCTTTTCTGCCACCTTCTTTCTTCCAGGGATGCTATGACAGGTTTCTAAAACCCAGCTGAGGTTTAGACCATCCATGTTATAGCATCGCATTGCCCTAGGCACAGGTCCAGCAATGGCCTTTCTCAGAGCACATGCAGCTCCCTGCTAACCCTCTCTGGCCTTTGTCTACCCAGGGCTTCCTAATTCTATCTTTGAGTTATTCAAAGCCAGCTTGGAAAGAGGCCAGGAGCCCAGAGTCCCTTCTTCTGTAGTTTGGGCTGGAGAGAAGAGGACATTTGTTCAAGGTCACAAACTAGATGAGCTCAGAGCAGAATTTAGTCCCTTGTCTTTTGGCCACCTCCCTTCTCTATACACAACTATAATTTTACATCTGCCTAAGAAGCACATCTCGGTATGCTGTACTCTGCTTTTATTTTCAGAACTCGGTTTATTCTGCAGATTAATTTTTCACTTGATTTTTTTTTAAATATAAGAATTTTGTAAGTAATGAGTTTCTAGCTTGTAACAGTAAGAGTGAGAGAAAGGAAGGTTACTGTGAACACCTTTACCATACCAATACTTTGTTTCAAGTGACCCTGCCCTCCCCCACAAAAACTAATAATCTCATTTAAAAAAATCTACAAAGGGGCTGGGCAATTGAGGTACATGCCTTTAATCCCAGCGCTAGGGAGGATCTCTGAGAATTCGAGGCCAGCCTGGTCTATAAAGCAAGTTCCAGGACAGCCAGAGCTATAAACAGAGAAACCCTGCCTCACAAAAGAAAGAAAAGAAAAGGGGTTTTGACCTAAGGGTGAAGAAGGACTCTACTCTGGGTGTTCCCTACATCATCACCCTCAGCTTTAGACCCCTGCCTTAAAGTTTATCTAATGTCTAAGGAGAGCGTGCTGGACAATGTTTTGCTAACTCCAAGACTCCTCCAGTCCTCTTTGAGTGTAGTTTTGTAGACAGTGTTGTACACTTGTGAATATATGCACACACACACACACACACACACACACACACACACACACACACACTTTCAAAGAATCAATATTTTAATCCCTAGATGAACTTTCCTGGCTGTATTTTTTTTAGGGAACTTTGTTCTGAGAAAGAATCAGAAATGTAAAAGAAGCACAAGTATGAGAATGGGGTGCCTGGATGTGTCCTGGTTCACCTCAGCCCCGCCCCATGGAGGAGCAGTCTTGGGAAGAAAAAGGAGGCAAGTGTCAGGGAAATGTGGCCATGATGGATTTTCTAGTGTAATGTTTTTTGGGTAGTCAAACTTGGTGTTGAATATTCACCAGCTAGATCTCAAGAAATGCTACCTTCTTATAAATGCCAGAGGAAGGCAGAAACTTAAAGCTGGGAGGGAAACTTAAAGCTGGGTGCTTAGCATCTGAGAAATAGATAGCCAGTATGTTTCGGGCTCAGATTTCAAGCCGTCTTCCCCCACCTTATGCCCCCACTCTCCTTTCAGGGGACTGGCTCCTCTCTTGCTGGCTTTTGCTTGTGTTTGCTGGAGAGGGAAAACACCACCAAGACATCTGCAGTCTCCAGGCTTTGAAGTATCCACAGGAAACTGCAGCGCAGAGCAGTCCAGAGTTTCTGTGTTGCTGGTGGATGGGTTGTTTGTTTGGTTTAGTGTTACAGCAGCTGCTAGTGCAGCCGGAACCGTGGCCTGGCACCACCGGAAATTAAAGTGCCTTCATTCCTCTCTTCATTTCTCGACCCAAAATAAGGGCCTTGAAATGATTTTTTTCTTTCTTTTCTGCAATTCAAAGGAAAGAAACATAGAAGCCCACATGGAGAGAAATGTTTCATTGTCTCTTGTTCACAGGGACATGCAGATCTTTGTGTTTCAAGTATATAAGTTTGTTTCGAGCAGACCGCACCCCCCCTCCCATGCATGCAGCTTGCAAAGGGCAGCCTCGTGTGCTCTTTCTAAAACTAGTTTTCACTCTATGATTGGAACGTGAAGTGTCCCTCACAGGCTTGTATTTGCTGCTTGGTCTCCAGCCCATGTCTCCACAGTCTTATTAGACTGAAGCCCTGAACTTTCAAGTTGTTTCTCTCAACTAAAATAAGGCCCTTATTCTATTCAGTGAATAGAATAAGTAATATCTCCACGTAGCAGGTAAACTGACTGGGGAAAGTGGGAAGGACAGTTCCTAAGGTCCCTGAGCCCAATGGTGGGAGAGCGCATGACTCTCTGTGTCCACAGGGAGAGCTTTCCAAGCCAGGGGGCATTTCTTCCAGGTTCCTGGAGGCAAAGTAGCACTGTACTGAGCCATATCCCCTCCACACACTGCCCTCACACTGGGGAGTAAGTGCTGTGTTGACTCAGGGTTGCACAGGACAAAATGGAAGCAAGGAATTACACAATGATTAAAATATAATAATAACTTAGCCAGGCAGTGGTGGTGCACGCCTTTAATCCCAGCACTTAGGAGGCAGAGGCAGGTGGATCTGTGTGAGTTCAAGACCAACCTGGTCTACAAGAGCTAGTTCCAGGACAGCCTCCAAAGCCACAGAGAAACCCTGCCTTGAAAAACCAATAACTAACTAACTAACTAACTAAATAAGTCTTGCTATGAACTATGTGTATTAATTAACCTACTTAATCCTCATGGAAACCTTCCTTATCCAGAAATATGAAGTGACTTAATTGAATTCAATACAGGCATCTTGACCCCGCCCCCCTTATCTGATCTCTGGTTTCTTATGAAGCACTAACTTATGCCAGACCCTCTTTCTGTAGTATCTCACCAAATTGTTGTATAATTTTGCTGCTGAGGAAATGGGCTTGGCATGGTTCAGTGACCCATGAAACGCCATTGCATTTAGAAAGTGTCAGAGCCATGGTCCGGAACAGGCTGCCTGTCTCCCAAATTCGGATCCTTTTGTTCCAACCAACGGGGCATTTCTACCTCAGAGCATAAAACAGCCTTATGTATAAAATTGCAGTAGAACCCATAGAGGGATTGGCTTGATGGTGCCTGGTGGGGCCGGACTTCGGAAAGAGACCCTGCTGGTGTTTACAGGCTGTCTCCAAGGAGCCAAGGGTCCTTTTGCACTTCTCACTGAGGTATCTTCAACTCTTGTCAGATGGGGAAGTTGAATACTAGGAAGGTCAAGGTATGTTACCCAGGGGTGACAACATGATCTGAATAGGTATGGCCTCTAGTTAGTGATGTACCCAGGATGGCACTGCAGCACACTGGGAGAAGAACAGGGGTTCCCCTCTTGCCATTTGAGGTCCATCCCCCGCTTACCACGGCACCTTTACCCCCACTCTTTTCCTTCCCTCTTCTCTAGCAACTTAGAGAAACTACCACCCACTGTCCTCACAGGGATTTATAAAGAGTAATTGGATAATCTCAGGATAGTTCTTTGAGCTGCATGAGGGAGAGGTGCCATCTAGAAGAACAAAGGAAAATAACAATAATAATTATCATATTTAAAAGTATTTATGAAAATCTCTGTGGGGGCAATTAAGAGGAGACCAGCTTATACTTGTGGAAAACTCACAAGCTGAAGAGACAGCCGTGCATACCCACTTCCCCTGGCTGGCTGGTGGGGTGAAAGTGATGGGACACGGTAAGGAAGTACAGATGCAGCAAGTGTGGGGCCCTAGGAGCTTCCAGCTGAAGCCACTCTTAGGCCTGTTCCAAATCACCTGTGGGCCTGGATCAGGCCTGCATGGGGATAGCACCTGTCAGTCACTCCCTGGGACTGCTTGCCACGGAGCACTAATGCAGCGATTTCCAAAGACTACAAAGAGCCCTCAGCATGTGAATGATAATAAGTCACTGCCTAGTCACCCCAGGGACAGACAATTCCTGCTGCTTCATCAGGGCACCTCAAGGGACCCCATCATCTTTCCTGTGTAGAGAGGCCTGTGTTTGGCACATGAAGGGGTTGGGTGTTACAGGGCTATTCAGGGGAGGGGGATCTCTGAGCTGAGGTCCCTGACTATTAACATCTGGTCTGCTGTTTCCAAAGGCCTTGGTTAGCTAAGCAAGGTGTTCTCTCCACAAGGCTTTGACCTTCCAGACCAGTTTTCTTGCTCTCACACCCAGCCACACTTGGCCTCTGCAGCTCTGTGTGCATTCACAATGTTGCTGTCCATTCCTCCCTCCCTAGTTCCCTCCCTCCTCTTCCTCCACACACATTCCCTTGCCCACCCTCCATTCTCTCTCTTGCCTTATTTCTACCCACAGACAGTCTTGCTCTGTGTGAGAGCAGGGTGTTCTGCTCTCCCCCCAGCCAGACCAGTTCAGACCTAACCTCATGGGTGAACCCTTAGGAACATTTTTATATTTTACAACTGGTTTTCTGCACCACCCCTGACCAGCCATTGTCTGCCAAGTGTGCCTGGAGCTAGGACCCCACAAAAGGGATGCTCCAAATAGCAGAGAAGTTGCCCAAGTGTGCTTGGAGCCAGGACCCCACAAAAGGGATGCTCCAAATAGTAGAGAAGTTGCCCAAGTGTTCTTGGAGCAAGGATGCTACAACAGGGCTGCTCCAGATAGCAGAGAAGTTGCCGGGCATCTGCTCAGAATTCAGGGCTAGATCCTATGGATCTGACAGGCCTCAGAATCTGGTTTCAGACAGGCTCTGTGTGATGCTGATGTTGATCTCGGAGCCACACATCAAATGCCACATCCTAGGCTTCCTTTGGAATTAACTACATTCTGGTCACCCCAGGTAAGGTCTCTGTTCCCATTCCTCTTCAGGAGGCGTGACTGCCTCATTCTCTGCTCCTGTAGATGCCCTCTCTTACCTCAGCTGACTGTTTCATACTCAAAAGCTCAAAGCTAATAGAGAAGCAGTATGTACAAGCACTAGACTGCCTTAGAGGGTACAATATAGGACCTGTGTTGAGACCACAACATGAGAGTCACATTTCAAGTGGTTGGGCCATGGTTATTTTTGATATATTCTACCTCCCTAAGAGACTCTGTGTGTGTACACACAGCTTGGATATGGAAGTCAGAGATCAACATCAAGTGGCTTTCTTAATTATTTCCTACCTTAGTTTTTGAGACAAGGTGTCTCATTAAACGTATAACTCACTGGTTCAGCTAGGCTGGCTAGCCAGCAAGCCCCAAGGATCCTCCTGTCTTCATCTTCCCAGCACTACCGTTACAAGCACAGAACAGCATACCTTGCTTTTCATATGGGCACTGGGGACTCAGGGCCCCATACTTGGACAACAAACATCTTACTAACTAAACTATCTCCCAACCTCTACCTTGATAGGATATTTTATTTGTTTGTTTGTTTGTTTGAGACAGGGTCTCGCTACATAGCCCTGTCTATTTTGGAACTCACTATATAAACCAGGCTGGCCCCAAACTCACAGAGATCTCCCTCCTAAGTGCTGGGATTAAAGATGTGTGCCACCATGTCCCTGGCTTGATAGGATTTTTATTTATTTAGGGCTTTTTTTTGTATGTATGGTTTTCCAAGACAGGGTTTCTCTGTATAACAGCCTTGGCTATCCGGGAACTCAATTTGTAGACCAGGCTGGCCTTGAACTCACAGAGTCCTGTTTGCCTCTGCATTTCGAGTACTGGGATTAAACTACCATGCCCTGCTGTTGATAGGATATTTTAAAGGAAGAATGTTACTGGGGTTTTTTGTTTGTTTGTTTTTATATCCTCTGTGTAACAGCCTGGCTATCCTGGAAAGAATGCTACTCTTCTTGCAGAAGACTGGGGTCTAATCCCCAGCAGCCTTGTTGGGTGGCTCACAACTGCCTGTAACTCCAGTTTCAGGAGATCTGACATCTTCTGGTTTCCACAGGCAAGCACACACATGAAGAGATGAACATGCATATGCATAAATAAAAAGTAAATAAATATTTTTTAAAGAAACATTAGTAATATGAAATTTGGTATTGAATCTTCTCACACATTCCCTCCCCCATACACAGCTCCAGTTCACTGCTGAGAATACTCACCTAAAGATAGCCTCAGGTTTATGCTCAAGAAGCCAGGCGGCATCCCTGGCCCACTGGCTTCTGTAGCTGACACTGGACCACTCCTTCAAAAGTGAGAAGTCATTTCTATGTATGAACTCAGATGGCATAATTTAAACCTTCCCGTCCGCCACTGAGCACATGCTTGCCTCTTAAGGAAACCTCAAGGGTGGCATTCAAACTGAGCCCTGACATCTGACATCTATGTGATGGAGTGGCATGCTGTGGGAGAGAAGTTCCCTTGTGAGGTCTTTTGTGGATGCTTGGGATTCTCTCACTGACACATCCTGCCTGGCAGATAAGTGTTTGTGAGTTCAAAGTGCCTAGATCCACATTCTGGTCCTATATTGTGATTTCACCTTTGTTTTGCAACCTTGGGGAACCTCAGTTTACCTACATGGAGAATGGGTGTATCACAGAGATATACCTAGCCCATGGTAAGCGTTGTGTAATCATCTTCTGTACATGAGAGCCTTGTAAAGCTTTCATAGCCACATGTGCAAGAAGGTACTATCAAAGAAAGTATGCCAGCCCTTGCCCTGGAGGACTTGGTACCTGACTCTACTGTGTGTTGTGAAAACTTCTTTTGTATGGGTTGGTTTTGTTTTGTTTGTATTTTTAATTTGTATTACATTTATGTAGAGTGTGTGTGTGTGTGTGTGTGTGTGTGTGTGTGTGTGTGTGTGCGCACACGCGCGCGCGCGCGCACACGCGCGCGCACCCGTACGTTGTGCAGGTACTTGTTCCAGTGCTCGTGTGGAGGTCAGAGAACAACTTTTGAGAGTTGGTTCTCTCCTTCTGCTGTATGGGGCCTGGGAATCAAACCCAGGCCATCAGTCTTGGCAGCAATTGGCTTTACCCAATGAGTCATCATCTCACCAACCCAGCCTCAACATTGGGCTTTTGATTTTGTTTTGTCTTGTGAGACAGGAATGCTCTGTCTATCCTAGACTGTTTTTCTTTTTATAGTCCTCCTGCCTCAGCCTCCCGAATGTTAGGATTATGGTCACACCCAGTTTATAGGGGTTTATTCTTTTAATTGATGTAAAATACCAAGGAATAAGCAAATTGTTCAAGCTGCCCCAGACAGTGTATGGTTATGTCCTAGTGGGGTCCTGATATGCCCACACTGGGGTGAGTGGCAGCCCAGCTCAGTGTGCTGCAAAGATTTCATGTTGACAGTACCTGACTGCACTGGCCAGGGGGTCTTGGGTACTTAATAGATCAAACATCTTTGTCCTTCCTCTGTATGAGTTTCTGCTTGAGGTCGGTGCTGTCCCCCAGAGCACCTAACCTCCTTGGGATCCAGCAGGCCCCCTACAGTGTGACTCATGGATTCCACCCCCACCCTACAGCTTGCCACAGCCACGCCACTGCACCAGGGAGTTTTCTAGCTACAGGTTGGTGAAGGTTTCCAGGGCAGGATGTTTACAGCCCCTAGAGGAATGGGCAAAGAACCAAGCAGCCCTGCTTGGCAACCCTTGGCTGTTCTCTGCAGCCCAAGGCACCCTGCCAAGCCAGCTCAGGAAGGGAAAACATAGCAAGTGCTGATGTGCCTCCATTTTACATGGAGCATAATAAAAGTTTGCAGGGCGATTTATTTTTCTAAACAAGAAAATACAATGGACCCCATCCATTACCCACGTGCATTACCACTGATAGTCTCTGCTGTCTGGCCCAGGATGATCCAGGGTATTCAGCAGAAGCAAGCAGGGAAATCACCCGCACCTCCATAACACCATGATGATGGAAAAGTAATTCAGAGGCCAGAAGATTTAAAACTCGGGAAAGAGGTTGCTACCCATACAACTGTGCAAGGACATTCAGCCGCAAGGGACGGCTTTTGTTTTAGGCAACCGACCAGGAACAAACTATCTATACCCAGGGGTTGGTTTATTGTGATTATTGTTTAATTTTGTGTATGGGTTTGTGTGTATTCCTTTGTGGGTGTGAACATACATGTTCAAGTGTGCTTAGAGACCAAAGGTCAACCTTGGTGACTTTCCACAGGAGCCATCCACTTTATTTTTTGAGGCAGGGTCTCCAGAGACCCTTCTGTCTCTGCCTCCCCAGTGCTGGTATTGTAAGCAACATGGCATGTAGCCTTTTAAGGGGCTTGTGTTCCTCGTATTTTCATAGTAAGCACTTTACTGGTTGAGCTGTGAGTTTAACAAAATGTATTCCTTTCAACTGTCAATACTAAAAGCATATGGGGCAGACAGGGTGGAAGCAAGCTCTGTACCTGTCCCCTTGAAGATAGGCATGTACGTGACTGGGAAACCCAGGGAACCCTGGAAGCCAGTGCGCTCTTTTCCCTTTTCACCTGGGAAACCGTCTGAGTGCCTAGAATGACAGCTAACCCCAAAATGGAAGCAGTTTTGTTATGATTCTAGGTATGCTTGATAGAGTAGCAAAAATCCCATACTTTCTTATTTCTAGATGGAGAACAAATATTACTAATTTCCCAGTTGGTTAGTGATACCATGTATGTTCAAATGGATATTAATTTTTAAACAGCAGTGCAAATAGCCTATTTTAGAGCCAGCATTATAACTCAGGTATCGATGTTACTAAATGCAAATTCTTTTTAAAATGATCCAGGCTGGAATAGAGTTCAGTGGTAAAGCTGTTGCCTGGCATGTGTAAGAGCCCAGATTCTATCCCTAGCACTGCAGAACTCATTAACAAAAATTGTCCTTCCATCCTAAGGTGTTTAGGTAGTTGTGGACCAAATGAGTGCATTCAGGTGCAGGAGAGCTGCAGCTAGCACTGCGGAGCTTGCCATCTGACCCTTGTCATGTCTTCTAAGAGATTCTGTGTGTTAAAAGAAGGGGGAAAAGTGAGAGCTTTCTTGGACTCTACTAAATGGATTTTTGGCTATGAAAATGTAAGCATTATTGAGAGCAATTTTCATGGCTGTGGCCCTGCTCCAAATATTTTCTCCATCTTGAGGTTTAGATTCAAGGATGACTTCAGGAGCCGTTCTCAGCTCTAACACAGCGGAATAGTTAGCAATGGGAATTGTTGGGACACAGGCTGTGATGCTCTCATTTGGGTGGCCTGGGACAAGCTGGCTAACCTCCCAGCCAGCCTGTCATTCTTTAGCAAAATGTAAAAGACTTCACTGGTTTATATGAAGTTTCTATGAAGCAGTGCAGGTGACATGCTAAGTCTGGTAGGTAGCAGAAGAGATTTTGTGAGAAATATTATACTCGCCAATTCACTCCTGCCCCTGCCAACCCAAAGAGACAAACAGAAAAACCAAAATATATGTCAACGTAAAAAAAAAAAAAAAAAAAGGATGGGGAAGTTTAAAAAAACCAACTTCCTTCAGCAATATATAGCCTGTATTGAGTATTAATAACAGAAATTCTTTTTAAAATTCTCTCATCCTTTGCATACATGTTGAGTGTCTATCATTGCTAAGGCACCAGCAACTATTTTCTTCTTAAAGCTGGCAACTCCTCGCTTTGCAAGCAGTCATGTTGAGTTTTAAAGGTCTTTCCAGCCAGGGGAAGAAAAAAAGTCTAAAGGAAACACAACTAAAACCAATAGGATATAAAATTGAACCACAGGGTCTCCTTCTAGAGAATTCTAAAAGGTTGTTCTAAAATTCTGCTGTTCTCTTCGAAGGGGCTCCTAAAATTCTTTAGGCTTAATTCCACCATTCCCTACTTGCAATATCATGTTGAGGATTATTCTAAATGATTCTGAGACTTTCCACAACTATGCCTATTTCAAGTCTGTTCTCGGAAGATGGGACTCCACAGAAGGCGGTTCACATGATTTTTAGTCCGAATCTATAAATAATTGGTGTATCCATTTTAGCCCCCAAAACTCCCATCTGGTTCTCTGTTCACACAAGACACTGGGCCGAAAGCTTGGAAGGATAGTAAATCCTGAGAAACAGGAACATCGTGGGGTAATTGTGATCATAGTAGACACTCCTGGCTTCTGGCTTTCTGAGGGTTTGGCTTGGCTTTCCCACGATGGTTTGTACCTATGGGTGGGCACGTGAGGGAGAACAAACATCGCTTCTCCATGGGTGTCTATTAAGACTTCCCTGGCCAGTTTCTCTCTGTTTCTAGGCGTTAAAACTCTGATAGCTCAGACCAGGGTAGATCTGACCTCCTTCCCATTTTGAACTGGAGACTTTTTATAATTCCTGCCTGCGAGAGAGGCAGAAGTACACAGCTTGTTTGGGGGATCCCAGATGGAGTCTGCAGGATGGATATTAGAAAAATCAGCTCTTTGGGTTGGTGAAGGGAGAAACCGAAATCAGAGCGGCAGTGAAACCCCATCCATGTTGGGAGGTGGGGTGGGGGTGAGGCAACCCATAATGTTACTTCTGCATTTGTAAACAGTCACTTTGAGGACTCCATCTGCACTTGAAGAATTCCTAATGGGTACAGTCAGTTCAGACAGCGCTGTGCTGTGTTGGGAGTCTCTGATCCCGTTCTTCTTGTTAAAGGGGGTTGGAGGTAAATAACAGACATACAAACATATACTCAGTAAAAGATGGTGGGAATATGGGTACCAGGCTCGCCCCTGCGGATGTAGGGGGTGACAGTGGGAGAGAGAACATTCTCAGTGAGGGATGGCAGCAGGAACAGCCTCCCAAAAAGGAGGGGAAAGGTCAGCAAAGGTAAGTCTCTAAGCAAAATAGAGTTGGGGTGCGTGGTGGGGTGTGGGAGGTGGGGCAAAAATGGGGACTAGACGGCAGCAAAACCCACCATGGTTTATTGGGCATGTTTAATTTGAAATTGTGATCCCTACAATTACCAAAAGTGGAGCACTTAAAAAAAGAAAACACTTCTATTGTGACAGGGCAGGAAGAACTAGAGAAATATTTGACATTTGGATGCCTTTTTATAAACTGCCTTTGTTCCGTGCTTCTTTTGCATTTAGTTAAATGCATATTAATTTTTTTCCTTCATAATGAATCACCGTGTATTCTGGGTCTTCTCTGCAGAGTGGAAAGGGGGGTGCCTTTGGACTGGAGGCTGCAGGACACCCTCCTTGTCTTGCTTGGTGGCTCAGTTTTAAGCTTGATCCCCGTAGGAGTGCCGAGGTGCTAAAGGGGGTGACCTGGAAAGAGATGGCGTGTGCAAGAAAGCCTTCTTGGCTATGGGAATTGGAATCTGGTCCCTTCCTCTGTTCCCACTTGAGGTGCTTTGTCACCCCACAAGGGATGGGGAATGACTTTAGTAGAACCTTTGCTAATACCACAGCTTCCCGGATCATTCGTTTACCCAGAGCCCCCTAGGCAAACCTACAATTGGAAATCTCTCTCCTTGTGTGTTCCCAAGAATGACTGGCTGGTGGCGTAGCCACAGAACTGGCAAGTTCGGGTGAAGGAATTAAATTAAGGCCCCTTCACAATTTGACTTGTGGGTGGAGGAGGGAAAGGAAATAAGCCTTAAAGCCTTCCAAAATTGGCAGGCAGACTTCCGGAAGGAGGCTCCTCCAAGGAGGCTTGTCTTAGAATTAAGCTGGGAGTGAAATACATGTATAAATGATGGGGCTGAAAAGTGGGCTGGCTGGCCTTGAGTCATGCTGGTACAGGACCAGGGAGTTCTGTGGGCTGGTCTTTCTTTCTTTCTTTCTTTCTTTCTTTCTTTCTTTCTTTCTTTCTTTCTTTCTCTCTCTCTCTCTCTCTCTCTCTCTCTCTCTCTCTCTCTCTCTCCCTTCCTTCCTTCCTTCCTTCCTTCCTTCCTTCCTTCCTTCCTTTCTTTTTCTTTTTCCTAAGATGAGAAAGGAGAAATGTTGTGTAATGTGAACTCAGAGCCAAACATTCCAGGCTGAAAATCACTGACTTCTGACAGATTTTTCCTCTCTGATATTCTTCCCAAATACATCATGGAATTCTCAAAGAAGGCGGCTTCTAAATGTCGGCTTGTGCAGTGATAGTTTGTGAGAGAGGGCATGAATGCCTCTCAAGAGATTCTCTAGCTGTCTTTAAGGTTGGTGTGACTGCTCCATCCTTTCTGTGGGCTTTGGCCTTTGGCCTGCCACACTGCAAAAGCTTTCTTGTTTGTAGATCACCATTCTGAAATGTGTGTCTGGTGTGATTAGTTAAAGATGATTTTTAAACCCATGGATTTCTTCAAAACACTAGTGAGTTTTTCCTTCTATAAATTGTAGTCATAAACCACCATAAGATGGCAGTGTAGCATAAATTATGGGGTGAGGCAGCTCTCTGGTATAAGGGCTGTGGGTGTGAGCGGTGTGCACCCCAGCTTGGCAGGTGGGCATGGGACTTATTCCCACCGAGGTCTATTCAGGAGGACACACGTTAAGAACTCATTATGTTTGCAATGAGCTTGAACTGGTAAGACACTACGCAACATGGATGGCCCTTTTAAAATTTCAGAGAAAATGAATTTGAATGTAAAAAGAGAAACCAGACCATAAGTGCCAAATTGGAAAGGGCTTTTTTCACTCCGTGTTCTATCTGAGATATATAATAACCAGGGGCAAAGGGAAAGTCTGTTTTGTTTCCCCCTCTCCCATTCTGCCTTCATGTCCTGTCCTTATAGGACAGGGGTTGTAAATACTCTTAGCAATATCACAAGGCCCACAGTGCCCTGCTGTAGAGTCTGAACATTGGCGCCAGCACGTTTGTCCCCTTGTTTGTCACAGCTATCGCCTTTCACAGATAGACATCGAAGAATAAAAGGTATTCTGGGATGTGAGGCAGCAGGCATCTTTTTTTTTTTCTTTTTTTTATCTTTCCTTCTTCTCATATTCCAAGAAGGGCTGGGTCACAGCTGCCTCTGTCAGTGTGGTCCTGGGTTAGTGGCAATTCCTTGGAGATTAAAGAGGAAAAGGGGAAGAAAAACCTCATTCCAGGCCCTTTGTCTGGGCTCCTTAGCTTCAGATACAGTTGAATACAGCAGCCTTGCCAACATGTTCTCTGGCTTTGTAGAAAAGCTTTTTTTTTTTTTAAAATCACAGTTTCTTGGAGATCTCTGGCCATTGTGACAGCAAGTGAGTACTCTCCGGCTTGGCAGAGGCCCAGATGCAAGCTTTGCTCTGCTTAGCAAGCAGGTATCCAGGCCTGCTCAGTCCCCTGTGCTCAGAGGTATGGGGCAGGATGCCACCAGCACATCCACGAGTCAGGCATCTAAATGCTCAGTGCATCATAAACACGTGATTGTGCTTACTGAAAGGCCTTTGTGGGCCCTGGCATTGGATGGTACCGAGGCTCTTAGAGTGATCGCCCCTTTGCTAAAACAGAGGCTTTGTCGAGAATGGCAAATATTGCTCAAAACCCATCAGTAAGCATGTACGGGCTTGGTGAGATGCTTCAGTAGGTAAAATCAATTGCTGTGCAAATCTGACTACATAAGTTCAAGCCCCAGAGCGCACTGTAGAGAGAGCTGACTTTTCAAGGTGGCTCCTCTGAGCACCGCCACATGTGCACATAGTGTTCCTGCACACACACACACACACACACACACACACACACACACACACACACACACACACAGAGAGAGAGAGAGAGAGCACACACACTAATAATAACTTACATGTATACATATATACACATATATGTACATTTTAAAAGTCAGGGATGTGGTAGTGTAGGAAGCCAAACATGGAAGTCTGTTCTCAGGAATCCATAGACCCTGACTTCTAACAAACACCAGAACTAGTGACTTCTCCCTGGGGGTGTGGGGCTCCAGTTTTGGAGAGAACAGACTTATCCAGCCACATGCCCTAGTGTATGGAAACCAGAGATGACTATTTTGATTGTAGGTGTAGACAGGAGGACAATGGCAGAGTCCCATGCCCTCTGAGATCAGCATGCCCTCAGCCTGTCAGACCACTGTGGCAGGTCTGTATGGGGCCAGGGAACAGAAGTGACTTGCTTCTTAATAAACACATGTCCCCAGCCCTCTGCAGGTGAAGATCTCCTGTGGTACCATATACACTTTCTTTCCAAAACTCCTCACTTCTTGGAGGATGTGGAACTATCCTGGGTGTCTTCATAAATGCTACTTTAAAACTCGTTCTCCCCAGTCTGGAGCAGATTTTTTTTTTCTAAATGGAGATAATTCTTTTAGCGCATAAGAATGTGAGAGTTCATATCTAAGGATCCCCATCTCATACTCAAGCCCTTGGTGCTAGATTTTAGGATTTGGTAGCATTGGGGGATGGGATTTCTATGGATCCACAATACATTTGCCATGTTTATATGCCATGCTGATGATGGTAGTATTGATTCTGCCCTGAGACCTGTGGATAATTAGGTGATCTAAGAACCTTGCTCTCATATCAGCTCTGGTCTTGGCAATATGGAGTCAGTGGTTTTTTTGTTTGTTTGTTTGGTTGGTTGATTTTTTGTTTGGTTTTAGTTTTGGTTTTGGCGTTTTGGTTTTTTGAGACAGGGTTTCTCTGTATAACAGCCCTGGCTGTCCTGAAACTCTGTCTATAGACCAGGCTGGCCTTGAATTCACATAGATCCATTTGCCTCTGCCTTCCGAGTGCTGGGATTAAAGGATCTTGCCACCACTGCCAGTGGTGAGTTCTAATCCCCAACACCTATGTAAAAAGGTAGACAAAACCGCATGTACCCATAACCCAAATGCTGTGTGGGGTAAAAACAGAAGAATGGCTGGGGCTTGCTGGCTGACACTCTATCTCTAGGTTCAGTGAGAGGCCCTGCTTCAAGGGAATAAGACGGAGAATGATAGAGCAAGACACCTAAGAGTCTTCTATGGACTTAGCCCATGAAGAAACATATCTACCTGCACAATAATAATGGGACATTGTGCCCTAGATAGCCTGGGAGTTTCATGATTATGATTAAGGGAAGGTGTTTGTCTGTTTAAAGTGAATGTGCATGTTTATATTTTAGAGAAATTTGATATAGATATTATACTCACAATCTATGGACTGTTTTTTTTTTTTTGAAAAACAAAAACTTTCCAAGATGTGACACTTAAATTGCCTATAATCACAGCCCCTTACATGTCCATTGCTTCCAATGTTTTCTTTCTCATTAATGGAAAAACCCCAAGCTCTAAACCAGTGTTTCCAACCCCTGGGTTCTGTTTGGAATGAATAGGGATTTGAAAATGGGGAATGAAATGGACCAGGGCACAGGAATCTGCCTGTACCATCCAAAGGAGATGCAGATTGCTTCTCAGTGGGAAAGTCCCTGGGCACACTACTCACTGAGAAATATTAGAGAAAGGATCAAATGTTCTGTTTTCAAAGTAAGTGTTGACAGACTTCTTTGAAAGAATATCACTTATATTTTGTCACTAGTCACTCAAAACCTTATATTGTTTTAATATATAGACTATGAAAACATCCACATATATTACTTTATACACCACATTGACTGCCATTCAACTTTCCTCTGGCCTCTAAAAAGTTCTGTCATTTCCATTCTTGCACTAATGACACACCTACTACTGACATCTATGGTGCAGTTTTCAGCTGTGTGCTGGATGTGGTAAAGCTACCCCCTTCATTTCAGCCGTGGCCCCACACTGTTCCTGTGTTCTGGCTCTTTACCTGTTGACAGTGGCAGACTCAGGATGATTTTCTGGTTCCCTCCTGTCTTCACTCTGCCCTCACCTACCACATCTCCACAGAGTTCCAGCTAATGATGTCTCTGGGTGCTCTCCAGGTTCACTTTTAGTCTGACCCACCAGAAACAAACTGAACCCCTAAGTGACAAATCCTAATGGGCTCTTTCTCACTCTTGAACTAATTTGCATCACTTAACATGTACCTTCCCCACACCCCACACCCTTGTCCATTCAACCAGTTCTCTGAGCACCCTCCTTCCTCTCCAACATTCCACGGACCACACTCCATTTTCCTCTACTGGGTTCTGGCCTCAGCCTGCTTTTTCTTTACATCCCACTTCTGTGATGTCTCTCATATCTAAAGAGTGTCTCCATCTACAAAGGCAGACATTTCTGGATGTCTCTTCTTCCTGGCGACAAACTCTAAGATCCTGGATGGATATTCTGTAGGATCCTAAAACTCAGCCTCCCTGAATCAGAACCTGGAACACCTCTGCCATCAAACACTAGCTCTTTCCCTTGTCCCTTTTTCCTGCTGGTGAATTGCACCAGCTATCAGTGACCCAACACTTTTGACCTCCTGCTGTCATAAGAGCATCCATAGTTCTTTTATTTCTGCTGGTTTTACCTCCCTCCCTCCATCACACCATCTCCACTCTCTCTCATGCTTTCCTTGCTCTCTTATGAATCCAGTATTTCCCAAACCCAGGAAGGGCCAGGTTGCTCACCTGTTGTCCAAATGGCTCCACATTCCTGTCCAGGTTAAACTGATTCTTTCTAAGCTTGGGGAGGCTGTCATTTACCCACATCCACTGTACTGTCAGTGTTATTGACCATGACTCCCATTCATGTAAACACTCTAGGTTTGATCATCCATGCAGCTTATGTACCCATCTTACATCTTCTGATAAGAAATGTGTTTTTCTTTTTTATCTGAGGTGGAGGCTCACTTGAAGACCCAGAGACTAAGATGTCACTGCTCAAGTTAGATCAATGCATGGATAATAAAAAAAACAAAACATGGCTTATTATTTTTAACATCATCTGCATTTGGACTTCCTTGAATCCATTATGTCTTTTATAGAGTCTTACTAATAAAATAGGATTGCAGTTCATGGCCAAAATTACATTTAAAATGGTGTGTGTGTGTGTGTGTGTGTGTGTGTGCATGTGAGCGAACATGTTTGTGATTACTGGTGTGGCTATGCCACGATGCCTGTGCGGAGGTCAAAAGATACCTTTACAAGTTGGTTCTCTTCTTGAACCTTGCTTAGACAGGGTTTGTCTTGTATCTGTTGGTGCTCTGCATACTCCAGCTAGCTGGTCTCCGAGCTTTGGGATGAGTCTCCTCCTGTCTCTTCCTTCCATCTTGCCTCCAGGGTGCTAGGATTATGGATGTGCACATCACATCTAGCTTTAGAAGAAGACAAAAACAATAACAACAACAACAAAAAACATGAGTTCTGGAAATCATACTGGAGTCCTCAGGCTTGAGTGGCAGGCACCCTACAGACTGAGCGCTCTCCCCTTACCAAACCCCCTTTAAAGCTCCTCATATTATTTCCCAAGCCAACTTAGAAGCTGGGTGGCTTGACTAAATAAAAATAACTTGTGTTGCTATGAGTTGCCCCTTGATGATGGATTATGATGTACTCCAAGCCATGATCACAGGAAACATCAAGATTCAATTCTCCACTAATCATGGCCATCAGCAGTGTTTAATAGGACTGTGATAACGTAAGCATAGTTTCAAAAATTGGACACATTACTGAAACATGGTTTTACATCTAATAGATGGTTCGTTCAGAAACCTCAGGGCAAGAGGAATTATTGTATCTGTTGGAAAAAGATTTCTGGCTTTGGGTTTACGGTGGGATTTGTTAGAAAATGCTATCGGTATATCACCAGGGACATGATAGTTGTCTTCATTGACTGTCATTAGAAATAAAAATTCCAGGTGTTTTGCCAGCATTCAGAAACAAGAATTTAATCATTTATTTCATCTGTCTTTTCATGATACAATAGCAATAAAGATGATTCTTTTCTTACCCTCACTGGAGACAGGTGGAGGCCCACGTCCTCCAAGAAATCTGTATCTGAAGGTGGATGACAACTCATCCCAGCATCAGGTTAGGAGAGGATTTGAGGAATTCACTCTGACTGCAATCTTTTCTACCAGTTTTGATAGAAAAGAATATGGGGCTGGAGAGATGGACTGGTTGTTTATGATGCTTGCTATGCAATCAGAGGACCTGAATTGAGATTTTAGTACTCATGTAATCCAGACATGGTCTCCTGTAAGTCTGCGGTTCCAGGGCTGAGGCGGCTGGGGACAGGAGGGTCATTAGGGCTTGCTGGGATCAGCCTGGCTGAAAAGTACAAAGTCCAGATTTAGGGAGAGACTTTGCCTATACATACCTGCACATACATGTGTTCATACACTATATATATGTCACTCACTCATGCACATAAACACATATAAGCCACACATATCACACACATGTATATACACCACACATAAAACACATACGTGTATATATCACACACACACAAACACCATATGCATACAGCATGCAAACTACATGCATATACCTCACACATACACACATATATCACACATATACATGACAAGCTCCACACACATACACCGCATGATACACACACATACTCACATCCTGCATACTACACCCACAAGCACCTGAGCACCACACACACATACACATTTCACACTATCTATACAGATCACACTCCACAAGTAAACACACACACACACACACACACACACACACAGACACACACACACGCACACACACACCATATACATAATGCATTTGCATCATAAACACACACACACATTGCATATACCATGTACCACATATACTACACACACACACACACACACACACACACACACACACACACACACAGAGGAATATGATCCCTTCCTTCTCTGACTTTAAAGGAAAGTTTCTAAGCCAATGATGAAATTCTGAGGAGATAAATTAAATCTTTCCTTGTACAGTTTGTCTTGAATTCCCAGCTTTTAAAACTCAATAGTTTTTTTTTCCCAAGTAGGCAACTATATCCTAGCTCTCAAAGTTCAATTTCCAGTCTAAATAACTGGAAAATCTTGTGCCTTTCAGAGACGATTCAGTTCCTTGACGTACTGTTAATGCCACATTCAGCTAAGTTAGCAGCTTCCAGAGCAGCCAGTGGGATTGAAAAGGTAGGATCAGTGAGAACAGGCTGCACTTCTCGTGAAACATGGACACTGGAATATATTAAGACCTGCCTATCTTGTACCTCTCAGTTCTGAATTTCACACCTCTGTGTATGCTGAAGAGGTAATTTCCATTCAAGCTCAAAGTGGTAGCCATGGCTGTAGTGGAGGAAGACAAGTAGATAGTCACAGAGGTCTTGTGAAGTAGACAACAAAAGAATGCAATACATAGCTGGAACTGTATGTATTGTGTGTCATGTCTTTGGGGTAGGGGATAATATATGCCTGTGTGAATGTGTGTATACCTGCGCTTGCCCTATGGAGGTCAGTTGTAATCTTCTATCACATCCCATCTTAATTTTGAGACAAGGTCTGTCTCATTGAACTTGGACCAGCTCACTGGCTGGTCACTGAGAATCCTCCTGTTCCTGCCTCCTATAGTACAATTACAGACACATACTGCCACACCCAGCTCCTACATGCATCTGGACATGCACACTTTACTAACTGAGCCATCATTCCAGTACATCAAATTTTCTACCAAGGTCATGTCCCCCAAATTCTAACCTTGTAGCTGCATGGCCAGGGAAGAACTCTCTTGTCTCTCACACCCCTGTTTTGTATAGCTGTTCTATAGGTTGTCTGTGACTAACAGTTCCCAAAGACCTGCTCGAAGCTGAGATTATCAAGATCTGGCACTTGACAATTATTCTGTATGGAAAACATTTGTAGGCTGAAGATAAATTGCTGTCGGAATCTCATCTCAGTAGCCATAATTCTCCCTCCTTGTAGGACCACATTTTTCTTCCAATGCTGCCAGAGTTGTTTGAATAGAGGCAGGTGATTCTGAAGCATAGCTGGAATGCCTGGATTTAGACTTCTCCCGGATTGCAGGCTGATTGATCCTCACTGTGACATGCCACATCTGGTCATGTCACTTCTGTTCTGTTTATGTAACATAATGTCGAGGGGTGCTGGGTTTTGGCACTCTTGTCCTTTGAGGAGATCACAGGAGTCAGGCATTCTTTTTCCAAATAGCCGGGCATATTTTAAAATGTGTTGAGACTTACCTACAAGAAATGAAAGTATTTATTTAAAAGACAGGTCTTCTTGAAAAAGTCTTGTTCTACAAATGGATATTTCCACAGATGAGAGGGCAATGAGTTTGGTAACTCAATAGAACAAGCACTGACTGAGGCATTACTGTGGCCAGGTACCATGTCTGACTCCATGTTTTAGGGGATGAATGAGAGTGACAGGACCAGTGGCAAGCCTGCTGTCCGTCAAACAGGATTGTGTGCCATGGTGCTGTAGGCACATTTGTGTCTTCAGTTCCCATCTCCAACCCAGAACCAGCAACACTGTTATTGGTGCCTTTAGTCAGGTGCCCAAGTACAGTTTAACACTGGTACCCACTAGACACAGAGGGTAAAAGAAGGCTTACCAGGTTGTGTGTGTGTGCAGGGAGAGTGTAGAGTTACTGTTTGATGGTAATATGGAGTTTCCTGTTTGTGACGATGCAAAAGTTCTGGAAATGGATGCTAATTATGGCCATACTGGGTGTGACTTGTGTGCTTTATACTGTATAGTTTATATAAGTTTTACCACAAGCTTGAAAAAAAACTCTATGTTCAAAGCCCTTAACTTACACACCCATGAGATGAATGTTCTTTATTTTTTTTTTTCAAGACGGGGTTTCTCTGTGAAGCTTTGGAGCCTATCCTGGCACTCACTCTGGAGACCAGGCTGGCCTTGAACTCACAGAGATCCGCCTGCCTCTGCCTCCCAAGTGCTGGGATTAAAGGCATGCGCCACCAACGCCCAGCGAGATGAATGTTCTATTTATTTCACTTTCCATTTTCAGATGTATGTGATATGTACATTTTTGCATGTGTGTTGGTGCCTGTGCATGTGGAAGCATGAGGTTGATGTTGACAGTCATCCTTGGGTCTCTTAATTAAACCCATAACCAGCCAATATGGTCAATCTTGCCAGCTAGCTTATTCTGAAGTTTCAGGGGCTGGAATTATAGGCAGCTACCATGGCAAACCATCTTCCTAGCCCAAGGCTTCCATTTTTTTGTATGAAGCAAGATTCTCCTTGATCAGCAAATCCACTGGACCAAGCAGTGCACAGTGACTTCCCAGTTTTTTTGTTCCTATGGGTCAGAACAAATTTGCTCTCACAGACCTTAGCCTCCTTTGAGTTCTTCTCTATCCTTTGGCCCAAGGCCTCACACTTGAATTTATCAACTCCACCAGTGAGGCAAGTCCCCATTTGCTCAAAGTCTGCAGGGTATAATGGTAAGAGCCCTTGCTTTGACTTCTGGGTGACATTGTTTGTGATCCTCACTATGCCACTTGTTTGTGCATTCATGGGAAAGATGTTTAACCTACATGGGCCTTAGTTTCCTCTTTATCAAAGTGGGCACAATGATGCTGGTGTCACTGCATTGTGAGGATTGAAAAGGACCCAAGGAAACATTCTACCAGGCATAGTTGATGGACATCCCCAGGAAATGGTGTATGTTGAGTAAGGACGTGCTCCATAGCAGTAGCTCTGCTACATTTTAGGCCTCAATGCTGTCCTGTACATGGATCTGGGAATGAGATAAATGGCTGACATACTCCAGTTAGAGTGAAGTTTGATATGATTCCAAGCCCCAGAAGTTAATTCTCGCACAGTTAAGTGACAAGGGAGTTTTTAGGTGCAGGCACTTTGGCAAACTTAAGGAAGAGCTGGACATCTGGGCCTGGAAAGTACAAGGGCCAGGGTGAAGGATAGGGGTGACAGTCTGTCTTGGGCACCATGGTGATGATAAGACAGCTGCAGAAAGTTGCTAGCCCTGTCATTTCATAGAGTTCCCAGGCAGCTTCTCATTGGCCTAGAGTAACCCACACTCAGCCACTTAGGATACCTCCTGAGCACATAGCCATTTCAGACAGCATTGCATCAACATATTACACCTGGATGCCTTGGACCATTGTTTATCTTCCAGTATTTTGTAAGCACTTGACATGCGCCTTGTATTCAGCTCCTGGTGTGAAGGACCATTATGTGCATCCAGGAGCTCACAGGTGAATGTGAGAGAATCAAATAGGTCCTTTTCATTATGAGGTCTGTGTCCCATCCAAATGGTGCTGAGGGCAAGAGTGGCTTTCCAAAGGAAACCCAAGCCACTGTTAGAAAGAATCAGCATTATGTATTCTAATATCCTTAATTAATGTTTGTCTTTCCTCTTGAGTTGAAGTGTCCTCAGCTGTAAAATGGGTGTGATGGTGACACAGATATCAGGGATTAGTTTGCACATGAAATGAGTACATGTCTGTAAGGTTCAGAGAATATTCTAGAAGATAGACTCCTCTGTCCATGCCAGCTGTCCATCATGCCCAGGTTGTTTTGTTCTGATTATATGTTGTTTTCCTAATGGAAACCCAACAATAGGTATGCTCTTGGCCTGGAAGCAACTGACTTTTGGGCAGTAGGAGTAAAGGGAAGCATTGACCTTTTCTTATAATCTTGGAGCAGACCTTTCTCAGTAGGCTGACTAGTTTTTTGTCAACTTGACACCAGCGAGGGTCATCTGGGAAGAGGCAACCTTAGCTGAGAAAATGCTCGCATCAGATTGGCCTGTAGGCACATCTGTGGAGCATTTTCTTGATTAATGATTGGTTCAGAAGGGCCAAGCCCACTGTGGGTGGTACCATCCCTAGGCAGGTGGTCTTGGGTTATGTAAGAGGGCAGGCTGAAGAACTAGCCAGTAAGCAATGTTCCTCCATGGTCTCTGCTTCAATTCCTGCCTCTGAATTCCTGCTCTACTTGAGTCCTGCCTTGACTTCCCTCAGTAATGGACTGTGATCAAGACCATGAAGCCAAGTAAACCCTTTCCTCCCCAGGTTGTTTTGATGAGAATATTTTATCACAGTAATAGAAAGAAAACTAGGTTATCGGGTTTCTCCCTGCACAAGGGGCTGGAGTGAATGCTTTAAATGGCAATTTGAACTGGTGCTTCGGGCTGGGACCAGGCCTTTCTCTACAGAAGGTTCCAGGCCTGTGGCTCCGATCCAGCCTTATCCCTGCACATACTCACCGCATAAGACTGACTGGGAGTGATTGAAATGTACGTGTCTGCTGGGCTGCGATGCTAAATTCAGGATAGGGAGCATATGGACGGCTCCATATTTGTTTTCTGCATATCTGATGTTAGCAGTTCGGAGCATCAGTGGGACGCTCCCTGGAGAATTTCAGTTCTGTAAATGAAACAATTATTTTGGCAGTTTGGGAGAGATATATTCATAACTTTCATGGTATTTAAAGGGGAAATGCACCTTCTCCGAGTCCCTGCTTCCCTTGCCAGAGACGAAGAATGAAATAAGAGTGCCGAGGGAATAGACCGAATTAAAAAGGAAAAATTGAGAGTCAAAGTGTTGGGCTGGAATTTCCAAGAACAGCAGCAAGACAGGACAGAAGGAAGGTTGTCCAAATCCAGAGGAAGAAAAGTTGCAGAGAGCACCATGCGTGGGCAGTCTGTTCAATCAGTCATCGGTGACATAAGCAGCGTCTTGGGTAGCTTCCTGTCAAAGGGTGTCACACAAAGGCGCCTCGGCGCTTGTCCTCAATGACTGTTTATAGTTGCGATTGCAGAGTTAGAACTGTTGATGGCAAGTTTCAGAAAGCAATGAACAGCAAATCTGGGCAAAATAGAGATTCTTTTGGGGGGTGGCATTTGAGACAGGGTTTCTCTGTGTAGCTTTGGAGCCTGTCCTGGAACTAGCTCTTGTAGACCAGGGTGGCCTCAAACTCACAGAGATCTGCCTGCCTCTGCCTCCTGTGTGCTGGGATTAAAGGTATGCGCCACCACCAGGCTTTTTTTTTTTTTTTTAATTCTTATGTATTGTCCTCCTGGAACCAAAATGATGGGAATCCATTCAAACTCTGGACCCAGAAGTAAAAAACTGTAGAGCCCTGGCTGGGAAGATGGCTCCGTCTATGAAGTATTTACCATGGAAGTATGAGATCCCTAGCACCCACCTAGAAAGTCAGGCATGGTGACATGCTCCTGACATGCTGGTGCTGGGGAGCCTGAGATAGGCAGATCCCTGGCTCTTGATAGCCAGTTGGAGAGCCTATCTATCTCTGTTGAAAATGACTGAGAAAGACACCTGATGTTGACATTCGGTTTCCAAATGCATGTGGAGACCTTTGTGGCTTGTCTCAGGTTCCCTGATCATCTCTCCTTCCATTCTGGTTTTTGCTTCTTCTCATTTACCAGAGCAGAAAATGGTGACACCCCACCGCGCCTCTTACCCCTTGTCTGAGTTTATAGCTTGTCTGTTGGGCATCACTGCTAAGCGCTGTTAGGTATGGATCTGGATACAGACTTGTCACTCAGACTGGAACAACAGCAGTGGGTCTAACCTGGAAGCTTGTTGACTCTCCGGCTCCCCTAGAGAGTCTCAGGTTCCACTGTGTCAGAACCATATTTCCACATGCTCCCCAGGCACTAAAGCTGTAGAAGCAACATGGCTGCCTCTGAGTGGATGAGGTTGGGCACTGAAGGAGGTGGATGTTGACTGGGGCAGGTATCCAGAGTGCTTCCGCACCTAATCCAGAGAGAAACAATGCCTCTTAGGGACATCTCTAGAGGATGTTTGTCATGAGAGGATGTTTCCCATCTGTGGGGTGCCTCTCTGCATCTCTGGGTTATCTCCCTCCACGGTAGGCCTAAAATAGTACTTCTCTGATTTTGCCTGCCTAGGGGCTGGGGAGATGGCTCAGTGGGTTAAAAGCTTGCTGTGCAAGTGTAAGGATCTGAGTTCCATTCCCAGAGCCCATAGGAAAAAAGCCATGACTCCCAGTGTTGGGGATATGGAGACAGGGATCATTAGGCAGTCAAATTGTCAAGTTTACTACAGTCGGAAATCCTCTCAAAAGAGATGGTAGACAGCACTCCTAAGGATGAAAGACACCCAAGGTTAAGTTCTGGCCCCTGCGTGCCTTCACATATGTGTGCATACACTCATACACATAGGAATGCTCACACTTGAGCACACATTCATACATGTTTAGAGAGTTTGTGTCCCACAAACTGGCTGCAGTGGATCACAGACTTCTGGTGACAAGTTAGTCCACATGTGGGGAACCAATAGCTGATCTGTATCAATACTGTGGAATCAAGACAAGCTGCCAATGCCATTAGACACAGACCCTGGGAGCCTGGACCTCTGGCCTGAGTTGTCTCAGGTTGCTTTGAGTCCTGGAAGTCTAAATACAAAGCAGGTGCTTACTTCTTACTAAAGGATACCAAGAGCATGGCACCATGAAGGGGCATGCAGCTAGACAAGGGTTTTCTAGTCAGGGATTCTTGATGTTCTAGTTGCTTTCAACCAGGCCTTGCCAAGCTGCTTTCTTTGGAGGCCGGAGATAAACTACAGTTGACAAGCTAGACCCAAGAGAAGAAAGTTCTGATGGTCTAACCTTGTTATTGTTCACATCCTTGCTTCATGTGCATGTAGCCTTGTTGGCATGCCTAAAATCACAGAATAGGCTAGCATAGTAGTAGTATGTGTCTGTATGCAAGTGTACACCTACAGGGACTGCATGTTCACAGTTTGTCTGGCAAGATATAAGGTCAAAAAAAGTTTGGAGACCCCCTAGTTTAAGATCTGACTGTTTAAGGCAGCGAAGGACATTTGATTATTTAGCAGACATTGTTCCCCAGCACTTGCTACATGCCCGGTGGGCTGCAAGTACATGTTGTGTCTTTGTGTGTTTAGTCTTTATAACTTCTCACTAGAGTAGGTTCTGTCAACCTCTTATTTGAGGAAACCAGAGCACAGAGAAGTTAGGTAATTTGCCTAAGGTTGCCCAGCTAGGCAGAGGACGCTGGAATCACACCCAGGCAGTCTGGCTCCAGCCTTCAGATTCCTAGACACTAATTAGGCCAACCCATAGCAAAGTCTTCCATAAAGCCAAATGTACTAAACAAAAATAAACAGAGATGCTTTTGTTTGCAAAGGGTGAGGAACATCTTGTCCATCCCCCACTCCCTCCTTCCTTCCCATCCCTCTTTTTTTCCCTCTCTCTGTTCCCTATCTCCTCAAACCCCCTTCCTTTCTCTAAGTGCTGAGTACCCCAGGGAACCCAGTTTGCCAACCATCACAGCCTTGCTCGTCTCGTGTTGGCCCACTTTGCCGTGCAGGAACAAGGTGGTGGTGTGGTTGCCCATCACGATGCAGGGATCTTTCTGCAAGCCCAAGGAAGACAGGCATGGAGTGAGCCCTGTGAGTCTTTCTCTAGCATCTGCCCCACTGGGAAAGCATCTCGCCCCCTGCTTCCTTGAAAGCACACCAGAATGTAGGACGTCTTCCCTTTTATATCGTCTGAATTTCTCGAATCACCTTCTCATTCCTCCCTTTTGCTCAGCTCACTAGTTTTGCCAACTTTATCACTAAGACAATTTCAGATGCTAAAATCTGAGGATGATAGACCAAGCATCTGAGAATACTGATGTTGTACCTCTGCTTGGCAGATACCAAAGTAGTCACTTGCAGTATGTGCTAGGGTCCCCATGGTCACGTGAGTGAGGTTTCACAGCCACTCGGGGCCTGGTGGAGCTGCCGTACACACTGTGACAGCCCACTTACAAACATTATTTGTGATTTGCACCCTGCTATCAATCAAGATTGAGAATATTGATCGTAACTGATTGCTGAGGACCAAAATAAAGTGAAAGGGTAATTGGCTGCCATGTCCCCCATCGATCGGATGCCACAGTTCATCGCCACGGAAATTATTTTCAAGTGCTTTGGTTTATCATTCCTAATAAATATAGAAATTGAGTAATCAAAATGACTTACATTCACATCGAACCAAAAGCTTTTAAGGAAGTGTCCATGTTTAAGTGAGTCTGTGGTCTTTTCTGGGTTTCCATTTGAGCCCCAGGGTGCTGTTCTCAGAGCTGGAAGGAAGCCTAGCTTAAGGAAGAAATACAGTGGCCTTGTCCTCCAGCACTGTCCCAGGGACTCTCCTGCAGCTGTGGCCCATGGGCCTGTAAGGAAGATCCCTGCTAACTAGTCACCCTGACCATCTTTTCTATAAATTAAATGCAGTTTCATATAGCAGCCAACTCCATCCTTAGCTCTTAGCCTTGGCTTTGAACACAAGTGTTTCCAGGCTTGTAGCCATGTTTGAAGTGTCCTTATTGGTGCTGTACATGTAGATTCTATGGCATACAGTCCATGGATCTTTGTTCTCTTTGAAAGATAATTATGGAGTTTTGTTCAATTTTTATTTATTTATTTTTTTTGAGACAGGGTTTCACTACATACATAGCCTTGGCTGGACTGGAATTCACTACCTATCTCTGTTTCTGAAGTGCTAGTGTTAAAGATCACACCCAGCCTCAACAGCCTTTTTAAAAAAGGATTTTATTTTTATTGTATATGTTAGGGGTCTTCTGCCTGTATTTATGTCTGTGCAACATATGTACACAGTGCTTACAGAAGCCAGAGGGGGCAGCAGACTCCCTGGGGCTGGAGTTATAGAGGTTGTGAGTTGCTGTGTGAGTTCTGGGAACCAGATCAAGGGCCTCTGGAAATGCAGCCAGTCCTCTTAAGCACTGAGCCATCTCTCCAGTCCTGATAATGATTGTGGGTGTTTTGTAGTTGTTTTGTTTTTGTTTGTTTTTTCTTTCTTGAGACAGGGTTTCACTGTGTAACAGCCCTCGTTGTCCTAGAACTAACTCTGTAGACCAGGCTGGCCTTGAACTCACAGAGATCCACCTCCTAATTGCTGGCATTAAAGATGTGCACTACTACCACCCAGCTTTTTTTTTTTTCTCCAAGACAGGGTCTCACTCTATAGCCCTGCTGTCCTGGAACTCACTATGTAGACCAGGCTGGTCTCAAATTCACAGAGATTCGCCTGCCTCTGCCTCCCAAGTGCTGGAATTAAAGGCATGAGCCACTATGCTCAGCTAATTTTTTCTTTTATTTTTATTCACTTTTTATCTCGTTTCTGTCTCTTTTGTTTATCTTTCCTCTCCCTCTGCCCTTCCTTCCTTCCTTCCTTCCTTCCTTCCCTCCGTCTCCCTCCTCTTCTTTCTTCTCATTCCCTCTTTCCCTCCCACTTTTCTCCCTTCCCTTCCTTCCTTTAGAATTTCCTTCCCTTTCCTTCCGTGCTTCCTTTTATCTCTCCATTTTTCCTATTCTCTCCTTTCCTTCCTTCTGTTTCTTTTATTCTTGTTTTCTTTCTTCTAAAGTTTGTTGTGTAGCCCAGGCTGCCCTTCGGCTTCCTCTGTACAGCTGGCTACCCAAGGATTTCCTATGCTCCAGCTCCTCCTGCCTCAGCCTCTCCTGGCAGAATTACAGGTCTGTGCTGCCAGGCCTGGCACCAAGGCTGGTTTCAGAGGGAGATCTAACCTCCTCTGAAGCAGATGACAAGAGTAGGGTCAAGATGCCAGAGTCAGCTCTGGGGAGTGAGGCCCTGCAGTAGAGTACTGTGCAGTAGGAACTTAGATCTAGGAGTTTCTCACCTGGTACTGGTGATATGCAAGCTCACACAATCAAGATGACAGGGTTCGTGTGGACAGTGGATTAGTACCACAACAATCCAAAGGAAAGAGGGTTGGAACCCAGAAAATGGGCAGCTCAATTTTGTGCAGGTGACATGGTACAGAAATGTATGGGAAGTAGAGTGGCAACTTTGCCTGGGAATGTGCATGTGTATTTGTATATATCTTTGTATATGTTTGTGTTTGTTGTATGTGTTTGCATATATGTGTGTGTGTATAAGTGGCCTTAGTGATGATGTTGCAAATAGTGGCTAAATGTAAAATGGTTTGAAGAAGTTGTGTGGAAACCCAAGACAGCAGGTGTGGCATGTAACAACTGTGGGAAATGGAGGTGTCTTAGGATTTCTATTTCTGTGAAGAGACACCATGAGCACAGCAATTTTTATAAAAGAAAGGATTGAACTGGGGGTTGGCTTACAGTTCAGAGATTTAATACATTGTCATCATGGCAGGAAGCATGGAAGCATGGTTCTGGAGAGGTAGCTGAGAGTTCTACATCCAGATTGCAGATAGCGGGAAGAGAGTGAGACACTGGGCCTGGCTTGAACATCTATGGAAGAGGTGGAGAGAGAGACTCTGCTCAGAGAGCGGCCTCAGGGAGAATCCACAGGAAACATGAACTTTGTTGCTACCTGACCCTGGGTAACAGTGACATGTGTCAAAGCTGTACCAACCTTTGTGAGCTTCCTTACGGCAAGAATCATGCAGAGCAAATTGTCCTCAGGGCTCGGGTAATCCAGACTAGATCTATGATAGGTTACAGGAAGTTTCACTGGGCTAACTTTAGCTCATTTGTTGGGTTGACACCTGCTAATTGAAACTCTTGCTTTTGTAGCCTAGGCTGACCTTGAACTCACTATGTAAACTAGACAAGTCTCAAATTCATGGTAGTCTTCCCTTACCCTTCCGACTGCTGGGTTTGCAGGTATGAACCAGAACACCCAACTTAAGTTCTTGAAGGGGCCCGGGCAGTGGTGGCATACACCTTTAATCCCAGCACTCGGGAGGCAGAGGCAGGTGGATCTCTGTGAGTTCGAGACCAGCCTGGACTTCAAGAGCTAGTTCCAGGACAGCCTCCAAAGCCACAGAGAAACCCTGTCTCAAAAAACCACAAAAAAAGAAAAGAAAAAAAAAGTTCTTGAATGGCAGGACTAGAAAAGTTAAAATAGGATGTTCCTTTGAACTGCTGTCAATCACCTTTCATACATTCATTCAGTCAATCACTCACTAGTGCAAATCCATCACTGGAGCCGCATTGCTCCCCACCTCTCTTATCCTCCATGCTCTGCCCAGATGTGTGTCCATTTTCCATCCATCCATGTTCTTTCTTCCTCTTCCTGTGCATGTGAGCTTGGACATCTTGCCAGTATCTGTTGCTCTCTCAGGACTCAGCTTCGACACAGTTCCTAAGAGAGTCCCCCTAGTCCTGTTAGGTTGAACACCATCTCTTTCTATTTCTTACTGTGTCAGCCTCTCCCACCATTGTACTCCTTCATTACCTCTGATTTGTAGGTATCTGGTGGTTGAGCAGAAGTTCTCAAAGGCATAGATCTTATTTCTTAGTTTCACCTGCAGCTGACTCACTTTGAAGGAAGATTGCGGATGCTCTCATCACAGTATGATCCAGGAACATGCAGGATGGATAACAGGCCAGATCACAAGAACCCCTGAGCCTCCACTCCAGAAGTCTTCACCACTGTTTCCAGAGCACAGTCAATGGCTGGGTCTGGGCTGACTTGTCTGTATGTTCCTGAGAAGGGGCATGTGGACTGAGGAAAGAAATAGATGAGAGACAGAAGATAGTGTCAGGAGGGCTTCCAGTGAATACTGTAAAAAAAAGCCCCAAGTTTATTACTCATAGTTCTTATATACCCCAATCAAAGGGGGAGGGCAAAAGACTTCCTTACAAGAAACAAACAAATGTAATTACCTTCCCAATACCCCAAACATCTGATCACCACGCCCTAAGTCAAACATCCTGTAATTTGGTCTTGAGGGTCAAGACATCCAATAGCCACATCTTAGACCAAACATCCTTTTGTTTAACCTTGAGGAGCAAGAATAGGTTTGAACTCTCCAACCTTAAGTCAAGATGGAATGGAACCAGTAACAATGGGTCCTGACAGCTAATGATTTTGCCAACTATATTGTAGCACACTGGTATTTAAACCTTTTTAATGGCTTCTTGAAGCTTTTAGAAGACCCCTCCCCTTATAACCTAGAAGCCTTCCCACCCCTCCTACTTATACCAACCTTTCATGGCTACTGAGCTTCACTTTCTTAGAGCTCATCTCTGCTCCTTGAGTGTTGAATTCTTTTTCCACCTCTGGACATTCCCTCTACCTCAAAAACTCTTCCTCCACTTCCAGGTCTTCAGATGCTTGATCCACTCTCTAGGTCCTCTTGAAGGTGCCCTCTCCTTAGAGAAGCCCTCACTGTTTTAGTAAAATGACCTATACACCTCGTCTATACTGAGAATCCCTTGGTCGGCTGCCTCTCCTTCCTTTCAGTGTAAATTCCTGGATGGCTGGGCCTCTGCCTGTCTTGTCCACAGTTGTTCCCAGGCACCTAGGGGATACAGGTTGTTGGTAAGATGCTCACACAAATGAGCAAAAGCATGCTTTGTGCATGTGATCAGACAGACTTGGGGTGAGAGAGGGATTTCTAGCTTACACTGGAGAGTTATTTTGCCCCGGGTTGGGTCTTCACATAAGCCACGTGTTATTTACTGTCCATGCTGCTGTGAGAAAATATCCAGACAAAAGCAACTTAGAGGAGAAATGGTTTCTTTTGGTTCACTGATCAAGGTCCAGTCCATTATGGCAGGGGAGGGAGGCAAGGAGGCAGGGGCTCGAGGAGGCAGCTGACCACATAGAATTTGAGAAATGAATGATGGTGCTTGGCTTGCTTTTTATTCAGCAATATTGACCATCACACATGATCACTGACATAAGAACCCTTGTGCCAGTAGCTTATTTGGGAGGTGTTACCAGGAAACACTGGGAAGACTGTGGGACGGCAAGTCAGTCTGGGCCTGGGGATCAAGCTTGAGAATTTTTGAGTAACTACACAGGCCGCTTGGGAAGTCAGGAACTTCTGCACTCCCCATGCCCTTGCTTCCTGGAGAAGCCTGAGTCAGACACTAAGGAGAGGTGATGATATAAGAAAAATTAATGCAAGAGGGAAACGTGATCCTATTTCATGGCAGAAATCAATAATTTGGCTTCATGGGTTTCTTTGCAGCCAGTAAACGAATATATTCCCTTAAATATATTCTTAAAATTTATATTTTAAAATACCTGAACAGGTTAGAAACACAGAGGAAATGCAAAAGAAGGCCAGAAGAGATCCCCTGGAGCTGGAGTTACAGGCAGTTGTGAACTAGCCAATATGGGTGTTGAGAACCAAACTCAGGCCCTCTGAACTAGCAATGTGTTCTCTTAACAGCTGAGACATCTCTTCAACACCACACAATTGTCTTTTTAACTTTTGACCTTATCGTATCTACTAATATATCCCCATTGGCCAAAGCAAGTCATATGACAAGACCCACTGTCAGGAGCTGGGTCTAGGTACTCCATCCATACAGGTGGTAATGGTAGAACATAGGTATTTCTAACCAGTAATCTAATGGACCATCTAAGATTCTGCAGTCAGAACAAGGAACTTGAGAGAATTCTAACTTCTTTCCTGGGACATGTGGCATTGATGTTTTCTTACCTTAAAGGATTCCAAGCCCTGGCAAAGCTGCGATTGACTTAGCCCCTGAATGGGAGGCCTCAAGACTGCTTCTCTTCCAAAGAAGCCAGATGGGGACTTCAGGAATTGTCAGAGACCTACCTCTGGGAGGACACTGGCTTTGTTCACTAAATGCTGTCATGGTGCAATCCAGCTGTGATTTGAAGGGGGTAGGGCTTTATACCTTGGGCTTTGTTAGCTCACTTCAGCATGGTAGGAGAGTCAGGATGAGGTGTCACAAGATGTAGAAACACAGAAAGTCAAAGACTTGGGACAGTTCTAGCTCCTCTCATCACCACGATTCACAATTCTCTGTCTTATGCAACTTAAGCTTATTCATTCATGGGAAGCAAAGAGATAAAACACATTGCTACAATGACAGAGGCTGAGAGGTGGTCATTGTTGAAGAAGACAAGCAAACAGATGTTTTATTTGAGTATTTGCCTTGGAGAGGTAGGGTCTGAGAGTTGGGCAAGCTCAAGGGCTAGTCTCCTCTTTTTTATTGACTCTTTCCTTGACTGTTGGAACCCAGAAGTTTCTTAGTAGACGTCATCTTCATCAACAGCAGTAGGCTGATGATATTCATGAAATGGATATACTATATAATTAAAACAGAACAACCCATGGAGATAGTAACAACAAAAAAATTGAAAGAATCTTGAATCTTAAAGGTGGAAAACCTTGCATTTTCCCCATTTTGAATGGTATGTAGAATCAAGAATGTGTGATTTTGTGCAGTACAGGGAATTGTCAATGTCTCCAGAGGACCCTGTCTTAGTTTCTTTTCCTGTGTCTGTGATAAACTATCCTGACAAAAACAGCTTAAGGGAAAAGTGTTTACCATGACTCACAGTCTGAGGTTACACAGTCCATCATGGTGGGAAAGTGACAGCAGCAGAAGCTTGGGAGAACTAATCACATTCCATCCACAGTCAGGAGGCAGAGAGATGGATGCTGGTGTTCAGCTCACTTCCTCCTTTTTATACAGTTCAGGATCTCAGCCAAGGGAATGGTGCCACCCACGGTGATTACTGCCCCCTGTATGTGGGCCTTCCCACTTCATTTAACTTAATCAAGGTAATCCTCCAAAGCATGCTCAGAGGCTCATCATCCAGGTAATTCTAGACCTCTTCAAGTTGTCAATTGAAATCAAGCAGCGCATCATCAATATGTTTTTATCTCCTTAAAACCTTAGATATAGCCAGGCGGTGGTCGAAAACGCCTTTAATCCCAGCACTCAGGAGGCAGAGGCAGGCAGATCTCTGAGTTCAAGACCAGACTGGTCTACAGAATGAGTTCCAGGACAGCCAGAGCTACACAAAGAAACCCTGTCTCAGAAAAAAAAAATCTAACATTTGCCTGGCAGTGGTGACACACACCTTTAGTCCTAGCATTTGGGAGGCAGAAGCAGGCAGATCTCTGAGTTCAAGACTAGCCTGGTCTACAGAATGAGTTCCTGGACAGCCAGAGCTACACAGAGAAACCCTGTCTCAACAAACAAACAACAACAAGGACCTCAGATATAGAATTTTGGAGACACTTCAAAACAGGATGTTCTTCACACAAGGAATTCTTGGCTTACCTTTCACTAATTGATAGCTAGGCTGATGACAGGCCCATCACTGCTGAGAGAGAGAGAGCTCCAGTTAGTTACCTAAATATGTTTATTATCCAGGTTTCTTTATCTATTGAGAACAGTGGAGTATTTTTTTTACTTTGTGTATGTGTGCATGTCCATGCCCCTGTGCACACACAAGTGCATGTTAGTGTATAAGTATGTGTTTATGAAGGTCAGAGAACAACCTTGGCTGTCACTCCCCAGAGAGCACACATTGTCGTTGCCCTGGAGCTCACCCATTTGGCTAGGTTGGCTAGCCAGCAAGTCCCAGAGGTCCTCCACAGTGCTGAGAGAATAAGCACATACCACCATGCTCTTTTTTTTTGTTGTTAGAAGTGGGTTCTGGAGAGGAATCTCAAGGCTTTGTGTTTGTGCAAGTTCCTTGCCACCTGAAGCATCCCCCAAGCCCTTTCGGAGATTTTGTGTGCTCCATGCATATTTCACTAGCTGCATTGAGTATGGTTTTTGTATTTATGCAAAGCTGCTAATGTGGTGCTGGCTACATCATGAGCAATGGGCTTCTGACAGCTCTGTTCATTAGTCAGCTTGGGGGAAAAAAAAATAAAAGAAAACACATCGATATAGAAACAGAGTGTGAGCCAGCAATTATCCTCAGAGAGCACAATTGAAACCACATTTTATTTAAATATTTATCTTGTGAATTGATTCAGACAAAACAAGGAGCTGTTTCTTTTTCTTTTTTTTTTTCTTCATTTTTTTTTTTTTAATTTGTGAATGACTTTGCCGCCAAACTGGGAAGCACGAGATTTCTGCTTGAGTTGGGTCTGCTGCCGTCCGTGGCTCAGACTGAAGAAAGTGAACCAACATCCAATTATTCATTGTGATGTGGCATTAGGATTGCCATGTGTGAAGGCACCGAGTTGATAACAAGTGCAGCAGCTGTTCAGTTAGCAAGCCCAACGCTGCATGGAAAGAAGGAGAGAAAGCCTACAGAGAACTGTCAGCAGCAACAATAACAAGGACAGTAATAATAAAAGTGTCTCCTTGCAGACTGCTCACCAGCTGCTATCCTGGGGAATTGCCTGCTAACACTATGAGTTAAGTACTGTTGCCTGCCCCAGTTTCCTCACCAAGCTTAGAGAGCAAAGGAGAGGTCACCCAGAGGGGTTGATGGCCATCTGTAAGACAGGCAGGATTTCTAGCGTTCAGCTGACCTGACTCCTGTCCACTTCAGGTTGCCATGTGGTAGTGACCGGCCACTGTGCTTTAAGTATGGATGGGGAACAATTTGGGAACTCATGTCTTGATGGAGTCTCTGGGAATAACAATTCCAGGCAGTTTTCCAGTTTGTTGGCATGCATGTAAGTGCTCGTTTAGGGAGCTGAGACCAGGAGAGTCCTGATGGCTGGAACTCCTCATTCATCTCTTCTTTCCTTGACCACCGTCTCCAATACACATTGAAAGAACATGAGCTCACCTTTGTTTGGCAGCCAGATTGTGGGCAGGAGTCTCATCCTATGGAATCTTCCATAGTTACAGAACCTTACTGTTCCATCATGCTTTGGTTTTATTTTGTTATTATTTGTTTGGTTCATCTACTATCAGACATTGGAGTTATTTGGAGTTTGTGAACTTTATAAAATAGCAACTACCAGAGACTGGTGGTGGTGGTTCACACCTTTAATCCCAGCACTCGGGAGGCAGAGGCAGGCGGATCTCTCTGAGTTGGAGGCCAGCCTGGTCTACAGAGTGGGTTTCAGGACAGCTAGGGCTGTTACACAGAGAAACTCTGTTTCGAAAAACAAAACCAAACAAATTCCAACTACCTCTGGATGGACCATTTTACAAGCTTATCTTACTGCTCTATCAGGGCTCCTTACTGGCTGGGCCACTGTTGGGTCAGGCTCTTTATGTACACTGGGTTTGCCCTTCAAAAAGCTTGAGCCTATTTGGGTGCTGCTGTGGTCATTCCATGGGCTGAAAGCAAAAACGGGGAGAAGCAGTCTGGCTGCTGGGGGATGAACCTGGGAAGGGGTGCAAACACATGTTCAGGCCTGGGATGTCAGTAGCTAACCTGACAAAGCAGAACTTTGCAAAGGAATAGAAGCTATTCAAAGACATATAGATAGAAATACAAGCGAGAGGCAGATGAGGGGTTCAGTTTATAATTTCCTGTGAACCCGTGAGAGCAGAAACACATCTTACAGAGAAATGGGTGCTTGAGAAAGAGAGCATGAAAAGAAAATAGTGACTGTAACCTCTATAGTTACAGAGAAGAAAGAAGGGGCAGCTTTACCTTTGATGTAAACAAGGGAAACTGTCAATGGACCAAAGGAAAGTCCAGGCATGAGTTGGACCTTCAGATTTTTAGAGGTTCTAGCAGGGGAGCACAGCTACTCCAATACACTTGACCAAAGACCAGGTCTCCTCTATTTGTAGCATCTGGAGGGACATACAGGGAATGATGAAGAATGAGGAAGATTCCAGCCAAGCCAGCCAGATCAGCTGGCGATCAATGGGATGACAGATGTCGCAGCCAGACCGCCCTTACATCCCTGTTGCATATGTTGGCAGGAGCCTTTTGGAACAGCTGGGCTGTGTGGTTTCTGAGTTTAAAGCTGTCCTGTTGGAATGCAGCAGGGTGTGGCTTCACTTCCTTTTTGGTGCTGCTTTGGATATTCAGTTTGCTAAGTATACTCAGAAACAGTATAGCCTCGACACTAACTCGAAAGAGGCTAATGTATAAAGCCGGAAGGAAAGATTTTATATAATGCTATTCAGAGTTATCAAAAAAAAGTAAAAATCGCTATGTCCTCAGTTGTGTCCAAATATGCTCACCATATTTTCCTGTCTCTACATGGAAACAGAACTTCCTGTGAAGCCATATGATTAGAAGTTGCTTCTTGTACCTGGACATGGTGACATTCTGGTGACATTCAGAAGTGGCGTGTTAGCAGAGACTCTTGGAGAGATGACAAGTCAAAAGTGGCTTGGCTTAAGTAATGGTAGGAGGTATTTGCTTGTGTGAAGGGGAAGTCAAGGAGTTCAGGTACAGTTAGCTCCAGGCATTCTTTGTCAGGAAGACCTTGTTGCTCCTCACCCATCAGTCCAGTGAAGGCTGGGAAGAGTGTGATTCTTATGACCACTGGTCCCTAAGCAAGGTGTCCTTGAGAATTTATTTTCTAAATATTCAGGAAACAAGTTATTGATCCAAGATAGTCTTAACCCAGGCAATACTAGGAAGTAACCACTGAGTTTGTCACATGACAGGAACTCTAAGGTCATCCTGGTTAAAAGATTCACAGTAGGACATCTATTCATGGCCTTTGTCTTGGAGAACTCATGCAACAGGCTTGCTGGATCACAACTGTGTCTGTGTCTAACCAGTTCTGCCGTCATGCCTGTCTAGGAGAGCAGGGCACAGGTGCTGAGAGAGACCAGCACATCCCACATTTCACGGGGCATATGAATCCCTCAAGGCTTTTTGCAGAAATGCAAGCTCTGATTAAAGGGTATGGGAGGGGACCCAGATTCTGAATTTCCTAAACAGGGACCCTGATCTGCGCCTGTCACAAACACCCCAGGAAGCATAGGCTTACAGGCCATGGGTTGGCACTTGCAGTCATCAGTGTTGTCCTTCTGCAAATGCTGCATCATTTGTCTGATAACCACCGTGTGAGGAAGAGGATGCTAGTCTCTGAAGACTAAGACTCCACACAGAGTCACCATTCCAGGATGCCACCCCCCCCCCCAGCATGCTGTTGGGCCGCTCAGCTGAGGACCTTCCCTGTACACACAAGTTGTGGGTACCCACAGCACACCTGAGTCAGTGCAAGCTTCATGAGCTGTTGTCACCACTTGGTTCAGGCCCCACGGTGGAGCTCAGGTCTCCTTGTGTTGATTTGTAGCTTCTGTCAAAGCACTTTAATAACATGATAGACAGCTCATTGTTTCATGGAACCCCTTCTTGCAAGATCTTGAGCATAGCATGTACCCCACTCATGTGAGGTGCTTATGCCTATTCCCCCAGATTCCATTTCTTAGGCTGTATCTTCAGCCTAAAAAAAAAGAAGAAAAAAGAAAAACAAACCATCATTTTAAAATTGGTGAGTTTTAAATATTATTTTATTTTTGGTATATGGATATATGTAGATGTATGTGAGGGCATGATGTGTGCAAACATGTTCATGAGTGTGAACATGTGGTGGGTGCTCCTGTGTGTGTGTGAGTGTGTGTGTGTGTGTGTGTGTGTGCATGTGGAGGCCAGAGGTTGGGAGTCTCTGCAGTCACTCTCCACCTTAGTTTTTGAGAATGAGGGTCTCTCCCTGAACCTGGGGCTCACTGATTTGGCTGTATTGATTGGCCAGCAAGTACCAGGGATCTTCCTGCCTCTACCTCTGCAGTGCTAGGATTATAAGTGCACACTGCCATACAGCTTTTTATAAATAGGTGCCAGGAATCTCAAGTTAGGTCATCATGCTTGCACAGCAAGCACTTTGCTGCCTGAACCATCTACCCAGCCCCCAACTGTCAGTTTTGTAGTACATAGCCAGTGAAAAGCCAGTGAATATACATACAAGTTAAATAATTCAAAATAGTGTGCAAAGAACAAATTTCCCTTTGTCTCTCTCCTTGCTCCTAGCCACCTCCTCTCCTTTCCAGAGGCCATGTTGCGTTTCTTTCCCAGAGGCGATGTTGTCTCCTGACCTTCTTTCTTTCTTTGTTTTTGTTTAGTTGTTTGTTTTTGGATTTTTGAGACAAGGTTTCTCTTAGTAGCCCTAGCTGTCCTGGAACTAGCTCTGTATACCATACTGGTCTTGACCTCAGAGATCCACCTGTCTTTGCCTCCCAAGTGTTGGTATTAAAGGCCCACACCATCACACCAGTGTTTCTCTGTTTCTTGGGTGTCATTTTAAGATGAATCTTAGTATTAATGGATAAATGAATAGAGCACTATGAATGAATAAATGGAAAGATGAATGGGTGGAAGGAAGGAAGGAAGGAAGAAAGAAAGAAAGAAAGAAAGAAAGAAAGAAAGAAAGAAAGAAAGGGCGGATGGACGGGCAGATGGATGGATGGATGGATATATGATTGGTGTGTGCATACATGAATGGTTATATAGATGATAGATAGGGAATTTCCAGAAATAACAGGTCATTGTGTCAGCTTCCTGGGGTTGCTGTATGTTTGCCCCAACTGGGTAGCTTAAGACACCAGAATGTATTCTTCCACAATTGTGGACCCAGAAAGTCCAAACCTCAGTCATTGGTGGGGCTGGTTGTTTCTGGGAGTTCTAAGGTGACTCCACCCACATCTCTCCTAGCTTCTGGTAGAAAGCAACAATCCTTGGGTCACCTTGGCTTGTGACAGCTCTCTAATCTCTTCTGGGTCATCCCACTGTGTCTTCCCTCTATGACTGTATAGAAACTTCTCCTCATTTAAGAGAAGTAATCCCTTGAGGAGGACCCTTGATCCCAGCTGAGCCTCTGTTCCCAAGGATGGTGATTTTCAGGGGCACTGGGTAAGAAAAGGCCATACACCATGGCCACCAACACCATTTCAAGTGTTTCTTTAGTTCCCTGATCCTTGTGTCTTGAACACTGATATACATCTTCCTGTGGGAATGTGCCCTTGAACACTGTGTAAGAGTTGGAGGGTAGCTGTACCTTGGTTATCTTCAAGTCCTTACTAGACAGATGTTTAGGCTTCACCATTCTACTTCTAGGTCAAGTGGCCTGGGAAACATATGACTCCTGGATTTCATAAAGACAGACAGTCTTGAAGTAGCAGTGAGCCACTTACTCTGTACTCATGAAAGCACTGTCATTTCTCAGTATGGACTCACCATTTTCGCATCTTTGACTAAGTGACAATGATGGTAGCATTCCACCTTCACCACAGGCAGCTGGTGTATTTTTAGAAAGCCTTTCAATGATTCTATTAGACACCAGGTTGTGTACCTTTGTTGTGGCCAGTACTGGAGTGATGGAGATACATGAGCAATGTCCCTTAGGAAGTCCATGCTCTCTTGAGCAAACAGCCTTGCACAGGTTCCTACAAGGAGTGGTGCACACAGCCCAGAGGTGGACATTAGATGAGAGGTTACCAAGGGGCATCATGCCACAGCTAACAATTATATGGTGACTAATGATCCGCTGAGCCACCAGGATAAAGTGGGAACAAAATGTTCTACACAAGCAAAGGTCCAGGGGCAGAACAATGTGCAACCCGTGTGTGGGAAGCCATAGTTATAGCTACTGTTGGAACATCATGAAGGAGGTGGGATGGGAGGGAGGGAGGGAGACCAGGCAAGGCAGCCAGTATGACATCCCTGTCATGTTTTGCTTGCTCCTCCTGAGTTACAAACAGTGAAATAGCAAGCAAACCAGGGCTTTTCCTCCAAGGCCCACTCAAGCAGAGACATTCATCCTGCATAGCCACCCGAGGAAAGTGAAGATGATGGGTCTCTGAGCCTTAATCTTAGCAGCTTGATTGCTGGGACCAAGGAGTTGGCAAAAAGGACCCAAGGACCCAGTGCCAGTAAATGCTAGTGCTGAGACAGGATTGCCCCAAGAAGAGCAAAGCAACAGACGTGGGAACAGCATCCCTTACAATCCCATCCTTGTATTTTAAGAACAGTGATGATGCAAGCCTCGGGAAGAGGCTGGGGGAAGGTGAGAAGCACCCTGAGCCGTGGCTGTATGGAGGCTGGCCATCTGGAGCCGAGTCCGCCCCATCAAACAATCCCTAATTGTTTTTAATAAGGTGCACAAGTTATGTTTGGCTTCCTCCACTCTTTACCATCTCCTGTTGAGTCTGTTTTTTATTTTCTTATGAAACAATAAGGCCAATATAATTAAAAAGCAGTGAACATATTTACCTCCCTGAGATTGGGGCAGGTAATTAAGAGCTCCTTCTTGGAGAAGGGTTGTTGATTTTCTTTTTCTTTTTTTCATGGTGTCATCTTAACAATGGTGGAGATCAGCAAGAGTGATATGTAAGTTCTCACGTTCATCTTCCATTTGATTCGAAGCTGTAGCCAATCAGAAGAGGGTGAGGACAGAAACCTGGGCTCTGGGATCGCCGCTTGTGCCAGGCCTGTGCTTTGAGGACATTTGATCGTGTTTACAAACTGACTGACAGCAGGGGAAGGAAAGGCAGACATCTTGGGTTAGCATGTTGGCACCAGGGAAAGCCTTACCACAAACATTGTTGTCCCCTTGAACTCCCTCCATCATCCTGTAGAGGTGGATGCATTTTAAATGATCCTGGTTGGCAAGGGGGAAAGAAAGATCTGGGACCTGGGAGATGGCTCAGTGTACATCACCCACTTGATGTACAGGCCCAGCAATCTGAGTTTGATCTGTGGAACACACATAAAGGACAGAAACAACCCCACAAAGTCATTATCTGATCTCTGTGCATTTGCTTCCGTCAATAATAACAATAATAACAACAGCTGGGCGTGGTGGTATACACTTTAATTCCAGCACTCGGGAGGCAGATCAATGTGAGTTCAAAGCCAGCCTGGTCTACAGAGATAGTTCCAGGACAGAGCTGTTATACAGAAAAAAACCCTGTCTCAAAAAACAAAAACAAAACAAAACAACAATAATCAGACTGGATGCTTGCTCAGATCAGCCACTTCAGGAAGGAAAGAAAAAACAAAGAGAGAAAAAAAACTAAAACATCAACTTTTAGAGCACAACAAGGGAGCCATATTCGACAAGGGCCTCTGTCATCTCAGGCTTTGATAAGAACAAAGAAGCAGCTGGTGTCATGAGCCAATACGGTCTAGGCCTCTGAGGAGGGGCAGGGACATGCTTCATTGGGACGTGGAGGCTCAGATAAGTTCCTTCTGCTGCTGCTGTTTGAGCCATGGTGCATGTCAGGGCATGACATGTGTTGGAACTTGTTGTGTTGTTTACACTTCCTGAGTACGCTGTGAGATGTGATTTATCAAACCCGGTTCTCTGATGAGGACATGGATCGAGACTTAGAAGGCTTGGAAATGGGGACAGGTCTACAAAGCATTAGCAGAGCTAGGATCTGAACCTAGATGGGCATGAAAGGCCGTGGTCATAAGCTGTGTCCACACTGTGTATCCCACTTTATCTTAGACGTAGAAGCAAGATGGTTTTGTGTGTCATGTCACTGTGCCTCTGTGTCATGAGTTCCCAATTGGGAACTCAGTCACAGAGTTTTGATTTATTTTGTTTGAGACAGGATCTCACCAGGTAGTCCAGGTTGACCTCAAACTCACAATCCTCCTACTTCAGTCTCTTGGGTTCTGGGATTACATGCGTATAGATCTAGGAACTGATCTTGTTTTGAAACAGACAACGTCCAAGCTAAGCATGCTGACTTGCTCCAGCCATCCCAGTAATGAGGAGGCTGACATAGAAAGATCACCAAGAATTTGAAGCCAACCTGGACTACATAATGAATTCCAGGTTAGTTTGGGCTGCAGTGTGAGACTCTGTCTCAACAATACAAACACAAAGATCTACTAGTAAGGGACTGGAGAGATGGCTCAGGGGTTAAGAGCACTGACTGTTCTTCCAGAGGTCCCGAGTTCAATTCCCAGCAACCACATGGTGGCTCACAACTATCTGTAATGAGATCTGGTGCACTCTTCTGGCATGCACTGTATACATGATAAATAAATAAATGTTTAAGAAAAAATGTGTTTAAAAAATCTACTAGTAAAATATCTATATATGTACTAATTCTTTCAACCATCAGGGAGTAAAGATAAATGGAACAAGGACCCCCATGGAATTTATGGTTTAGATTTAATCTCTCAGGACTAAGAAGATGGAGCTAAATAAGAAAACCAAATCATGGGTCACTGTGCCTGCCACAGTAGGTCTACAGGTGTGCTATTGCTTCAGGGTGCCTCCATGGTAGTCAAAGCATTTTGGTACACAGGGCTTTTTACTTAGTGAATCACAGAAGATTTGAATGAAAGGAAAGATGAGTCAAGCCTGGAAGGCCAGTGATGGCCATGGCAGACCGTGGGATGGACAAGCCGTGGTGTGGCAGGATGAGGGCAGTTCTGAGAGTGTACAGGTGAGCTTATGACTCCAGAGCGAGGCAACAGGGCAAAGGCTGGCCAAGGGGTTTCAAGTCAGTGTCCAGCAAAGGAGCCTAGACTTGTTGGGTGATGAGAAGCTGGGGAAATCTGTTTCTAGGGATACAAAGTGGGGATGTCTGGAATAATGAACTCAGTGTCTGGACTGTTGGCTGTGAGGGTGCATTCCATTTGCTGTGATGATCAGAACTGCTTCAGTGGTCAGTAATGGGAACTGACCCTCATTTGGCTCCAGTACAAAATAATCCACCGGTTACAGTAAACTCCAGAGAGGGGGTAGGGAGTGATACAGCCCTGGTGTTTGTTTCTCTCCATCTCCAGGTCAGTACCTTTCTTCCCTTCCCTGTTGCCTCCTCTCCCTTCCCTTCTCTTCCTCTCCCTTCTTCTCCCTTCTTGTCCATTCTCTTCCCCACCCCTCCCTCTCCTTTTCTCTCTTCTCCTTTCGTCTGCTCCCTAAAACCCTCTGCTTCTTTTCCTTTCGCACCTGAATTCTGAGCCCTACCCTCCCAGCAACATCTATGCCTAGAGTCAGTCCTTCTCAACAGCCAGCCAGCCTTCGCTCCGTCTAGCTTCCTTGGCTGTGATTGGCTCACAAGCTCATCTTGGAGCCAACTGCTATAGATGAAATGGTGCAGATCTCTGCTGAATTAAGCTTGGGCTCCATCCCACTCAAGGAGGAATCCCAGCTGGCCCAGAGAAGCTCTGGTTCCTTTGAGGGAAAGACAATCAAAACCACCAAAACCTAGGTTGTCCTCAAATGAAGAAGGAACCTGAGCCCAGCAGACCAAAACAGCAATACCTTTGGGAAGCTGGGAGTGTCCAGCAGTGGAGGGACCTTCTCTGAAGTTTGAGGGCTGGAGGCATATTTTATTTTTGTGTGTTATGTTTTGCTTGCATGTATGTCTGTGAGAGGGGTGATGGATCCTCTGGAACTAGAGTTACAGACAGTTGTGAGCTGCCATGTGGGTACTGGTATTTGAACCCAGGTCCTTTGGAAGAACAGCCAGTGCTCTTAACAGCTCAGCCATCTCTCCAGCCCTGTCTACTTTCTATTACAAAGCAGCAGTCATGGGTCTCCCCAGAAAGCCAGGCAGGTAACCAAGTGGGCTGGGGATTGCAAGCAGTGAGATTTCTTTCCCTCAGGACGTAGGAGCTGAAAGGTGGAGGAAGCTGTTGATAAACTCATCTCTGCAGTGTCGGCTCTCCAGCTGTCAAATTGGAGTAACATTTGCTGCCCCGTTTTTCATGTACAGTATGATCTGAAGGAGCCTGCCCCCACATTGGCTATGTCTTGCACTTAGAGAGTCTTCTCTGTTAAGCCCACATCCATGCTTTTCCGTTTGTGTTTGCTTCTGAGCCTTACTTTCTCTTTACTCTTATGTTCAAGCCCTATGTTAATTCATTCTTATCATATTGATTTGTTGTTCGTGGATGCGCTCATGCCCAAAGGCACACATGTGGAGGTCAGAGGACAACTTCCAGAACTTCGTTCTCTCCTCCCACCATGTAGGTGCTGTGAATTGAACTCAGATTGTCATGCTTGGCAGCAGGAGCCTGCTGAGCCATCTCTACAGCCTGCCTAATATACCTGGTGATGGAACTGGACAGAGTGTTTGCCTAGCATTCAGGGAAGTCCTGGGTTCAGTCCCCAGTGGGGCATAAACCAGGACCTGGTGTTGTACTTCTGTTATCTTAGCGCTGGAGAGAAAGAGAGGCAGGGAGACCCAGAGTGCAACATTACATGGTGAGTTCAAGATTAGCCTCCAATTCATGAAACTCTGTCTTAAGAAAGGATACAAAGCCTGGTGGTCTGGGGCTGGAGAGATGGTTCAGAGGTTAAGAGCACCGACTGCTCTTCCAGAGGTCCTGAGTTCAATTCCCAGCAACCACATGGTGGCTCACAACCATCCGTTATGAGATCTGGCGTCCTCTTCTGATGTGCAGATATACATGGAAGCAGAATGTTGTATATATAATAAATAAATAAAATCTTTAAAAAAAAAAAAAAAACCCTGGTGGTAGTGGTGCACACCTTTAGTCCCAGCACTCGGGAGGCAGAGGCAGGTGGATCTCTGTGAGTTCAAGGCCAGCCTGGTCTTCAGAGTAGGTTCCAGGATAGCCTCCAAAGCTACAGAGAGAAACCCTGTCTCAAAAAACAAAAACAAAAACAAAAAAAGAAAGGAAGGAAGGAAGGATAGAAAGGAAAGGAAAGCACATGTCACTAGTGCCAAGGGGACACATGGCCTGGAGTGCTCAAGCTTGGCCTGCTCTGTCAGAAACTCAGCAGTGTTGGCTGTCCCCTGACTCTCACCATCTCACACACACCTCTGCCTGCCTCAGCAGGCCGCAGCTGGTCGTTTTCTGTGGTGCTGTGCACCGGCTGCTTGTTGGTCTCTCCTTTGACTTTTCCTTCATATACAAACCCTTTCTATGCAGTGACACATGGTTACCACAGCTTTTCCCCCTGTCTCTCTTCTGTCTTGTGTTCTCTCACACCACACCACTTTGGAGTGGGGGCGAGAGGGACATCTGCTAAGGCCTGAGCCTCCGGAGGAGGTCCTAAAAATGTCTTGAGTGGAGCTGAGTTGGAGACCAGAGAGGCGGCGTTGTGTGAAGGCCCTGGACAGCCCTCTCTGCTCCAGAAGGATAGGCTAAAAGAAGTATCCCCATCTCGTGGTTACACTATTCCTGTTTCATAAAGGAAGAAGTATGAAACTCAGGGCTGCTTAGCCGCATGGGGAAGGGGCTGCAGGTGCTATGGAATGTTTCAGAGCTCATTAGCCAGTAAGGAGATTGGGTCATTCTATGACCAAGAGAGATGAAGGATCTGAATTAGCACACTGGCTGAAGTGTCCCTGCTTTCCCCAGATGTCCACGAGTCATTTCTGTAGAGTGTTCTGTGTGTTACCAGAAAAGGAAGGAAAGAAAAAAGCATGACAGGACCATGCAGAGGGTTTTCATATGTCCCTTTCCTGCCTGTGATTCTAAGAAATTATGCCTGAAAGAGCAGGGATGCTACCTTGGAGAACCTATGGAGTAAAGAAATTTTCCCAAATGGACCTATTGGACTTCCAGCCCCTGCAGTTATTCAGGAAATGCTAAATCAAATTCTCTGTGAAGACCTTGCCCATCAAGTTATAAAAACTCACAGTCAATCTGAGGAGTTAACTCGGTACAGTATATGCTGAACAAGCCTGAGGATCTGAGTTCAATCCCTAGGACCTGCCTTTAAATAGCCAGGTGTAGGGGACACATGTTTGTCATCTCAACACTCAAGACAGAGTAGGTGGATCCTTGGATCTCACTTGCCAGCTAGTCTATCATAATTGGCAAACCCCATACAAATGAGAGAGTATGTCCCGAAGAGCAAGGAGGATGGCACTTGAGGAATGACCTCTGCGAGAGCGTGCACGTGCGCGCACGCACACACACACACACACACACACACACACACACACACACACACACCTGAAGTCTTAGAGGAACATACTGTCTGGGGGCCATTTTGAAAGCAAGACAGGATAATGAGAATTGGGCTTATGGGTGTGGGGTACTGTATGGTTCCTGTAGGTGTATCAGAAGATGTTCGTGGCCCCTGGCTTTTTATTACTATGGTCGCCCCATGATTCTCTTAACCAGCATTCCATGTTATTTTTTTTAAAAACAAAACAAAACAATTTTTGAAGTTTCTAGGCCCAAACCACACAATTTTCAAGTCAAATGTTTTCTAAGTGACATCTGTCTCAGTCGCTTTGTGCAAGCTGATGACATGTCCCAGATGGGTAACAGTTACTTTCTCCCATATCCCGGAGGGGGTGCTTTCTCCAGGAGACATCTAATAAGGAGTGGGTTTTTTTTTTCTTTTAAAAAGAAATGAAAAAAAAAGGGATGTGAGAGAGGTGGAATAAGAATAATTGGAGCGCCGGGCGTTGGTGGCGCACGCCTTTAATCCCAGCACTCGGGAGGCAGACGCAGGCGGATCTCTGTGAGTTTGAGGCCAGCCTGGTCTCAGAGCGAGTGCCAGGATAGGCTCCAAAGCTACACAGAGAAACCCTGTCTGGGAAAAAAAAAATGGAACAGGAGGTTAGGGAAATCAGGCAGTGGTGGGAGATTCCAGAGTTTTCTCATGACCTGTATTATGATCACACTGTCCTTTATTTAAGTTCCATTCCTAGAAGAACCTCCTAGAAGCTTGTCTGTGCAGCGGGGATGGACTATACACCTCCCAGGACCCAGATGGTTAAATGAGGAAATGTGTGTGCATATGCCTGCGTGTGCCTGACCTGTCATTCACATTGATGGATGGAATGGGAGCTGTGTTGCTGAGGTCTTTTTAATATGCAGACATACTATGTGTAATATCACCTGTAGGGTCTTTAATAGTGTTTGTGATGGGAATAAGAGTACCCTGGCCAAGATATTGACATTGTACCCATAGAACCTGTGGATATCTGGATATACCCTGCAAACGGGGCTTTGTGTACACACTGGGCTGTGGACCTTACAATGTGGAATTTATCCTGGATTATCAGCCTCTGCTCTAGTCGCAGCCTGGTTGCATCTGGACTTCCTCGCTGTAGCAGAGAGGCGTGAAGACACACAGAAAGTCAGAAGCACTCAAGGTTCATGGTGCTAAAGATGGAGGAAGGCGATTCTACTTTATTTTCTCTGCTGCGGTAAAATACTCTGGCCAAAAGCAACATAGAGGAGGTGGTGATTTGAATAGGAATGGCCCCCATTAGACTCATGTGTTTGAATGCTGGGCCTATGGGGAATGGCACTATTAGGAGGTGTGGCCATGTTGGGGAAGTGTGTCACTGTGGAGGCGGGCTTTGTGGTGTCCTATGTTCCAGCTATGCCCAGTGTGACTCACAGCCTCCTTCTGCTGCCTGTGGATCAAGATGCAGATCTCAGTTCCTTCTCCAGCACCTTGTCTGCCTGTGTGCTGCCACGCTTCTCACCATGATTGTTAGACCCCCGAAAACTCAAGTATCCGGGGTCCCAGGCCACATTCGAGGTCACCCCAATCACCAGGCAGATTCAAGAGCTTGCTGCAAACTGCACGAGGCTTTATTGTAATTTAACGAGCTAACCCCATGTTAGCTCGGGTCTTTCACCCACCCGCCATGGTGGATGGCCAGAAAGACGGCTCCTTGGGTCTCCCAAAAGATCTTATAGGGCAGCGTAAGGGGAGTGTCTAGGGGTACGCACAGGCTTACGCACAGGCTCACGATTGGTGTGCTTCCAGGCTTGGAGGGCTTGCCCTGTGTTGATTGGTCAACTGGTTGTTATGGCCCATAGGCCCTCCCAGGGTGGTTGCTATGCTCTCTATGTCATTGTCGTGCGCTTGTCCGTAAAGCACACCCAGGGTCGTAAAGCATAGCGCCACCAGCTAACTTCTGATTGGTTCCTTGTCACAAGACAGGCATCTGACCTCTAAGTGACTAAGGTTCCTTGTCACGAGACAGGCATCTGACCTCTAAGTGACCAAGGCAGGTTTATGGCAAGCACGTGTTCGGCTGTTATGGCTGCCAAAAGGGAAGCCGGTTCCTTCAATGATAATGGACTGAACCTCTGAAACTGTAAGCCAGCCCCAACTAAATGTTTCCCTTTATAAGAGTTGCCGTGCTCATGGTGTCTCTTCACAGCAATAGAAACCCTAACTAAGAGGATTTATTTCATCTTCTATATAATAGTGCATCATTTAGGCAAGTCTAGGAAGAAACCATGGATAAATATTGACTCACTCCTAGGGTCATGATCAGCTAGCTTCCTTCTGGAGCCCAGGACCACATGCTCAGGGATGATGCTTACCACAGTGGGCTGGGCCTGTCTACATCAATTAACAATCAAGATAATCCCCAGAGATACACTCACAGGCCAATCCCTCAATTGAAATTCCCTTCTCAGGTGACTCTGGGCTGTGTCAACTAGGAAAACAACCCTGAACCAAACAATTCTGGAAGCCTCTAGGAACAAAGCAGAAGGGGGGTTTTCTGGTAGAATCTCTAATGCCAAAAGCAGGACTTAGCCCAACACAACCTCTATTAGACCTCTGCTCTACAGAGACAATTAAAAAGGAGCCAGGGAAATGGCTCAGTCGGTGAAAATGTTTACTGTACAAGCTTGAGGACCTGAGTTTGGTTCACCAGTATCCACATAAAACTCCAGATTCAGAAAATTTAGCACATACATTTATGGGCTGGAGAGATGATGACTCAGAGGTTGCAGGCACTTGGTGCTATTACAGAGGTTCTGAGTTCGACTCCCGGCACCCATATCTGGTGGCTCACAACTACCTGTAACTCAAACTCCAAGGGGCCATCTTCTGTCCTTCATAGGCACTGCATTCATATGCACATACTCTCCATATAAATTAATGAAATAAAAATTAAAAATCTACAACTAACTACACATGCCTGTAATCCTAGCAGAGGAAGGAGCATTCCTGGGGCCTGGTGGCCAGGCAGTTTGGCTGAATCAGTAGACTTCAGAGAGACTACCTCCACAATAAGATGAAGAAGGATGATAATGGACATCAGATGTCCACCTCCAGCCCGCACACACACATGTACACATATGTAAGCACATCTGCATACAAACAGGCACATACATGAGTTGGTGATAATGTCACAGCAGCAGGAACTAACTCATACGTTGATTCTGAAACTGTCAACCCTCGTGTAGTAGTCCCTATTAACCACCACGCCACTTCACAGGGTTTCACCTTCTCACAAATAACTTCAGTCCAAAATGCTAAATGGTAAATTCCAGAAGCAAACCGTTCATAAGTTTAAAGTTGTGCACCAATTTGAGAAGCATGACATCTCTTTTATTACAGTCTATTGACATAACTGTTCTAGTTTTTTTTTTTTCTTTTGGTTCTTTTGAGACAGGGTTTCTCTGGGTAGCTTTGGAACTAGCTCTTGTAGACCAGGCTGGTCTCGAACTCACAGAAATTTACCTGCCTCTGCCTCCTGAGTGATGGGATTAAAGGTGTGCACCACCACTGCTCCACTTCTAATTTATTATTAATCTCTTTGAGTGCTTAATTTAGAAATTAAACTTTTCATAAATATGTAAATATAGGTAAAAACAGTATATTTCAGGTTTGGTGCAATCTGAGATTCCAGTCTGTCTCTTAGCGATCTTAGGACCTAGCCTTGTGGATAAGAGACCATCTGTGATTATGTTAAAAAACGCTCTCAATCCAGCAGGAAATGTGAACTTAGTGGTCTGGAGAGAAGACACAAATCTAGCCTAGAATCAGTTCTGAACCAGAAAGCAATGTGTGTTCATAAAGGAAACAAGAAAGAAATTGTTTTCATTGATTTTTTAAAAACTTTGTATCATGTAAAATCACAAAAACACAACTTACTTAAACGTAGAGGTGATTATATTACCCAGTCAGAGTCAGTGATTGTTAATGTTTTTCCCACTTTGCTTTTCTACCCTCCCCTCCCTTCTCCTCCCCTCCCTTTTCTCCTCTCCCTCCCTCTTGTTTTCCTTTTTTAAAAGTACAAGTGTATAAGTGAGTGGTGGGTGGGATTGTGTGTGTGTGTGTGTAGGTGTGGTGTGTGAATGTAGCTGTGGTGTGTGTGTGTGTGTGTGTAGGTGTGGTGTTCAGGCATACTCGAGTGTCTGTGGGTTCATGTATGGGTTGAAGGATACATATGCGTATGTGTGTGCATTTTTGTGGATGCCCAAACTTGATTTGAGTTGTCCTACTTGACCACATTGCAGTTCATTTATTGAGGCAATGTCTTGCTGCACCCAGGGCTTTAGCTGGTTTTCAGCTGGTTTAGCTAGCCAGTTTGCCCCAGGGATCCCTTAGCTACTCCTGAGGGCTGAGATTACAGGCTGCACCATGCCTTGGGCTCTGAGAATCCAAACATTTGCACAGCAAATACTTTACTACTGAGCCATTTCTGCTGCCCTCTTCTGTCTGACACAGGGTCTCACTGTGTAGTCCCTGCTAGTCTTGAACTCCTGATTTTCCTCCTTCAGTCCCTTGAGTACTGGGATCACTGATGTACAATCATGCCTGGCTCTTTTCCTTTCCATTTTTTTTTAATCTTTCCTTGTTTATTTTCAGTTGAAGTGTTTGAAAATAAATTATAGTAATTATTATATCTTAACTCTAAATGGTTCATTATGTAGCTCTAAAATAATGTGACTATAGTATTACTATCAAACCAACAGAATTAATATTTATCCCCTCCTATTCTCTAACACCCTATTCAAATGTCTAAAATGTCCCTGATTGTTCATAGCGGCAGAGCCAGGCCTGCTCATCTCCTCACTGGGGTTGATGCCTTCCTGCAATTCTGCACATGGAGAAGCGCCTCACCCCCCACACCTCCTTTTATTCCATGGCTTGGACTGTGGAGGAGGTGTGTCATCTGTGCCTGTGGAGGTATGTCTGTGTCTGTGAACGTGGTCTTGTGGTCAGCCTTTGTCCAATTCTCCTTGTTCTCCATTTCTTTTGGACTTGGAGAATAGGGGGAAAGTATGGTTTGTGCTTACACTGTGGGTTGTTTGTCTGCTTCTTTATTATTTTAACATTTTCTGTCCTGTAGTCATTTATTAAAAACAAAAACAAAAGCAAAGACCCCTCAGTTTTATTTTGTGCTCACTCTGTCTTTTCCTAATTACCAGCATTTCCCAAACTCATACCCCAGGCCTCCTTCCCCAACCCAGGAAGTCACTGGGATGCCCCAGGCCCCCTTCCTCCACCCAGGAAGTCACTGGGATATCCCTGGGCATAGCTTGAGCATAGGAGACCTCAAAGCCCACCTCCACAGTGACACACTTCTTCCAACAAGGCCACACCTACAAATAGTGCCACTCCCTATGGGCCAAGCACTCAAACACATGAGACAGTGGGAGTCATTTCTTTTCAAATCACCATACCTATATTCACTTTTCTTTTCTTTTCTTTTTTATGTACAGCTGGGTGTTGAATTCAGGGCCTCTACATGCTAGGCAAGCACTGTGTGATAGGGCCATACCCATAACCCCACTTAAAAAAAAAAAAAAAAAAAAGAGTTCTGGCCAGATGGTGGTGGAACATGCTTTTAAACCCAGTATTTAGAAGGCAGAGACAGGTGGATCTCTGTGAGTTCAAGGCCAGCCTGGTCTACAAAACAAGTTCCAGGACAGCCAGGGCTACACAAAGAAACCCTGTCTCAATAAAATGAAAATAAAATGAAAGAGTTCTAAGAAGGAGACAGTCTGTTAGACAATGTTAAAATCTACATATCTATACACCAGAGTTATTTCTACCTCCAGAAGACTAACTCCAGTATGTGCGTCTCTGTGTGTTTGTGCATGCATACGTGCCTGCATTTGAGTATGGGTGCATATGTGAGTGGAGGCCAGGGGTCCTCTCTGGGGGTCTTTTTCAATCACTTATTTTGTTTATGTCTTGATGAAGGGTCTCTCACTGAACCCAAAGCTTGCTGATTCTGTCAGTTTGTTCAGCAAGCCCCAAGGCTTGTGTCTCTGCTTCCCCAGAAATGGGATTATAGGTGTGTATCACCATGCCTGGCTTTTTCCTGTGGGTTCTGAGGATGGAAATCAGGTTCAGTCAAACACTTACTGACTGAGCCACCTTTCCAGGTGGCTCCATTGTTATTGGTCTTCCTTAAGAGTCGGGTACATCACCACAAAACCTTTAGGGTGGTTGATATTGTTCACCTAATAACATCACAACAGTGACACAAGGGTGGCTCAAGATAGTGAAATGTACAGCCCAGGGCCTGACAGTTTGAGTAGCTGAGGTGTGTCAGTTCCTTAGACCCCATGAAATTAGATTTCCATGAAATCATTGTCAATTCTTTGACCTCTGATTTTGTGATGTCAAAACAATCTCTTTCTGGTTTGCCTGTGGTGCCAAATAACCAGGGAATCTTTCCATAATTGTTCTTTCTCCATGTTGGAAAAGAACCAGGAACTCGAGAGTCTTGAAAGGGACAGGATCAGTAGACATGTAAAGGATCAGAGAGCAAGTAGTTTAGGCTTGTGTCTATGCCCTGGCTGGTCATCTCTGCTTTGACAAATGATAGTGAAAGAAGTGCTTAAGTTAAAGGGAATGACTGTGTTCCAATAAATCTTTATTCATAAAAACAGACAGTAGGGAGGGAGAGGGAGAAGGGATCGACGTGTGAAACAAGCTTGTTCCTAATTTGAATGAAAAAAAAAAAAAAACAGACAGTGGGCTGGATTTGACCTAGGAACTGTAGTTTGCCAACTATTTCTCTAAAGTATGACAGTGAAGTTGTAAACTACCCAAAACTTGACTCATGACATATGTAATTGCCTTACAGTATCCAGCCATTTGCAAAATTCTGTCAATATTTTTGAAAATGAAGCATTTTATACAAGGACACGGGCATTTCTATCTTGGTTGAGGCAGGAGAGCCTAGAATGTGGGTCTTTGTTGCACAATGGATAAGAGACATACTAAGAGACTTAAATCACGTCCAGTCACCTGTGTCTAGTGACATTAGCATTTTAATGAAATGGAGAGGCTTGGAGTTTATTGCCATGAGCTCATGAACAGCTGTTCTTGAAGTTGCCATGGCCTGTCCAGCAGGTCTTCGCCTCACCTGTCTGTTCTATGAGACTGTGTTCTGGTTGCCCTTGGCCATCTTTAACCTTATTGGGTTTCCTCATTGTTTCCATCTGCTTGGTCCCTATAGATACAGGCATATTTACCATGGCTACAGTGGAAGAAAACAAGGAAAGATGTTTGATGGATGGAAGGGTATCTTTTCATAGTCTTTCATTGAGCTGAAATTTAGATCATATTGGGGAAGAAAATAGGGCTCATGAGACTTGAAGGTGTAAAGAAGGTTGGGTTTGGTTTGAGAATGCCATCATGAAACCTAATACTGTCTATGTTAATTAAAAACAAAACAAACAAATGACACTATGAAATGAAACACACTTTTTTTTTTTTTTTTTTTTTTTTTTTTTTTTTTTTTTTGAGACAGGGTTTCCAGGACAGTCCTGGCTGTCCTGGAAATCACTATGTAGACCAGACTGGTCTTGAACTTACAGAGATCCACCTGCCCCTGCCTCTGAGTTCTGGGATTAAAAGTGTGCACCACCATCACTCAGTGAAAAATAATTTTAAGAGATTTTAATTGCTCTTATTTTTATGTGTATAAGTGCTTTGTCGGCATGTGTATGTATGTGTACTACTACATGCTTGGTGCCCCTGGAGGCCAGAAGAGGGCATCAGATGCCCTGGAATTGGAGTTACAGAGAGTTGGAAACTGCCTTGTGGGTGCTAGGAACCAAGCCTAGGTCATCCGTAAGAGTAACAAGTGCTCTTAACCAGACCTGGTAAATCAAGTTTTAAAAATTGCTAACTTTCTTTTTCCTGAGAAAGGGATTCACATAGGCTGATCTCAAACTACCTAAGTAGCCCAGATTGGTATCAAACTCAGTGTTTGTCTCAGTGCTGGGAAAACAGACAGGTGCCAGTATACCTGGTCACAATTGTAAAGGTTTGGCCATGCTTTCTGCTTGATGTTTAAGCACAATGACATGACCATTACCAGGGAGTGAGGTGTGATTGGCACCTACTACAAGCCTCATTAGAAGATACAGCTTAGTCACTCTCTGATGCTGAAATGATGGGGACTATATGGACTCCAGGCGCAGTGTGGAGTGTCAAGGTGCCTGTAAGTTGCCTCTCATTGCCCTTCTCAGTATTTCCTCCTTTCCACTTCAGGAGCTCAATGTCCTCACTGCTTAGTCTTTGTCCATCTGTTTGGAATATATCTGAGATTTAAAAAATTTAAAAATTCTCTAGCTAATCGTGGTGGAATACACCGTTAATCCCAGCACTTGGGAGGCAGAGTCAGGCAGATCTCTGTGAGTTCAAGACCAGCTGGATCTACAAAAAAATGTGTTCCAGGACAGCCAGGGCTGTTACACAGAGAAAACCTGTCTCTGGGGGAAAAAAAATTCTCTAAATGTAAATGGTATTATTATGGTTGACAAGGTGGCTCAGCAGTGCAGGAACTGGCCACCTGATGGTGCAAGCCTGATAGACTGAGTTTAGAGAACTGAGTTAACACAGTATATGTGGTACATGTGCCCTCACCTCAGTAATAGTAAAATGGTATGAAAATGTAAGTGATGTCATTAAAATAAAAGTGTTTTTTTTAACTAGAAGGCATTTTGTAATGCTATTCATACTCAGAAACATGCCTTAAATCATTTCTTGTTGCCTGTATCTGATGATAGTAACATATTAGTTAATAGAAGGAATTGAAGATTATTCAATATGCAATTGTAGAATTGGGGATAAGGACAGTAAGGACCTTTGAACAGGGAGGAGAGCTGGAGATTTTTGAAAGTATGTGAAGCTTTCCGGTAGCCATTAATTCCTAATGGTGGCTCCAAATGGTCATTTAAGCCCCAAATTGGAACCATGTTTTGACAGTATCAATTAAGCCCAGCACTTACCTCCTTTGGACACTGGACATCCTCATGGCCATCCTCATGCCCTGCCATCTCCATCTGTGAAGAACTGTAGGAGTTGTTGCAGGACACATGGTAGTACTTGTGATGCTCTGCTGAGGTCATCTGCTCACTGGACAGGTCACCCTAATAATCCCACCAGCTTCTCACTCTCCTATCTCCAGACAGTCACACGTGTTGGCAATGCCCAAATTTGGACTGGTGATGAAGCCAATATTGCATTTCTGTCCCTATATCCTGTGAGCTCAGGACATGTGTTTGACACATAAATACAATGCAAAAAGACCTGTGAATCATTGGAATATCAGAAGTTCTGAGTGTTCTTCTCTGAACAAAGAAAGAGGATTTCTATTCTCAAGGAACTTTATGACAGAATGAAGTTGTCACACAAGTTAGTTATAACCATAGGCTATGCACCTCAAATTTTCATGAGTCAACCACCAACAACCATAACAAAGGAAGAACATTGTTTGGTCCAGCATACTTGTCTGTCCATCTGTGCTTGAAAGGAGGAGTGAGAATTGAGGAAAGAAATAGACAAGAAACAGAAGATGGAGTTGGAAGGCATCCAGTGAATACTGTGATCCATCCCAAGTTTGTCACTCAAAAGTTCTTATATACCCCATTCAAAAGGAGAAGACAAAAGACTTCCTTACCTTGATAGAAGGCACAAACAAATGTAGTAATTACTTCCTTAATACCCAAAACATCAAGTAACCACACCCTAAACCAAACATCCTATTGTTTAGGCTAGACATCCAGTAGCCACACCTTAGGCCAAACATCCTGTTGCTTAACCTTAAAGGAACAAGAATAGCTTTGAACTATTTGACCTCCTAGTGACCAAGGCAAGGTCAGGCAAGCACGTGTTACTGTCATGGCTACCGAAATGGGCAGGCATCTGACCTCCTAGTGGCCAAAGCAAAGTCAGGCAAGCACATGCTAGGCTGTTATGGCTGCTGAAATGGGGAGCTGGTCCCTTCAATGTAAGGTCTGTTTCAGTCCCCCCCTCCCCCCCCCACCCCCCCACCCCCGACCTCTCCATAATATAATGAAATGCCCAAGGCTGGTACTTTATAAAGAAATGAAATTTATGTAGCTCATAGTTCTAGAAAACACTGGCTTCTTTGTAGGGTGACATGAAAATAGCAGGAAACCTTGTAAAGGAAGAGAATTCAAATGGTAAGACTGGGGATGGGGTGGCTGGAGAGATGGCTCAGTGGTTAAGAGCACTGCCTGCTCTTCCAAGCATCCTGAGTTCAATTCCCAGCAACCACATGGTGGCTCAAAGCCATCTATTGTGCGATCTGGTTCCCTCTTCTGGCCTGCAGGCATATATGCAGGCAGGACACTATACATAATAAATAATATTTATTAATTAATAATAATAAATAAATATTTTTTAAAAATACTGGGAAGGGGATGAGTTGCTGTTTATAACGACCACCTTTTGAGAACTCACCACTGTCCCATGCAAACCATCTGAATCTCTGTCAAGGGTCATAATCAAATGACTATCCAGTGCCAGTAGGTGTCACTTCTCAAGGGTGTCACCACCTCTCACATTTCCACACTGGACTCCAAGCTTCCAACACATGACTGTTGAAGATAGATCACATCTAAACCACAGCAGTGTTCTTTATGAACTGTTGTGAGCTGTTTGGGATAGCTATGGGCTCAGAGACCACAAAATGAGAGTCTTTGGGTGCAGCAAATGCATGGTTGATGCTTAATGTTCCACTATTAATATCTCAGCCACCTGTAGATGTTGGATGAACAGTGGGAGCAAGAATTTCGACAGATGGGTGCTGCTAAGCCCCACCCCAGCTGAGCCTGACACCTGCAGCATGATTGCTGTCACTGAGCCATACCTTCTTCCAGTCATGGTATGGCTCTTCCCACATCTTTTCACATACCTAAAGCATTACTGGGAACATCTGGAGAAGGATATATCCAGCTCTGTCTGGGTTTCCCATATATATGATGCAATCACAGAAATTGATGTCCCATCTACTGTGTTGCTCAGAAAACTGTAGATATCCCATTTCATTGAGAGAAAAGCCCCAAGGGTCCCCATGTCCCCCTCCTGGCCCTGTTGGCTTTTCCTTGCCTTTTATTACCTTTTCCCTTGCTTCGGTCACACTCTCTTCTTTCTCTCCCTCTAGCATAGCAGGCTTACCTTGGAGCTTTTTAACTTTGTAGTGGTTGACATTGCCAAATTGACAGGGTCTTGGCTCACCTAAGAGATAAACTTCTGGAGAGATGGCTCAGCGGTTAAGAGCACTGGCTGCTCTTCTAGAGGTCCTGAGTTCAATTCCCAGCAACCACATGGTGGCTCAAAACCATCTATAGTGAGATCTGGTGCCCTCTTCTGGACTACATGCAGGCAGAACACTATATACATAATAAATAAATAAATCTTTAAAAAGAATGAAAGAGTTTAAAGTCTCTAGATTGGGTTCATCAGGGTGGGAAACCCTAAGTGTAGGTAGTGTTATCCCATGGGCTGGGGTTCTAGGCCAGATGAAAAACAGAAAACAGGCTAAGCACCAAAGCATCATTTTTCTCTCCGTCCTGATTGCAGATGAAATATGACCAGCTGCCTCAGGCTCCTGCTGCTGTGCCTTCCCCTTTGGTAGACTGTCTCCTTTCTTAAACATTGAGCCAAAATCAACCCTTCCTCCTAAGTTGCTTTTCTCTGGTATTTTTGCTGCAGCAGTGAGAAAAGTAACTTCTGCATGCTTGCTGTTGTCTCTGCCTAGAACATTCTTCACACAGCAATTTTCCTATCTTTGACTCTAGACCTTTCTGTGCTATCCCAGCCAAATTATTTCTATTACTCACCCCACCTGTATTTTTTTCTTGTGATATAATCCAGACTTCATTGAATGATCTTATTTATTCTCTATTTCCTCCACTATAAAATCAGCATCTTCAACTCAAGAATGTTTTTCTTTAATGGTTGA